>NW_025408554.1:1800000-2321493 GCF_019321695.1 Diaporthe batatas | reverse complement strand
AATACCTTTAACACTATATATTCAGCCTCACAACTATTTAATACTATAGTTTTTTATAATTAAGAGTTCTAACTAATAATATTATTATTAAAAACATTATTATTTTTAGGGTTAAAATTAGATAAACTAAATATATAACTTATAATACTACACCTATCAAGTAAGTTATTCACCTAATCAGCATCTATAAACCCTTTTATTATAAAATTATTACCTAAACAATTATATATTAGTCCTAAATTAAGGAATTTTAATAAGTATTTAAATATATAGTCTATAGCATTAAAATACTCTTTATTAGGGTTAAATATAAATCTTAAGCTATAATTAACACTATATACTATATTAGGCCTAATTTTTAATACTAAATATAATAAAGACCCTATTTATTTTTAAAATTTAGTTATTTCCTCTTTAAGACTTATATCGTTATTTTTATTTAATTTTAACCCTAAAACTCTAAATATTAAAATAGGTTTATAATTATTATTTATATTAATATTAAATTTATTTAGGAGCTTATTAATATATACAATTTAATTTATATATAACCGCTTATTTTTATAGTCAATTTATATATCGTTACCTAAAAACGACTTAAATAGCCCTATTTTTTCTATTTCGATATACTTATTTATTTTATTCTCTAATATAGATAATTTAGTATTATCTACGCTAATAATTAGTATATCGTTAATATAGCATATAATTATTACTTTTATTCTTATTTATATATATACCTTCATTATAAAGGTATATTTTAAAGCCTAAAACTAATTAAAATACTAATTAAATATTTATTCTATAAGTATAAAGCTTATTTTAACTATATAAGTTTATTTAATTTAACTACCTTATTTTCATATTTTTATCAGTATATAACCTATAGATAAAATTATATATATATTAGTATTATTAATATAAATAAATACATTTTTATATTATATTAAGTTATAATCTACTTTATTTATAGTTATTATAAATATATTAAGTCTTAATATAATAAGTTATAAAAAGTCTTTAATAATCTACTTTTAATACTTAATTAAAACCTAAATAACCTATTAAGCTTTATATTTAAGAGTTTTATTATTATTAATTATCTAATTAAGGTTAATATAATTATTATTTATATTTTTTAAAATCTATCTATTTTTATAACTATTTTATTAAATAATAAATTAACTATATTAAATATATTTTTATTATTTAAAGTATTACTTCTTCTATATAATTAATAACTATTATTTACATTAAAGTTATTTATAACTTATTTATAAATATTAAATTTATTTAAAATACTAATAGTTAAAATAAACCTATTAATATTAAAATTATATATATATAATAAAATATCCTTATAGTCTAAAAATAACTTATTATTTTTATTATTTTATTATTTTCACCTTATTAACTATAGAAGTTATTTCTAATTAATTAATAATATTATTATATATTAAATATTATATTATTAGAATTTAGTTTTATTTAAAATACTAATATTTTTATAATAATTTATTATTATTATTATAATTATTTTCTAATAATTAAATTATAATATTTATATTAACTAAAATATTAATATTAATATTTTTATTAGTTATAATATTAATATTATTTTCTATAAAGTTATTATTATTAGTATTTATAATTTTATTAATATTAAATTATTAAGGTTATAACTATTATTTTTAAAAGTAAAATTAATTTTAATTATTTTTATATTATAAAACTAAATTGCTTATCTATTTAAAGAGTTCTATACTTTATAAATTTTATTATTCTCCCTATAGCCTATTAATACCCCTTTTTTAACTTTAAGGTCTAGTTTACTTTTATTAGGGTTATAATCTTTATAATAAACTATAAACCCCTAAATCTTAATATTATTATAATTATTATTATTATTATTATTTAATAATTCTAAGGAAGTTTTATAATTTAAGGCTTTATATAAGGTTTAATTATATATATAAACAGCAACTAATAGAGCTTTGCCCTATAAGTATTTAGATAAATTATTAGTAAATAATAAGGCCCTAACTTTATTAAATAAAGTACAGTTAATTCTTTCTATTAACCTATTAGGCTCTTTAGTATATAGGGGTAAATTCTAGTATATAATACTAGTATTTTCTAGCATTATTTTAAAACATTTATTTATATATTCTCCCTTATTATTTATAAATAACTCTCTAATTTTAATCCCTTTATTATTATTATTTATTTTAACTCTATATATATTAAAAAGTATTAAATACCTTATCTTTATACCTTAATAAATATATATCTAAATAATAGATTTTATCTAAAAATATTATATAATACTTATATTTATTATAAATAGGGTTAAGGATAAATATATATTACTATAATTCTTTTAAATTTATTATATTTAATATTATTTAAAAGCTTTTATTTACTTTACTAATAAATTTAGCCTTAATATATACTTATATAAGTATTTATTAAATTCCTTATATTAGTTTTATTATAAGTAACATTATTAATATTTAATAATTTTATTAAAAGAATTATACTTATATATCTATAATGAATATACTATTTATATATTATATTATTATGTATATATTATATTTTATTAGTATTAATAAAAGAGTTAAATAAATATTTAAGATGATTTAAAATAAATCTAAGGAATATAATAAATTCTATTAATAGCTTTCCTTTAGTTATTATTTTATTATACTTATTAATTAATATAACGTTATTAGAAAAATTAATATTATATATATTTTAGTTTATTTATAGATAGTAAATTAATACTTAATTTAGGTATATAATAAATATCTTTAATTAATTA
This sequence comes from Diaporthe batatas, assembly GCF_019321695.1. NCBI lineage: Eukaryota > Fungi > Ascomycota > Sordariomycetes > Diaporthales > Diaporthaceae > Diaporthe > Diaporthe batatas. Next base: position 2,318,669 of record NW_025408554.1, on the reverse strand, counting down.
TTTTCTTTACTATCTTTAAATTTAATAAATAAATCACTTATACTTTATTTTTAATTCTTTAGTATTACCTTAATTTATAGTTTTATTATTTAGTAGTTTATAGTATAATATTCTTTTATAAAACTATATTTATATTAATAGTACTATTAATAATTAAATTATTTAATTTAATTGTTTTATTTATATTCTTATATTTATTAAAATTGTTATTTTTAGTTTTATTATTTAATTTTAAATTATTTTCTATTATTATTAATATATAATATTATATTAGTTATTATTATTATTATATAAAGGTTATTATTTACCTCTATTTTTTATATTAAGATTATTTTATTTAGGTTATTATTATTATTTAATTCTATTAAATTAGAATTAATATTAAAGTATTATTATTTTTATTATTAAAATTAGTTAATAAAGCCTTTTAGTTTTTAATATACTTTTTTAAGGCCTTATTATCCCTATTATTTTTATTAAATAAATAATTAGGGTTATTAGGTAATTTTTAGTTATTAAAGGTCTTAAAAGGGTATAAAAATTAGTATTTATTAACTATATAATTATTAATCTTATAATATATATAATAAGTGCCTTTAGTCTTTTTATAAGGCTTTTTATTAATTTTAAAACTATTATTATTAGTTTTAAAACTATTAGCTTTATTTTTATTATTATTTTTATTTTAAAATAACCCTTTAATATAATAAACCTTATTATTACTCTCTTTACCCCTATATTTATTAATAATAGCTAAAAATAGTAATTTAAAAGTATAGGCCTTAGAGTTATTCCTTAAAGCCTAGATAACCCTAGAGATAAAATTTTTATAATTATCCCCTAGATTAAATAAAACCTAGCTAATAATTACCTTATTAGGTAATTTTATCTCTTTAATATTTAGATTATTAATAAGTTCTTTAATTTTATTTAAATACCCCTTAATATTATTATTAAATTTTAAGGGATTAGTATTAAAAAACTTTTAAAGAATTAAATAATCTATAATAAACTCTTTAGGGTTATATAAAGATTTTAGCTTCTTCTAGGTCTATTTAGCGCTATTTATACCTTTTAATTATAATAGAGGTTTATCTTTATATAGTAATTTAATTACTACTAGCGCTTTATTATTAAATAGATAGTTAGCTATTTTTTTTTATTGTTATTAATAGTTAAAAATATTTCTTTTAATAAAATAAACTTTAACCTTAAGGGATTAAATTATATAATTTTAATCCCTTTAATTTAAAAATTATAACCTTATTAAAACTAGTTATTTTAATATATATATAAGTTATTTATATATATATATTAAAAATATAACTTTAAAAGTTAAATTAAATAAGTTTAAAGTAATTTAAATTTATAAGTAATATATAAATTTAAATATAATATATAATAAATATATAAATATATATATAAGTTTATATATATAAATATATATTTATTTATTTATATATAGTTAAAAATAATATAATTTATTAAGAAAATTAGTTAATAATACTTAATTAGCATTATATAGTTAAAAGATTAAAATTTAATATTAAATAGTATAAAGATTGATTTAATAGGTTGAAATAGTTATATAAGTTAAATATAAGTTAATAAATATAAGTTATTATAAATATCTAGGTTTATAACCTTTAAAGTTATTAGGTTAAATAAAGGAATAATTAGTATATAATAGAATAATAAATATATTAATAATTATTATTATTTACTTATTTAGTTAATTAGTTAGTTAATTTATTTTAAGGAAGACCTTTTATTTATAGTTATATTTTATATTAATTAAAATATTTTAAAATTAATTAATTATTAATTTAGGATTAATAATTACTTAATTATTATTAAATAATTAATTAATAATTAGTTAATAAAGAATTTATTTAAAGTAAATTAAAGTAACTAGTATTAATTATAAAGATATTAGTTATATATATAAATTTAAATACCTTCTATATAAAAGGTTTTAAAACTACTTATATAAACTAATTATATAAGTATATATTATAGAGTTATATAATAGTATAAGTTATTAATATATAAAAAATATAGCTTATAATTAATAAACCTTTATAGTTAAAGATTTATTAATAATTTTATTTATTTATTTTTATATAAGTTAAAGGCTTTTATTTTATTTTATTATTATAGAGATTTTATTTATATAGGTAAATTATATACATTTATAAACCTTATTTTATATACTATTATATAAGTATATTGCTTATGTAATATCTTATAAAAATATCCAATTGAGCTACCCGGGCTCATAACCTATAGGAAATAAAAGTCTTCGCTAGGTCTGGAGTGGAGAGACTTATAAGCTTATTCTTACAAATTTTTTAATTAAATAATTTATAAATATTAATTAAATTAAAAATTTATTTAATAAATATAATATTATATATTATATATTTAATTTATTTAATTTTAATAATAATATTATTAATAAAATTTTAATTATAAAAATATAATATTAAATAATTATAAAGTTGAATATATAATATTTTAATTTTTATTATATTTTTATATAATTAATTAATTATTAAATTAATAAATAATTTTATATTAAATTAATATTTATTTATTTAATTTTAATATTTATTTATTTTATAGTTTTTATAAATATATTTAATATTTATTTTTAATAAGTTTTTATTTATAAATATTTTTAAATTAATATAAAAGTTTTATAAAATAATTTTTTTAAGTTTTAATATTTTAAATATAAACCTTTTAATATATTTTTAATACTTTTTTAATATACTTTTAATATATCTTTTAATATATCTTTTAATATACTTTTAATATATTTTTAATATTTAAATATTAATTAAATATTTAAATATTAATTAAATATTAAAAGTTAAAAGTTTAAAATATTAAAGAGTTAAAAGTATTAAAAGGTTAAAAGTATAATATTTATTTTTATTTTTTAATTTTTAATTTTTAACTTTTAATTTTTAATATTTAATTAATATTTAAATATTTAATTAATATTTAAATATATATAATTTAAAAGTTTTAAAAGTATTAAAATAAATATTAAAAGGTATATTAAAAGTATATTAAAAAGTTTAAAAAATTTATATTTAAAATATTAAAAATTTAAAGAATTTTAATTAAATATTTAATTTTATATAAATTATATATATAAAAATTAATATTAAATAGATTTATAGAAATTATTAAATAAATAAATATTAAAATTAAATAAATAAATATTAATTTTTAAATTTTATAAAAATTAAAATTTATAAAATTAATTTATTTTATATATATTTATTAAATAATAAATAATTATTTTTAAAATTATAAATTTATTATAAATTTAATTAAAATATATTATATTATTATAATAATATTTATTAATATTAATTATTATATTTAATTTAAATAATTTATTAAAATATTTTATTAATAATAAAATATAATATATTATTAAATTTTATATTTTTAAAATATTTTAAAATAATTATTCTTAAAGAATTTAAAATTAAAATTAAAAATAATAAAAATAAAAATAAAGATTTATTAAATAAATCTTTTAAAACCTTTATTTTCTATTAAACTTATAATATAATTTATTTTATATTTATCTTTTCTTTTTTATTATTTTTTTTTATTCTTTTATATTTATTATTATTAAATTTTAAATTATTATTTAAGTTATTATTTTTATATTATAATAATTTCTTTTATATTTATTATATATTTTATTTTTATTTTTCTTACTTTTATTTTTATTTTTATTTTTATTTTTATTTTTATTTTTATTTTATTTTAAATTTTTAATAATAATAATTTTATTTTTAAATTTAAAATTATATTATTTTAAATTAAATTATAATAAAATATAATTTTTATTAATTTATAACCTTTTAAATTTATTATAAAACTATTTTAATATTTTTATTTTAAAATAAAATAATATAAATAAATTTTAATAAAATTTTAATTTAATTTATATATCTTTATTATAAAAGATTATTTTTAATTTTTAAAACTTTATTAATAATATTAAATATTTTATTATTTTATTTTAAAGTTTTTAAAATTCTTTATATATATTATTAATATTAAAATACTTATATATTTATAAATATTAAATAATATATATATTAAAATATATTATAATAATTTTATTATTTAATAAATTTAACTTTTAATATTTAAAATTAATAATATATATATAAATTATTTAAAAATATATATTATTATAAATTTTATTAAATAATAATATTAAATAAATTAAAATTTAATAACTTTAAAAAAGCTATATTAAATAATTATTAAAATAATAAAATAATAATTATAAAGAAATAAATATATTATTAAAATTATATTATTTGAAAAATGAAAATAATTAATTTTAAAATATAATAAATCTTATTAATAAAATATAAAAATTATTTATTATAATATTAATTTAAAATATATATAAATATATTAAAAATTTATTAATTAAAAATAAATAAAAGTTTAATATTTAATAAATTTCATTTATAAAGTTTAAAATATTATTAAAATATAAAAAACTTAATAATAAAATAAATAAAAGTTTAAAATTTTAATAAAGTTTTTATTTATATAAAATATAATAAATATTTATAAAAATAATTTTTAATAATAATATTAAATTAAATATTAAATATTTAAAAGTTATTTAAATATTATATTTAATAATTATTAAAATATTATATAAAAATTAATTTTTAAAAGAGTTACTTAACTTTAATTAATTAATTAATTAAAAATAATTATATTAAATAAATTATATAAATTAAATAAAATTTAATAACCTTAATATAATTATTTTTAAACTATTTAATTATAAAATAATAAACTATTTTATTAATTTAACTATTTATAATTATCTTTATACTTATTAATTAATATTAATTAAACTTATATATATAAAAATAAAAAAGTAATATTAAAAGTAGTTAATTATTAATAATTAACTATTAAAGGGTTACTTAAAGAATTTATATAAGTAAATACTTTTTTATTAATTAAACTTAATAAAGAATTATTATAACTATTATATTAATAATATATTAATTATATAATTATATATATATAAAATTTATTTTTAATAAATAATTAATTAATAAATTTAAAATAAAATAAATAAAGATTTTAAAATTTAAATAATATATTATAAATTAATAAATATATATAATTAATAATAATTTAAATTTAAATTTAAAATTAATATATTTAATATATATAAATATAAAATTTAATAATAATAATAATAATAATAATAATATATTATTAAATAATTAATTATATAAATTAATTATATAAATTAATTATATAAATTAATTATATAAATTAATTATATAAGTTAATTATATAAATTAATTATATATAATTAATTATATATAATTAATAATTATATTTTTATTTTAATAATTTATAAATAAATAAAAATAATTATTAATAATTAAATTTATATTTATTTAAAAAAGTTATTAATATTTAAAATAATTAATATTTTTTAAAAAAAATAAAAAATTATAAATTTAATTTAAAATAAATTATAACTTATTAAAGTTTTAAATTTAAATTTAAATTCTTTTTTAAAAATTTAATTTTTTTTAATAAAAAATATTAAATATTCTTTAAAATTATTTTTTAATAACTTTAAAGTTATAATAATATAAATTAATTAGTCGCCTCCGCCCCGGGTCTCCTAGAGGCCTTCCTCGACCGGTGGCTCTCGTCTCCTACTATAGATAAAAATTAATTTAAAATTATACTTATAAATCTTTTAATTTTATATTTTAAAAAATATAATAAATATTTAATTTATTATTTAATTAAATTAAATAATTTAAAAACTTTTTATAATTATTTTAATATTATTGTTAAAGATATATAAAAAGAATAAATTAAATTATAATTATTTAAATTCCCTTTATTTATATATAAGAAGTAGTTTAAAGGTAGGTAAGTTTAAAGGTGGGTGGGGTATAGTATCTTAGTCTAGCTGACCGGCTTAGTGTCCAACCCCTCTTAGCTCTCTCACCTGCTATTAGTACTGGAACAGCTTAATTCTAGGGAAAACTTGGCTATCTGTTTGGTATTACTCTTTAGTTGGTCGACACTCCATTTTACATCCACATACAATCACTAGTTCGGAGGCCCCTCGATTCCCAGGCCTTCACCATGGGACAGGCCATATCCGGCCACAATGACAGGAGCTGTGCACCCAAGACACGTGATGACTTGAGGAGAGAGCTTGTACGGTCTCGCACCAGCCCCGCCCCCTCATCTCATTCCACTGTCGGTCAGAGAGCTAATCCACAACCATTCCTCACAAACAGGCCAGCAAGTTCCGTTCAAAATGCCTCTCGTCCATCGAGCTCTACTCACTAAAGGACAACTTCGAGAGCCTTGCCGATGTGCAGCAAGAGCCGGGAGGGACTCCCAATCTGTATATTTCCGAGTCAACAATTGTGAGGTTCCTGGAAATCCCAGATGTACTCGATGTGTCAGCCGTGATAGGGAAGATGGTGACCTTTATCGGCGCATTTCCGTTCCTCCAGGACTCGCCGGCAATCATGGGGCTTGACGCTTTGGTGATCACTGTCATTATACTCACCGAAAGATATCAGAAGATCCTATCAAAAGGCTCTGCGGACAGGCGAAAACTGCTTTTTAACAGCTTGGCTGTGCATGATCGGAAATTGCTGCAGACAGATGACGGACTGGATTTAATCCACGCGCCGAATTCAGCTCAGTCGAGCGTTGGTACGGCCGGCGAGAATGAGCATAACGAGGAAGACGGCTTGGTAATATCCACACTTGAACTACTGGACTGTGTCGAGGCTTTCGAGGACGCAAATCCACAGCCGATCAACGAGGCTATAATCCCGGCTGACAATTTCCGGAAGCTAATCATGCTGCTCTTGCTTGTGGCACCCATGGAACCCCAGGAGAAGCTCTCGAGGTATGCAGAACGAACAACGGGAGGAGAGCTCGTGAGCCTGCGTTCTGCAGCTGATAGCATCCTTGCCGCGTTTCTGAACGTTGAAAGTTGCCCGGGTATCAAGTCCAGGGCATTCGAGACCGTGGTACCGGTTGCGCTCCCATTCTTATTCCAAGGCTTCAACGCGCTTTTTGGGCGTTTTGTATTCTCCAGCAACCTCGATTTCGGGAAGCAGAGGGGCCTTGGTGACCAAGCAGGGGAGCCTTGCCCAAATGTCACAGCTCCATTGCTACCGGACACGGCGTCCATCATGAACTCGACCACCCTCTCACAACTGTCCTTCTTCATCCCGGGATCTTCTTTGTTTCGGCGGCTCAGGCTCCTGTACTCAGGCGAGAATGATGGATTCTCGATGGGCTCCTTCGAATCCAAGGTATTCAACTGGCGAGCGCCTACGATCTTACTGGTGCGAGGTGTGAGACTTGAAGACTCGTCCGGTGGTAGTGAAGAACGCTTTACTTCCTCACTTCCTCCTAAGCGTTTCCCGGACGGCTCCCAGTCAAGCCGACTAACCTACGGTCTGTACATATCCCAGCCGTGGCGTCACTCCTTCAAGGAGTGCTTCGGTGACTCGGACACACTGTTGTTTCAGCTTGAGCCCATCCACGACGTTTTCCCAGCCAGCACTTCCAACAAGGACTACGTCTCGTTCTCAAAACCGGGTGCAACTCCAACCAATACGGGTATTGCAGCTGGAAACCCACTGTCCAAGTCCTCGTCCACGTACCGACAGAGCATTACCCACCTTGGCCCAGTAGCTCTGCTACTGGATTCGAGCTTTGAGTTTGGCGTGTTCACACACGACAATTCCTCGCGGGGCGGTGCATTCCAAGGGAGCGTTTCTCGAAAATTCGACTTCCAGGATCGGTTTGGGATCGAAAGTCTTGAGGTTTGGGGCTGTGGAGGGGACGAGGAGGCCAAAGTGCAGGCTGAACGATGGGCCTTCGACGCCCGAGAGGCTGAGGCCAGGAGGCGAATAAATCTTGGTACAGGTGACATCGAAGCAGACAGAGCCCTACTTGAGATGGCGGGTCTGGTTGGGGGGAATAGGAACGGTGGGTCTATAGTATAAGTGTAATAAATAAAACACTTAATTTATAATAAGTTATATAAAGTCTTCTTATATAATATTCTATGTTAAAACTTTATATATAATAATAAAGTAAAATATTAAGTTTAATAAATTAAATTTAATATATATTTTTATAAACCTAATTAATATTCTAAGTTTCTTTAAATTTTTTTATTTTTTTTTTAAAAAAGACGTATCAGCCCCGTGCCCGTTGCGGATTTAAGCCTCCTTCATCGGCCGGTCCTGACCTTGACCCACCTGGGCCAGCGGCCATACCATGGAATGCTGCCAATCAGGGCCGAGATACAGCGCAATGGTTCGCACGAGTGTCTGACCGACATTCGCAAAAGTCCAAAAATGGCTGTGCTGATGCATCAGAACGCCGTAGTATGCCAGCATCAGCAGGGCCTCGGGGGTTTTGTTACACCACAGGTCCAGAACCGCCTCATGAGCCAGACAAGGCCAAGCGTGGACCAGTCCCAAGCTGTGCATCTCGCCAGCCTCCCCCCCCCAGGGGCTATGGCTCTTGCGAGAGTCCGAGGGACTGAAAACCCACTGCAGCCTGTCGACGGCCTCAAGGCAGAGTTGTTTCTGCTCCGTGTCCAAGACCCGACTGACGGAAATGATAGATCGCAACTCTGAAGTCTGCGAGCCCGCGCTCGACCTGTATTCGGCAATGCCGGCGCTGGCCGCGAAGATGCTTCTTAACTTGGACTGAAGGAGGGCCTGCCACGCCTCCTTGGCAATCAACACAACGCCCCGGTAGACTTTGAGGTACTCCAGAAAGCGGTTGAGCGGCTTAACCTCGGACTTGTCCTCGTCGCAATCCAGGGTGGTCTCGTAAAGCACGTGGAGACTTATGAGCTGGCCAAAGACGATCAGGCTCACGCAGTTCTCCGGAGTGACCCGGGGCCGCTGTTGGTTGAATATGCTCAGGGCGTGCGTGTGGAGGTGCACTGCCCGGTGATGGTAGTAGGCACGCTGCGCGGGTCTGACGTGTGACAGGTGCAGGGCTGACACAGCCAGGAGTGCGTTCATGAGGCAGGGCGAGGAGAAGGCAGCTTCCAGCACAGCCGAGAGAATCCCCTCGTCGCTGCTGGGCAAGGGCAGCGGGAGCTGCCGACTGCACATGTGGTGGAAGAGCTCCAGCTGCGCCATGTCCGCCGGCGGCACGCTGAGCATCGAGGATGATGGCGGGGGCGGGGACGGGGAGCGCCGCCACAGGTGTGGCGAGGGGGCAACAGACGCCGAGCCCAGGGGCAAGGGCGAGCGTGGTGGAGAGGCATTGTCACGCCCGGATTGGACTGGCTGACCAGGCAACGAGGCCGGGCCCAGGGCGTAAACACAAGAGAGCCTCTTCACAGAACATGCCGCGCACACCGGCCTCGCCTCGTCACACTGAGGGGTCGGGTCAGCCCCGGCACGGCATCCCCGGCACGGCCAGCCCGGCCCATAGGGCACGGGGATGGGTGGACATACCTTGATATGCCGACGCTTGCATTCCCGACAGCCAGCGCGGGATTTCCTGTGAGTCCTTCGTGACGCCATCAAATGAGGGTTGGTTGGTGGAAGGAGAGGGAGGTGTGGGTGTGGGGGCGGGCAGGGCCCAGCACGAGAACCATCGACACTAACGCAGGCTTGACGGGGGTTACTGAAGAGTCGAACAGCCACAAGCCACTTTTCTAGCAGGTTGCAAACACAAGTGTAATTATGGATTGATCCCTGGTGCGGAACGCGGACTAATTCCCGAAGATGAACAAATGAGCAGAGCAAACCAGACGCTCAACACCCAGGCCAAGGCCTTGAATCTCCCGGTTGCAATGTACGGGGCAGCTATTTATATGTGCAAGGGCTATTCTTTACGTATTAATGAGTCAGATGCGCGGACTCGTTGAGCCCATTCCCTGGTGGTGTTGTTAGCACGGCTTGATCAAGGTACTGCAGCAGGATCCTACTCACGTCCAGCTGCCGTCGTAGACCTTGCGGGTTTTGGGGCTCCCGAAGCCGGCCTGCTCCAGGGCCGTCTCGATGATGACGGCGGTGACACCGGTGCCGCAACTGGAGATGATGGGCTTGGCCGGGTCGACCCCCTTGGCCCTGAACAGGCGCCGTAGCTCTTCCCTGGGCAGGAAGGCCTTGGTGTTTGGGTCGAGGACCTCGTTGAAGGGGATGTTGACCGAGCCGGGTATGTGCCCGGACGAGAGGCCAGGTCTCGGCTCGGGGTCCTTGCCGGTCCACCGGCCGCTGCTCCTGGCGTCAAGGATCTGTACGCCCTCTGCGCCCTCCTTGTTGTAGTCCAGGGCCACCTCCCTGACATCCTCGTAGCTGGCAACCTTGTCCGAGTCGAGTTCGGGGATGGGGTACGGGTGACACTCGACGTTATAGAGCTCACCGCTCTCGGTGGGGAGGCCCTCGTCGACCCAGAGGCGGAAGTTGTCGAGGAGGTGTACCCTGGGATGTCCAAAGACCTTGAGGGTCCAGCCGACCCTCGGGGCGCTGAAGATGCCCAGCTCCTTGGTGTCGTAGACGACAACCGTGTCCTCGCGGCGGATGCCCAGCTCGCTCATCGCCGCGGCGAAGGTCTTGGGTGCGGGGAGCATGTGGGGGTACTCGGAGTGCTTGTCGATGACCTTGTCGAGGTCAAAGAAGCGCGCCTTTGGGATGCGCTGCTGGCGGAAGGCCTGAATGCCGGTGCGGCGGTCGGGGTCGTTTGGCATGAACCAGGCCGCGCAGAGGGGGATGATGCGCGGGTCGGTGCTGATTGGGGAGGGAGGGTTCCTCTTGAGGGCCTCGCTCAGCTCGGCGGGGGTCACGAGGTAGGAGGACAGGGAGCGGCGCGAGGCAAGGGCTGCGGCAATCCTGGCGGGCGCGGAGGGGCGAAAGGGCGGCCGGGCGGCAGCTCCGGAGAAGGGCCGCAGGACGGCGATGGCGGCCATCTCGGGTTCGCTAGGTGCAGGGGCCCGACGGGGAGGATGGAGCCGTTTCGTGGGACCAGTCGAGCCGAGGCAACACCTGTCGGGGTCGAGGCGGCGGTCAGGATGGAATCGGGGTTGGGGGTTGAGGTTTGAGGCTTGAGGCTTGAGGCTTGAGGTTTGAGGTTTGAGTTTTGAGGTAGGGGGGGGGGCGGCTGAGGATGACGACGAGTACGGAGCAAGCAGCCGGGTTGATGTCGTGATTTGACACGCCGTGGCCAGGTGCCGGCCGTACCAGAGCTCGGGGAGTCGGGGGTAGGGGTTGATTGGGTGGCTGGCAAGCTTCAGAGGAGAGGACGCAGAGGGAAGCTTGCTGTTGCTGTCTCCACCGGCGGCCAGCTCCCGGTTCAAGATGGGCCGGTGCCTGGCTTTTGGGTCTGGGGTTGGGTCTGGGGTTGGGTCTGATCTTGCCCAAGACCTAGGGTGATGGGAGGTGCCTGTGGGCTGAGGAATTGTTTACAAGTGAGTAGAGCAGGTGAGGAGCGGGGAAGAGGTTCTACCCACCTACCTGGGTAAGCTGAAGCTTGATCTTGATTGCCTTCAATTCACACCATGGGAAGGGGAGCTTGGGCCACCTCGCAAGCGTGGGCCAGCCGCGTTGTACGTACATACCTACCTAGGTAGGTACCTACTTAAGTACCTAGGGAGCATACTGCCGAGTGCCGCGTCAACAGTCAAGAGCATACATCCCCAGTCCATCCAACTCAACTACCAACACCAACACCAACCAGCCAGTGCTCCGCTACCAACATCGCCGACAGCACGTGTGGCCCTGCTCAGAAACATGAAGGTCAAGATCAAGAAGTGGTCAGCGGTCGCGACTTGGCGCTGGGACATCCCAGAAGACGATGTCTGTGGAATCTGCCAGATCCATTTTGATGGTTCCTGTCCATCGTGCAGGTTTCCCGGGGATGACTGTGAACTCTGTCAGCCTGCCAGCCCCTCCCCCCATCTGCCCCCCGGCCAAGCCTGCTAAGACCCTCAGCAGTGTCTGGCAAGTGTGGCCACAACTTCCACAAACACTGCATCACACAGTGGATCAGGCAAGAATCAGCCCGCGGACAGTGCCCCATGTGCCGCCAGAGTATGTCCCCACCCGCCCTCGCCGTACAGATGCCCCTCCCTCCCTGGCCACGCTGACCCATGGCCCCAGGATTCGAGATGAAAGAACCCGTGCCGAGTCGCGCAGCAACGGGCCTGGCGCTACAAGGAACGGCGGGTGGGACTTTGATGTGAAGCCGAGGGGAGAGCTCCCAGAAGCCCCAGGAGCCCCATCAGCCCCAGGAACCCCAAATCTAGACCCCAGCCCTGACGTCGTTGCGCTCCAGTCGCGGAACAAGCAATGGTAGCTAGGTACCTTTGTGGCCGCTACATATGTGCTCCGTACGCCGTCGGGTGGTGCGCCCACAGGGCCCCACACTCGTTGTACAGTAGAACCGAGTGTCTTGTATTATCCAACGTTCCCGTGTGCTGGGATGAAGCCAGGCCGCCTGAAGCAAACACGCGTCCAACATGTAGCAAGCACACGCTGCTTCAGCCTGACCAACCCCATCGCCATTGTCCATTGTCGTCGTGCTGCATCAAGTCGACCGCGACCTCCCTCTTGGCCCATCATGGCCGGCCCTGTTCCATTTCTCCAACAACATCATGCTCCCCAGGGCTCTGTGACCGATAGCCATGGTCCTGTCGGGGCACAAGCAGCCCGCCAGTCCCCCCCCCTCGGCGAGGAAACTCTGCAGCCTCAACCCCCGTTCCAACCACTCTTCACCCTCGTCACCGACAGCACCACCCACGCGACACACCACCCCCAGGTGCACTATGTCTTCTCCGACGATGACCCCGAAATCCTCACAGAGGCCCTCGCTCGATACAGCCACCACGACCCCCCCGGCGAATCTGCCCCTACGGCCTCACCGCCAGCAGCGCATCCAAACGAGCGTGCCATAGTACTCGACCTCGTGCCAAAACCCGCCCACGGCCCCCACGGCCCCCACGGCCCTCACAACGCTCTGTCGAGTCTGGGCTACGATGTGGCCTGGGTGTCGTCCCTGTCCCCCGACTGGGCCGTCGTAACCGCAAGAACCAGCGCCATGACGGAAGAGAGCAGCAACAACGTCATCACCCTGGACGACGAGGCCGGCGCAGGCCAGCGGCTGGTTCTCCGCATCCAAGGTGTCAGCGACAGTGCTGTTTCGTCCGTCTCCACGGCATCGCAGGGACCCAGCGCACGTCCAAGGAGGCCTTCTCTTGAGGACCGAGACCTCCGCATGTCGGCCTCCTCGCCTTCAGTGGCCGCCCCGGATAGGACTCGAGAGGACTACGGAGCCATCGTTGACGAGTTTGACAAGAGGATGAACATACTGCGCAAGGTGGTGGAAGCCGGGCTCGACAGACAGCGGAATTCCCCTGTGGCTCACTTTGCCGACGGCGGCGAGTTCCCTGCTGGCGCAGCCGCACAGTGACCGAACCTGCTGGCGGCCCCCGCGTTTCCCACAGGGCTGTCGGGTCGACGGCCGCCACGCCCTTGCAGAACTGCTCTCACCCCTGTATGCCATCTCGTATTGCTCACGTTATGCCTCATATCATGGGAGCGCTTTTGGCATTCTCCGCGGTTTACACCATCGCTGCTTTGCATACAAAGCAGCGATGGAAACACACCGCTGCCATCGCTGGTGTGTGTGGGCGGGCCTCAGTCATTCAAGGGCCCATGTCGGGACGATCGCCTCAGCGGCTGGGGGCTGGTGCGTCATCGGCATTTGACCAAGGGGAGAAAGCACAATCGCCAAACCAGTTCCGAGATCTTACGACGCGTGCCACAATTGTTGGTGCCACTCGATATCGCCCGGTAGAGGCAGTTATCAATGAGAATAGTCAATTAAACGCCAGTAATGTAATGCGAAAAGGTAAAGTCCAGGCTCCAGAGCATACCCTTCGCCACCCTTAAGGTGTGTCATCTAATAAGTGCTGCTTGTTCCAGTAGTAAGTAATTCAAGCGACCGAATTTGGTATATAACAACTCTTTTTCGAGTTCCAGCGAGAATGCGATTCCCAGTTTCTTCGGCCAGTCCCAGGCCACATAACGTCGAGCCCGCGTCCAGTGTTGTGACGAAATGGACCTTGCGCATACCTTGCGGCCGCACTTTCACATGCAATTTGATCCTCGCAGTAATAGTCCGATTCTGTCCCCGCGACCGCTGCCAGTCCCTCCCATGCGTAGCCCCCGGAGGCCTACGTGCTCGCCTCTCCTTTGCAAATAACCGCGCGGACGAAAAGCGCGGGCCCGTGTTTGTATCTTGTTTTGGCGACAAGTCCCCATCCGGCATCACTCGTGCGGCTTAGTCGACCTCGTTATAAATGTTTTCCTTCGTTTGTACCGGGAGCGTCATGACTGACCGGCGATTGGCACGGCTGATACTCCGGTCATCTGGCAACGCTACCCGGCCAGCGATGCTCTTGGCACTTGTCACACCAGAGAATTTCTCCATGGGGGCCACGGCCGAATCGTAGTCTTGCCCGACATTGACAATCTTTGACTGTGCATAGATGGTAGTGACCGGCCTCTCGCCATCGAACTCAACTGCGCTGCGCTTGGCGTTGGTGTTGCCGTTGTTATTGCCATTGTTGTTGTTGTTGTTGAACTTGCCCGTGACGGCCATGTATACCACCACAATGATCACGATCACAACAACAATTAGGACTTGAAAGCCGTCAGAACCGGGTTTCTTGAGAGCACAAGGGTTGAAGGAATATGGAGAGCCGGGGAGGCGTGCTTACCGCTGATGCCGACACAGTACCACTTCTTCCTGCGTGTCTTCCTTGCCGTGTCGACGGCGACTTCAATCTCCTGGTTACCCTTGTCGAGGTTCTCGACAACCTCTTCACCCTTCTGTTCGATCTGCACAACGGCCGCTTCTTGTTGGACGATCAAGGTGTCCATGTCCTGGAAGAGCTGGGCCAGCTCGATCATATCCTGCTCAATCTTCTGTAGTGCCCTGTGGCGATCCTGCACCGCGTTCAGGACGGCCCTGGCCTGACCCTGTCGGTTGCTCTGCATCATGGCCTGCTGGAACACCTGCTGGCCGCCGGCAGACATATCCTCCACGGCGGCTCGGACCTCACTGTCGTCGGCTTCTGGCCGGACGATGCGGTACTGCCGCTCCATCTGGGACTGCATCTTCTTCCGGAAGGCGGCCTCGACCTCCTGGTACTGCTGGATGGCGTTCTTGAGGCGACGATCGATACGGCCGACCTGGGGAGCGTTCTTGGGGGTCTTGGCGTCCGGCATAGACTTCATCTTGCGCACGCGATCGGTGAGCTCCCGGTACATGGACATGGTGTCGGCAGAAAGGTTGTCAAGCTCGCGAGTGGTCCCTGAGCTGCTCGAGTCGGTCTCGTTGAGCGACCGATCTTGAAGCATTCGTAACTGGTTGAGGTTGGCGTCGATGCCGTCGATGCCCTGCCCGATGTCACGACACTCGTTCAGGATGGCGTTGGGGTCACTAGCGGCAAAACTCGCCCCGTTTTGCGAGAGGGGGGCCATTTCAACGTTGTTCCCTGGTGGCTGTCAGACGATCGTGCACGAAGCCATCACCTCTTCGCACCAGACCAAGCAGCACTTACCATATCCCCCATCATAAGCACCATTGTCGTACTGATTGTAGCCTCCACCACCAGGGCGTGGCGACTGACCAAAGCCAGCCTGAGGTGCCGAATTGTACTGGCCGGCGGGAGAGTCTTGCTGGGCGTACGGGTTCGCCCTACCGCCGTATCTGAACCGCAGTCAGCATTTCATCTTGGTGGAATTTAGTCGTGGCACGCAGTCGCGTGGCCGGTAGTTCAGGGCCCTCGACCGGGGACTCGGGCTCCGGGCTCCGGGCTCCGGGTGGGGGTTTGGGGGTTTGGATGGCTCACCCGTACTGTGAGACACCAAATTAGCAAGCCGGGCCTGTGACAGGGACTTTGGGCAGCGGTGCAGGACGTCGAGGAGGATGAACGTGAGGGTGGGAGAGAAGGGCAGTTGAGCAAGTTGGGTGGGAGAGCGAGGACGAGAGATGAGTCTGCACATACACTCATGTTGGATGGATCGAGTTGAACTGGTTAGAGAGGCCGGAGCCGGAGTGAGCGCTCGACGAGTAGAGAGAGCTGACAATCGGCGACAAGCGGAGGCAAGGTCGTCGGCGCCCCGGGACGAGAGGACGGAGAGGCGGATGCAGTCTGGAGGGTGTGATGCGCGGGAGGGTCGAGGGTTGGTTGTCTTGTGCCGTGCCTTGATGCGTCGTGTGTAAGTAAGGTGAAGCAGGGCAATGCGAAGTTTAAGGTAGTGTAAGTGTTGATGGATAGGAAACGGAGGGCAAAACGACGGGGCTGAAAGGGAAAAAGGGGAGCGCGCAGGGAAAAAGGAAAGCCGGCCGGTGGTTTGCTGGGTCGAAATGCAGGTGGGTCGGGGGCGAGCTGGGGCAACGGCAGAGCCACCCACAGCTGGAGAGCAGGAGAGCCGCAGGGGTCTGGGGCCTGGGAGCGGGCCTAGGTCGGTCTCGCAGTCTGCTGGGCAAGCCTGGCCTGCCTGGGACTGGCTGCCAGGGTCTGGGGCCTGCGAGATTGGCTGCGACAGGCTTGGAACAGACACAGACTCGACCCTGACAGCCCCAAAGTACCGTACCTACCTAGGTACCCAAGTACCGTGCCTAGGTAGGCAGGTGATGAAATACCAATCCATCCATCTAGCCCTATGCAGGTAGTGCTCGGCCCCCTGACGCAAGCGTTTTGTGCCCCGTTGCCCGTCGGCCAGTCCAACAGGTCAATAACAATTCATTTACTGTGTAATCTAGGGCACAGGCACACAGGCACAAACCCCAAATCCCGAGTCCCATTGCAATCTCCATGGATTTGTTATTACTACACGGCAACCCACCAACCAATACGAGCTGAGGCGCCGCTTCCCTCGCACCGCTGGCCGCCTGACATGGTGCAATCTGGGCGTGGTCTCGACAGCGACTGAGCGGGCGGGTATTGGATTGCCCAAGTGCCTCATTGCTAGTGGCGTTGCAGCGGCACAGCAATCAATCAATCATGCGGTCCTGGCGGTCCAAAAAGCAGCGAAGAGTTGCGAGGACGAGCTGAGACCAGAGACCATGGGGCAGGTGGGCAGGTGGCAGGTAGCAGGGACCAGGGCCGTTCACGGCGCCAGTTTCATCATGTCGATCGGCGCCAGGCTTGTTTGGCCAAAAGATGAACCGCACAGCCCACACAGCTGCCACACCAGGCCACACCCACTCCCGCTGCAACCAGACGCTGACTGCTGCGTGCTGACTGCTGCGTGCTCACTGCTGGCAGTCTCGAAACAACCCACTCCGCCCAGCCAGCGCCAGGACAGGACCACCACCCCCCCCCCGCCCCGGGCGCCTTGGTCGCCACTGGCCGCGTTGAGGCATCACCAAGCGAGCCCACGTTACCCTGGCGGTTTTCGACTTGGGATGAAGCAGCCACCCATAATTATGATAATAATAAGTGCCGGCTGGCTGCACACGGCATAGCTGCATATAGGCGTGTGTCTCCGTCCCTGTGTCAAGGCAGACGGCCCAATGCCGCGCCGCACCGCGTCCCGGTCCCCGGGTTCGCCCTGGCCTCAGCCTGTTCCCCTGGCCTCGGTCCCGGTCCCCGTCATTGTTGCAAGTCGCCCTGAGACATCGTCGAATCACTCCGTGCAGCACCATGACCCGTCTGCCCACCCAGCGACAGCATTCACGGCTTGCATTCAACATGTTGGCCCTCGCGGGTCCGCGTGGCCCAACCTCCTATCCTCCTACGGGACAAATTCTTATACGATGGAAGACTAAGGCGCAGGCCTCTAACCCCTGGGAACCTCGTGGAACAGCCCTTTGGGCCTTTGGGCGGACAGTCATCTCCAAGCTGACAACCTCTGGGATGGTCTGTCCTGGGATAAAATATTATAGATCTATGGCAGAGACGGCGGCAGGCCCCACAATTAATATTGCAAGCAGAGGCAATGGATGGTAAATTGTTACACGCTACATCGACCAAGCCGTTAAGAACAAGCACCCCGTACTTTTGCTGACAGGACATTGAACTGGTCACTTGGCTACAAGGCGTCAAGAAAAGAGGGCCTGTAAATCATCCCTTACTCCCACATTGTGTCAAGGACAGCTAATAGAGGAGATTCAAATGGGCGCCCCACCCGACAGCGGTTGATTGATCGATTGCCCCTGAGAATGCATACTAGTAATTCCGTGGACATGCCTCTCCCAGCGCGCCAGTCTGGTCTATGTGAAAACACCAGGAAGACCACCAAGGATACCTACTTCTCAAGCGGTGGCGTAGAATGACGCATAGCTGACACTCGAATCGTCAAGCCTCTCAACCAGGCTGCTCCTCTCATATCGCAGGAAC
This sequence comes from Diaporthe batatas, assembly GCF_019321695.1. Classification (NCBI taxonomy): domain Eukaryota; kingdom Fungi; phylum Ascomycota; class Sordariomycetes; order Diaporthales; family Diaporthaceae; genus Diaporthe; species Diaporthe batatas. Next base: position 2,300,209 of record NW_025408554.1, on the reverse strand, counting down.
TGGAAGGGCCCCGCCCCAACAGCTTCCATGGCTGCCATCGTCACCCCGATAGGATGACGCCCGCAAACCGTATTCTTGGTAATCTTTAAGCTTTCGACAAACCTGTCATGCTCCCCCGAAGCGACCGCTTCCATGGCCAGCTCGTCCAACACCTTGATTCCTTCGTGGATGGGCGTCTCGGTCTCCGCCGATCTCCTCGAAAGCACCCTCAGTTGATCTAGCTTGTCGGCGGACGGGACATAGGCCGTGTACGAGAAGCGCGACCCCCAGTGGCAGAAATCCGAGGACACCACAAAGGCATTGCACGGTTCCTCGAGGTACTTGGCCAGCAAGTGGCCGAATTCCTTCTCCTTGGCACCGCTGTTGTCGCCGACTAGGATTGGCACGATGGGTGGGTACCTCTCCGGACCGCAATCGCCATGTGTCTGCTCTAGCCTCTTCCATATGTACGGCAAGTGCATCTCCAGGCTGTGCTCATCCTCGTCGCTCGACGCAGGTATGTCGCTAAATTTTCCCGTCTCGCGCAACGCCTCGACGGTCTGGTCGTCCACCTCCAGCTTGCCAAAGGGCGTGTCGTAGCTTGCAAACGTGCTCAGTGCACACCCTTTCAGGTAATAGGTGTGGGAAGGCCCCAGGACGAAGATACGCTTGGCAGCGGATAGGTCGAGTGACTTGTACGCCCAGGCAGCACAAGGGCCAGAGTAAGAGTAGCCCGCGTGTCTAGACAGATATCACGGTCAGCTTGGAGCGGGGTGGGAGGGAATCGCCGTGGGATGGCGAGGCTGGGAAGGTCACGGAGGCAGTGGCGCAAGGGGTGGGGGACCTTACGGAGCTATGATGATTCTGGACTTGGGGATGGGCAGCTGCTTGCCATGTATCGCCGCGGGCACCTGTTCGAGGTAACCGTCGAGCTGGCGCGACAATACATCTGGCCGGCGCTCGTACCAGCTGCCGGCATGGGTAGCCTCACGGGTTCCACGTTGCGGCATGATGAAGGTGTGTGCTGAAAGACAAACTTCTTGGTCTCTCGTAGTCCCTGTGAGTATGGGAACCTAGATGTGCTGGTGTCTGCCTGCCAGCCTGCCTGCCTGCCAGCGGAGTGACAGGCGGTAGTGCTGTGGGAGCCTTCTGTTGGTAGTTAAGAAAGCCTTGTAGTGCAAGAAGCAAGATGAGATTTCAGTACCTGGATAAGTTAATCAAGAGGGGACTGAGAATTGAAGGCGCTGGTTTGAGTTGCTTGGTACCCCGCTGCACCTCTTCAGCCCGGGCAACGAGGGGTCGCGTGGGGTACGTACCTAGGTAGGCAGCATGGGCAAACATGACATCAAGCTGCCTAGGAACTTAAATACCTAGGCAGGCACTTACCCAGGCAAGGTGCAGGCGGGCATGGCGGAGCAGTCTCACGGATACGTGCCAAATGGATGCGACAGAGAGCAGGCTATAATTACGACGCCGGAGCAGGCGCATCGCGCACACTGGGCATCTTAAAGCACAGCAATAAAAACAGCAAGACACAACCTCGCAATATGGAGGCACAGATAGTGTCGAGCAATACGCCTGATTGATTTTGAAACCTCTCCCCCAATTGAACGCCGGGCTCCTCTAACACGTTCACCTCTCCAGGCTATCGCGCCTGCCGCCTAGTAAACCGACATGGGCTCCGAGGCCCAGTTATTGGTACCAACCCACCTCTTTTGTCTGTCCTCCTTGCCAGCGCAGACGAGACACCGGCGCTGCTCGCCTAGGTTACTCACTGAGCACGAGAAGCACACAGCCCTACAGCAGAGGCTGCAGGAGCTGATGTATGTCTCGAAACCATAGCCATCATCAACTGCTGCATCTTCACCGCCCAGCTCAACGCCGCAGTCGCCACAGGTGGTAGGTCGATCGACCATGTCCTCGACAGAAGGTCCTCGTAGGGAAGCGGAGAGGGCCGGTTCCGGTGGCGGCTGACGGCTGGAAGGGATGTCCCAGAAGCTGTGCAGTGAACGCTGGCTCTGCGCGGCAGCCACAGGAGAGGGCGGGATCGAGGGGCTGGCGGAGGGCTGCGGGGAGGGTCCATGCCGGGGCTCCTGGGGCCGTTGCTGAGCGCGGTACAGTATCTGCAGGGTGTTCTCTGTAGACGCCCGAACGTGACGCAAGAGTGAGTCTGGGAACATACCCCACGACAGGAATGGGCCCTTTGGGGGGGAGGCGGCGGCGCCGTCGCCTGACTTACGGTGAACCTCGCGGTCCGAGGGACGTCCGTTGCGCAGGCGCTTGAAGGTTCGGCTGGGCAGATGAGAGGGCGTGCATGAGCGGGTCGGGGAGCGGATGGTCAAGGCTGAGAGGGGTTTGTCGATACACGGGTCCATGTCCATGTCGACGTCCATGTCCAGCGTGGTGCCGTCGCCGGAGGACGCGGTTTTGAGCGGGGAGGGGCCGCTGAAGGATGAAAGCTCGTCATCCGACCGCTTGCGTTTGAGCAGCATCGTATCAGGCTTGACTGTGACTGTGCTTGGCGGTAGTGGACGTGGTGTGGTTGCTCGGTGCCTCGCCAACAAGGAAGGGCCTGCGGCGAATACAAGCCAACCGATTGTTCGCAGCAGGCGGTCTTTTAATTTATTGCGGGAGCATCACCTGCCTTGCGCATGTATATTGCGTGGAAATAGCGGTTACGTGAGAGACGTTTGATGACTCCCACTTCGAAGCATTGGTGGTGATGTGGTGGTGATGGTGACTGGGCAACGCGACCGTGCGGAGGCAGGTAATCAATTGGGAGGGAACCTTGGGGAAGGACAGGCGTGATTTCAATTTAGATGGCCTAGAGCGCGACAGAAAAGGTCCCGGCGCGTCAGCAGGGTTTATGCGGGCGGGACGGGAGCTACCTCTACTGCGTGTGTGGGGGGGGGGGGGCGCCTGGAGCGCGGGCATCGTGTATTTACGTACCTCGGTATCTAGGTACCTGGGCACCTGGGCAGGTGGTTGGTTGGTTTCCCCAACACAGGCAGGACTACTTCTTCTCCTCTACAAACATACCAAGTGGAAGGCACCGTGGAAGGCTCGTAGACAAAGGTGAAAAGTGTCTGGAAGTCTTTTATAAGCACCCCTCCCCCCCCCCAAAAAATGGCGTCACTACTACCTCTTCTTTACGACCTGTTTCCTATAATCATGCCGTCCGAAGTCCGAATTTCCCGTGACAAGGACCTGCTACCCATTGCTGAGCGTGCTGGTGCGCCTCCATATCACCAGACGACGTGGCACAACAAGGCTCAGGGAGACATGGGGAAAGAGGACGACCAGCACGAGCCCGACCAGGGGAGGTCCCGTGAGCCCATTCGACTGCTTGACCGCGAAGAGATGCCGGCTGTCCAGCCCAAACCACCAACGGTCTACCGCAGAGACGCAATGGTGGGCGTCACTGACAAGATGTGCGCAACAGGTCAGCCCAGCCCGCGCCCCTCCTCCACGCCCCCCTTGCCCTTTCTCCTCCTCCTTCTCCCGGCGTGTGCTTCGCCTCCACACTCGTAGCCGGTAAAACCTATAACCAGGAACTCTTGCAATAGTCCTGACAGTCCAGCCGAGATCTGCTTCGGCGGTGCACCATCATGGCGAGCAAGGTGAGCATGACCATGGCCCCAACAGCTGACCGGCCCGCAACCTAATGAGCCTCTCTCGCAGACACCATAGTCTACGCCACCAAAGGTGACGGGGTACTTCTCACCAGTCCGGCTGTGGATCCTGTCCGGGCCATTAGAGCCGATATCAAGGGCGAGGCACCCACTCGTGACGAGGAGCAGCCCCGGCGTCACCACCTTTGCCCCGGAGATTTTGCATTTATACCTGCGTGGACAGAGCACCAAGTTGTCAATGAGGCTGATGAGGGCGATGCTGTCTGGGTGTTAATCCACAGTGGGGGTGAACGAGTGCAGGTCGACCTGGCCGGCTGGGGTGGTGGCATCTGTCATGGTTCTGGTCCGGGGTGATCGCATCCACCTCCTCTCCCCAAGTACCTAAACCTATGAGAGCAACATCAAGACCTTGAATGTTTATTCGTCCAGCCTGCTCCTTGTCGTGCCCTCGGGCTGCTCCTGCATTCTAGGCTGTTTTGGTGTCTTTCCGCACCAGTCAGTGCCAACTGTTATCCAAACTCTAAGAGCGATACAGCTAAGTGGCTGGGCTGAAGCGGTCGCAGGGTTGGTTTGGTGACGAATTCAGAGGCTCAGGACGCTTGCTCGCTCGCCACAAAAAGAAGAAGAGGGAAGAGAAAGAAGAAAGCCAGAGTTGATATCATGGACGTGGTCTTGGCAGGTCTGTGCAGCCTCTCGGCAGCTGCCCCTGGGGAGGCTGCAAGTCGGCATGTGGGAGGATCCTGAATAAGGGTATACCTTGTATGATGTGCTATGGCATGAGGCTGTCTCACGGGACGTTAATCCATACTGTAAAGGCCTGTCCAATAGCAAAGGATATTCCAAGTCGCCTCCATCCTGGCATCTGTCTGCGTAGAATCCCATGTAACTTCGAGTGCTCTCGCTTACAATCCGTGGGTCATCTTACTTTATTACTGGGTGTTACTACCTACCTTGGTACTTTGCCAGACACATACTCGTCCAGCCGTTAACACACAATTTGGACCGAGACCCTTCTCTTTATCAGTCGTTCAAATCGCCATTGCATAAGATATGATAAGCTTCGAACTGGAGATATTCAACGACAGAAAGCTTGTAACCACCGCCGCCCAAGCCACGTCAGCGGCCGGTACGGTTTTCAAAAGCAGCACAGGAACCCCACTGGGTGAATCACCTGGAACATCAACATTGCACGGTGATTACCACACCTTGAAAAGGCCGTGCCCTACTAAAGCCTCCATATCTCTTCTTTCCCTGGGTTGGTAGAAGATATGCTGTATACTGCCAACCTAAAGTTTCACTAAGAAGGCAGGAGACAAATACTCCAGGAGGCATTCTTCAATGAAGATGTCGAGTAAGAGGCTAGTAAACCTATGAGAGGTAATCTAAGAATTAGACCAGGGCCATCTCTTCGGAAGCTGTCCTGTGGCAGCCTATTCAAGATGGCTTCTTATGTAATGGGATCAGAAATGAACTATTTGTCCTAGAAGAGAATATCCCATAGCAGATTTTCCCTCTCTTTTTCGGGGGAGGGAGGGGGGGTTAGATACCGTTGCCGGGCACCTGGGCAGTTGATATACAACAAATAGACCTACATAGGTACCTCCGGTTGATGTTATCCGGTGCTCAGTCACGCATGGTGTTTGCCCCGAGTATTATTAAAGAAAAGACAGACGGGGGTATTCTTGCTTAGCTGCCGGCGCCAGGCCCCAGTATTGAAAGATGCATGTCCGCCTATACAAATGAGATGACTGTTTTGCTCAATATAGTAGCTCATGGTCTATTTTCGAGTGCTCTCGTCTACCATTGCTAATTCAATCTCCTGTGGGCGATCGCTAGTCCGGTACGAGAAACTGGTCAATGTCGACCTTCTCGAAGAAGCTAACATGACCGAATCCCACCCAGTACTGAGCCAGCCTTTTCTCAGATATCAGGAGCAACTGTGACTTAATGTAGTTGTCTGCCCGCACCGTCTCAGATTAGTACCCAGTTTCCACAACAACCATGTCGAGGACAGCGGACTTGCCATTCACGAATCCTGTCTGGGCAACATGGCCCTTGCTTTTGACCACCCTCGCGCCCCTGAACGGCTCATCGTCTATCGTAGTCACGAATCCGTCTTCGCCGAGGTCCTCTGCTACAAAAGTGCATTCACCACGAGGAACATTGGGCTAGCACGTGTTAATAATATGCGAGACGGGTCCCAAAATGACGTGGGGCGGGATTGCAGGACATGTCGGGCGAAAAGCCGTCAAAGGACAACAACATGGCTTACATCACCTGTAAGCTTGATGGCCTCGAGACGACCACGGTATCTCCGGGCATCCGTCTTGCGCCGTTGGAAGTCTGCGACGGATTCTTCCTCTGTTCTTGTCGCATCAAATGCGGCCTCGTCAAAAGGGGTTGTGTGACTCTGCGTGACGAGCAGAAATTCGCAGCCGTGCGCACTGTAATCGCCAACCCAAATTCCCTTCCAGGGCTGGCTTGTATTCGGGGTATATAATTCGGGATCTAGCGTTGAGTACGTGGTGATCTGATCGCCAACATGTGTGCTCATGGAGGGGCGGGTCCCGGGGTTATAATCAGACGGCCAGGCTCGAGATGCCTGTCCAAAGACTGCGTTGTTCGAGGGCCAGTCGTTATCCAGGGGTAAAGAGGGCCTGGACACCCCGCGCAGCCCCGCGGGTCGCATTTCTAGCCACGAGCGTATCCTGAAGACCTTGTCGTTGATCTCGCCCCTGGTGGTAGGACGATCCTCAGGGCCGATCAAATCGCCCGCGGAAACCCAGGTGGCCGCTGGTACGGCCGGAGGCGGCCATGTATTCCCGTAGGGGAAAGGAAGACGCTGGCGTTGTTTGGCCAGAGAGTCCGGAAGGGAGCGGGCTAGTATGAAGGTGTTGAACATGTTGTCGGTAAACCTATTGTCAAGGGGCATGGGTGTCTCGGCGGAGAACTTGTTCGGGTGGTCGGTTGCTGATGGGAGGGCGGAGGGGCCACTAGTGGAGGGCGGCGGCGACCTCGCGGTGGTCACGCGGATGGTGTTCTCCAGGCTGTTGGCCCTCAGCTGCAGGACAGGCTTGTCGAGGTGAAGCTTTAATTCTGGCTCGAAGTCGTGAATGACGAGCTCGCCGTGCTCGCTCAAGCTCTGGTGGTGGCTGGTGGTGGAGGACATGGGCCGGTTGGCCAACAGCTGGTAGCCCTCGATGACACCTCGGCGGTCATCGTAACGTACGATTACCAGTTTGCCCGTGAGGTCGCGGTCGCAGAACCAGATCTTGTACCTTGTCAGAAACCAGCGCGGGTCGTGTGCGATGTAGAGCTCCCGGAAAGACGCGCATGGGCTCGGGGTGGTGAGCTTCACGCCGTGCAACTGCGCCTGGACAATTCCCTGCCACAAGTGGTCTGCAAGAGAGTGGACCCTGAGTAGGTGGTTTGTCAGGGAGACGGAAACGAGATCGAGAGGCGACAGGTAGGATAGCACGTTGCTGATGAGCTCCGAGGGAAGGTCGGGCAGGGTGATCGAGCCCAGCCGTGCCATTGAGCCTGGATGGGTGGGCTGGTGCGCGTGGCGGCCGAGGGCGAGGACGAGGACGAGAACACAAACGCGTGCTGGTGCGGCATCGGCCGTCGATGATGCAACCAGTCTACTTATCACCTACCTACCTAGGTACTTACCTAGATAAGTAGGTACCTGGGTAGGTAGGTATTGAGTACCTAGGTACTTGAGCAGTGCCCAGGCGCTTGCTTGTACTCCGTACCGCAACATCCCTCGGCCTGCTATTGGACAAGCTCATATGTGACAAGCTCTCATAGGAGAACTTCTTGATAGGATAACGTTGCCTGCCAGACCCTCCAACAAAATACAACGATCTACTAGGGAACCTCTTACCGGAGGTCGGGACACGGATAGCACCGATGGTTCGTAAGGGACTCTGCTACAACATGTTGCTCTCTTTTAAGAGGTGTGGCGGTGGGACGGCAATAGTGCTTGTGTCACCGACCGGAGCCCTCGATGCTGAGGCAGAAAGGCCAGGACTTGGGCAGACAGCCCGCCGCGGTCAGCCTCCGACCACCAGTTCACAGGTCACAGGCCTGTGGTGGCACAATCCAGCCTCGCGATCTTGGCCTGCTTGCGAGGCCCCAATGCCGACTCCCCGGCCCTTTCCTTTCGCTTGCCCCCGCTGCGAGAGGCAGCTTCGTCCGGCACGCCGTCCGGTGGGGCCCCGCCTGTGGTCGTGGCCGGCCGGTTCTCAACACGCTTGCTCAGGATCTCGTACTCGGGCATCTTGACCTTGCCGCCCCTGAGGGTCCTGGGCTGGGGGCTGATGCCATCCCTCACGAAACCGCACCGCTGGTAGAACCCGACAGCCCTCTTGTTGCAGGTGAAGACGGTCAACATGACCTTGTGGACCACTTCCATGTTGTGCGCCACCGTCTCGAGCAAGCCCATCAACAGCCTCGCCAAGCCGGTGCCGCGGAGCGCGGGCTCGAGGTGGATCTCGTAGCAGTAGATTACGGGTTGGCCCTCCTCGATGGTGGGCATGAGGCTGGTGAAAGCGTGGACGACCGAGTCGGGGTCCTTGACCAGAATATAGCGTAGGTCCGGATGCGACATCTCGTCCCTCTTGGCCGAGGGGTCCCACCCGCTCGAAGAGGCCTCGTAGTCTGCCTGGCTTGTGGCTCGGACAAGGGCGAAGCAAGCATCGAGGTCAGGGCTGGCCATTGTCTTGCGGGGCTGGCAGAGGCGGAGGCTATAGGTGCTTCCTGTGCTTGGGTCGTCCCAGGTCGGGCTCCATGGCGCGTGAGGCGCATGGGGGCTGCTCCATGGACTCAACTCATCAGGCACTGCACTTCATAAACCGGGCGTTTTGGAGCTTGTCTAACATTTGGAGATAGTCCTGGACGAAGCGATGGTCCGTCTTGCGGTTGGCCGCCTGGAGGGCCTGTTCCACCTGCTCGAGGCGCCGACGCCGTTTCATCCTGAGCCAGGGCCGATGGGGGAAAGAGGAAGAGGAGAAGAGAACAGGGCGAAGAGAGCGGGCGACCTGGGTACTTGAATCGGAGCAAGGACAAGAGGACGCGCCGGGCTGACAAGGCGGGCGCGTGAAGGGCGGCTGACCCCTGTCCGAGTTCTGGGGTTGTCTGCTTGCCATGACGTTTGCGGGCCCGGAAATCGCTTGGGCACTTGAGCACTGAAGTACCTAGGTACCTAAGTACCTAGGTACTTGGGATATATCTACTCGGCAAATGGGACCCGTGGACATGTACGTACTTGGACCCGACTACCTACCTACCTGGTACTCCGGTACTACGACTTATCAACCCCCTCGCCCCCACCGTTCGGTCCCGGGTCAGATGAGGGCACTCAGGCTGTTCCCGCAGCGCCAGCTCCGTTGCTATGCTCACGGTCCTGGTAGAGCACGCCCCTCGAGGCTGGGCGAGACGGTCAGCCTGGATCACGTAGGTGCGGTTCCCAACCGTGCAGGCCGGGATCACGATGCTGATACTGCGCCTTGCGCCTGCAGTTCCTCCAACGCTCCCGCGTCCTGGCCCTCTACCGGACCGTGTTGCGTAGCATCCGCAGCATCACCGACCACGAGACCCGTGACGAGACGAGGCTCTTTGTGAGGCACGAGATCGAGAGACACCGCCACGTCCAGGACCTGGTCTGTCAGCCCCTTATCCGACCGCCCTCTTCTTTTTTCGGCGCGGGATCCTCACTGACAGGCCATGACTGCAGCAGCACATCAGGTACCTGCTGTCCACGGGCAAAACGCAGTGGGAGGGGTTCGAGCGCTTCATTGACGGCATGTGACCGTCCCCGCCAGGTATGGGGCCGGCACAGTCTTGTTGTTGTTGAACTACCGAACTATAGAGGCAACTGGGTGCTCCCACGCTCCTCTGCGGTATGCTTTGCCTCATACCGTGCCCTCATATAGTGGCTTCCCGGCCTCAACCCTTCTGTACATGCTATGTATCTCTCTCTCTGTGTGTGTGTGTTTGTATGGCTCTGCGTTTCTGTGTGGTTCGAATGGATGGCTGCTGCCAGTCCTCCCCTCCGCAACGGCCGAGCGCCATGATAAATCGAGCATGTTCTATGCCTATGCCTGTTGACTGCCTGCCCCGCTGCCCCTGACTGTACCTGTGACCGTAGTCGTGGCGCCCAACACAACTCTCGACCGTTCCTGGTCGTCTGCGCGTCTGTACGTCTACACCTCTCCCGGCCCTGGCCATTAATGTTACACGCCAGATCCAGCCCGCGTTCACCTATGAACCTTGGCGCTGTTTGTGCCTGGGGTTTGCGCTGCAGATGACATATCGGTAACCATTTCCTCTCTTGCCCTTTTTCCGCCGCACGATCTGTGGAGCGCCAGTCAGCCATCAATCCGGTTGCACACTGCCGCAAGACAGCGCCGAGACGCGTGGGCGTACCTTGCAATGCTCGCAGCGCTTCTTGATGGAGCTGTGCACTTTCATCCCACGGGTCTGCTGCTGGAGCGCGGCCGCAGCCACGGGTCTGGCAACGGGTCTTGTGATAACGGAGAGGGCGCCTGATGGCGCCATGCTCGATGAGAGCGAGCGGCCCTGGCCAACGTCTGGGTGTGGTCGGAAGTGCACCGTGGCCGCGATGGTGGGGCGCGATGCCGACGACAGGTAAAGGTCGCGTAGGCTGCTGGCGAGGCGTGATATGGAGGAGGAGGCGCGCATACACCGCGCGATGGATATGTTGCTGGCCATCCTGGGGCTAAGGGCTGTTGACAAGACTCGGCGTCGTGGTCGTCGAGAGCACCTGCGCTGGCGGGATTCGGGATGATCTCTGTGTTTCTGTCTGGAGTGGAAATCTGCCAGTGCCTGCCAGACGCCCAGCCCGCGAGGGGCCCACAGGGTTAGGGGTGTGGGCTCAGGTACTGTCAACTGGTGTCCAACAGTCGCAGACGCCCACTAGCACCAGGGCAACAAGAACACAGCTCCCGAGTCAACAAGTGCCAGCTGCAATACAACAACATGCCTGGTCGGCCGTGGAGTGGAATGGTCCAGCTTCCATGGTGCTGATTACATGCGAGTACCCTACAGACACCCTATAGCGGCCAGCCCAAGGTGGGGGAGCAGTCGGCTGCGCACAAAGTCCTCGATCCCATGCAAGTCCACTCCGAGGGCCTGCACGTTCTGGTCCGGGATTTCCTTACCATTGTACATACCACATTCGTTGTAAAGTTGAAACATCACATCTCTGTCTTTCCACCCCGTCGACTCCAACCTCTTGTAGGTGGTGGGCTTTCCGCTGAGTTTCTCGACACAGGTTATTATATCGTTGGGCGAAACCCTCGAGTTACAGCAGTAAAGATATTGGTGAGTCAGCTGGTCCTTTTTGGAGTTCCACTGGTCGAACACTGCCTTTGCGATGGCCGAAAGGTCCTTTTCTACAAAGAGCATGGCAAGTTGTGTGTCAGCCTCGACGATGGGCTGCCGAAACTCTATAGTGTCCGAGATGGTCGGATCGTAGTGCATGTGTTTTCTCAGGATCATGTCTGCGAGCGTAATCAGTATCGGTGTAATGTCGCCCCTGGTCGCCTTCGCAGCTCCGGCAAACAGATATACGCACTTTCGTAGAAGTTTCCCGTGTAGAGGAAACAAGCTGGGAAATCCTGCCTTCGGATGTAGTCGTCGACTTGGTGCTTGCCTTCGTAGATCTGGCTGACGAAACGGCCCCCCGATATCTGCTTTGAGCTCGGTAAGGTCGACCATAGAAGACACTCGACCGTTCCCGCAGCCGCGGCCGCATCGACCAGGTTCTTGCCCTGCTGTTCCTCACTGCTCGGGTCATCTTTGATCCTCGAGTCGTAGAAGTTGGTGACGCCAAAGACACCCCAGCATCCTACAAATGCGGGCGTGAGGCTGGGCGGGTCGGTCAGGTCAGCCTTCACAAGCTCAGCACCCTGCTCTGCGAGGGTTCTTGCGGCGTGCGAGCTCGGGTCACGAGTAACGACTCGTACGAGATAGTCTCTCGGGTGCTGAAGGAGTAGTTTGGCCACGGCACCACCTTGTGCAGGGGGCGTGTTGTCAGCGTCAGATGGTCGGTGGTCAAGCAAAAATGGGACCGCTATACCTTGGTTGCCCGTGGCGCCAAACACAAGAATTCGTCTGACCATAATTGTGACGTGCTTCTGTATATGACTTGGAGGATGTGAGGTCCAAGGTGACTGGTTTCAATACGTGCATAAGGAGCAGGCCGTTCGGTAGCTACCTAGGCCTTTCCGGCCCCCTCCCCACCATCTCCAACTCAACTTCTCATACTAAACAGTTCTATAGAGTTTTATATAATCTTATTATTATATATTATTATATATTATTATATATTATTATATATTATTATATATTATTATATATTATTATATATTATTATATATTATTATATATTATTATATATTATTATATATTATATATATTATATATATTATATATTATTATATATTATTATATATTATTATATATTATTATATATTATTATATATTATTATATATTATTATATATTATTATATATTATTATATATTATTATATATTATTATATATTATTATATATTATTATATATTATTATATATTATTATATATTATTATATTAAATTTAAAATATAATAATAAAATATATAAATTTATATTATTAATAATAATTTAATATTTAATTTTAAATTATTTAAAATAAGTTTTATTTATTTTAAAAAATTATTTATTTTAAAAATTAATTTAAAATTATATAATTATTATTAAAAATAACTTTATAATAAATTAATATTATATTATTTATATAATATATCTTTAATATATTAATAAATATTTAAAGTTTAATAGTTATAAAATTAAGTATATCTAAAAGGGGGGGTGCCTAGGGACCCCATGACGTACTCTATAAGCCGCAGATTTACTATAAGCCGTAGCTGACTCAGCCGGACTGGTCCCGTGAGTCCGCGAGGAGCCTCGCGCCAGCCGAGTTAGTTCTGCCCCAGCGACGCGTGCAACTACTGTCGGGCACTCGCCACAGATTCACCCATCTAAGCGATGAAAGCGAATATGCCGGCGCTCGCCTTTAGAGACGGAACTGCTACCCCAAATGGACGACCAGCATCGCCCTTCACCTAGGAAGGCGGATACGGTGACCTCCTCGCCCCAGCCCGGTGACGCCGACGACGCCCAGGCCTCCCAGCATGCCACCTTAAAACATTCCCTGCTTGGTGCATCATTGACAAAGGCTGGCCAGGACTCTGTCGACCAGCAAAAGGTGTGAGCGCGCATGTCTTGACGCTCTGCTGCCGTCTGAGACTTACGGCCGTGACTGACATGCCAGGTCTCCGATATAATTTACGATATCTCCAAGGGTTCGAAGTATTTCAACCGCGAAGAAGAAAGAGACAAGAATCTTACCGTAAAGATCGACCGGATCCTCAACAAGAAGCGCCAGCTGGAGAAGCTCGACTCGTCCAGAGAGCTACGCAAAGCCGACGCCCTCATTGCTGAGTTGGAGCTTTCCCGCGACCTTACTCAGATTGTGGTGCACGTTGATTGTGACGCCTTTTTTGCTGCAGTGGAACAGCTCGACCGACCCGAACTGAAAGACGTGCCATTCGCCGTCGGTGGTGGCGTTCTCACGACCTGCAACTACGTGGCAAGGCAATTCGGATGTCGCTCGGGGATGGCCGGTTTTGTAGCAAGGAGGCTGTGCCCTGATCTAATCTGCCTCTCACCCAACTTCGACAAGTATAGCGCCAAGGCGGACGAGGTGCGTGAGGTCATCGCCGAATACGACCCGCGTTTCGAGAGCGCGAGTATCGATGAGGCATACCTGAACATCACAGAATACTGCCGGGACCATAACGTGTCCCCCGAGGATGCCGTGGATCAGTTGCGCCGGCAGGTGCAATTGAGGACGAGCATAACGGTTTCTGCTGGGATCGCTGCCAACGCGAAACTTGCCAAGATCTGTTCCAACATCAACAAACCCAATGGGCAGTTCATCCTTCCTAATGATCGTGTCGCCATCATGGCATTTATGCGCGACTTGCCCTGCCGCGTAAGCACCTTCTAGATACAATCTTCACCCTTTCAAGGACAAACATACCCCACCTAACTTGCCGGCTTCGGGTTCTGATAGAGGCTATGACCGACCACCGTGTGGCCTGCTTCTTGTCATGGTCCTATGAAGCTACTTCTAGGGTTATTTGATGGCTGACCCCTGGTGCTATAGAAGGTCAACGGGATCGGCAGAGTATGGGAGCGAGAGCTTGAGGCTATCGGGGTACGGACATGTGGCGATATATATGGCCAGAGACAATTCCTTAACCCGCTTTTCGGAGAAAAAGCTTGCGAATTCCTCGTAAACTGCCACTTGGGGCTCGGCCGCACAGATATCCAACCTGCGGAGGAGTACGAGCGAAAATCCGTCGGGACAGAAAGCTCGTTTCACGACATGTCTGATCCGAAGCAGCTCAGGGAAAAGCTTCTTTGGACCGCACAGGAGCTGGAGAAGGAGTAAGCAAGTCCCATACAGTCTTGCCTATTTCAGGCACATCAACACAATTGCTCTCGAGGGCCCAGGTTTTAACACGGGCTGGATGGAAGTGGTGTGCCGTAAATCTCTGCCTCTCTCACTAGCACTCAAACCAAGTGAACAGATCGCTGACTCGGCATGGTACAGTATGCGAAGGGCGAGATGTAAGGGAAGGACCTTGGTTTTGAAAATCAAACTGCACACATATGAGGTCTTTACCAGGCAAACTGTGCTCCCGAGGGCTATAAATCTCTCCGAGGACCTGTTCGGTTTTGCTGTCCCTATACTTGCTAAGCTGGAGCAGGATATGCCAGGGATGAAGATCAGGCTTATGGGCCTGCGCTGTACGCACCTGGTCAGCACCAAGAAACCAGACACAACGGCATTCTTTGGGCTTAAGCCTAGGAGTGGAGAAGCATGCAACGAGCCTGGCAAGGTCTTGCGCACAATCACTCGGGTGAATGATTACCATACAAGGGGTGTGGTGCCGAATAAGTCACCTGCACAGGACTGTGACGATGCGATTACCGCGGAGGGCGACACGAGGGGTTCTTATCGAAGGCATGGGGGGGAAATCCTGCCCAATCCGACCCCGGCCAACAACGTCTCTCCAGGATCGGGCGAGTGGTGGGAATGTCCAGTTTGCAATCGACCACAGCCGACTGATGAGAGACGATTCAATTCGCACATTGACTCCTGCCTCTCGAGGCAGACAATTCGTGACGCTGTTCAACAGGAGCAACAGGCACGTTCGAGCCGGAGTCTGACACCGGAGTCCAAGAGGCCAAGAACTGACTCGGAAAGAAAAAGGGGCCGGCAAGGCTCCGGTCAAGATCCCAAGCAGAAGAAGCTGTGTTTCGGGTAAGGGTGCCGCTGGCGAGGGACGCTTTTCGACGGCCCGGAACTCCTACATTAATGTATCATGCCGACACTGCTGCTAGGCTTCTATACTGGTAGTTATGCCGTGGTCACATTGATGGCAAACATCAAGAAAGATTAAGAAGCGCCTTCCTATCTCCCAACAACTGAGTGATCACATCCCCGTCACAGTGCCCCAAATAGTATAGACTGGTCTAATATAGTTTAAGCAGTTTTACTTCTCATTAATTTATGTATCAAATACAGTCATCTGGCCGGGTGGTCTGTAGCGAGAAGCTGGCAGTCATTACCCAACTACTATTGCAACAAGTACACAGTTAAAGAACAAAAGAAAAACAGTGTAGTGGAAGCCCGGATGTCACCTTTCATTTACACCTCTCCCAGACCAGAATACCATGCATCGGAACACTGCCTCCAACTTCTCGTGTCTCAGATTTCTAAATCAGGCTCTAGGGGAGTCTACAGTTGGACGTCATGCTGTAGGTGACTTAATGTTACTCTTCACATGCGAGGGGCGCTCATGGGTCCCTGCTGTTGATATCCAGCCATGTCCTGCCGGCATTGTCAGTCAGTTCAATTGCATACGTCGTCACAATGGTATTTACAACTCACCACTTGTGTAGTCCGTGCTTTCACCTCCTTCTCCTGTTCTGCTGCACATTAGTCACCCTTCAACAACCACTAAAGAGTAGATCATACTTACGGACTATAGCACAACAATGACAGCACAGTGAGACCATGCAGTCACCACAGCAGCTTTTTTCCATGTCAAACTGTTCACGGATCTCCCCCCGTCGAATGCATTGCAACCTATACAAGTGTGTGAGTGTTGATCGGCGGCACAATGAATTATGAAGGACATACACCCAACCCCAGCCCCCAAACGCATGCAGGGCGCAGAGAATACCACAGTCGGCATTGCAACAGTTGTAATTTTGCATGTCACCATGATGCTTGAGGCGGTGAGTTGTTCGGCCTAGGACGATACATGGACACCAGAAACCCTCGCAACAAAGCCCGAAGGGGCTGCAACAGCCCATTAGGCTTTCTTGCCAAGTGGATGATGACATCTTCACTGGATTTTAAGGAAGGGGGGGGGGAATGACTGGTAAATGGTTGTGCTGGGGTTGGAATTATGTCACAGCTTGTGAAGTTGCTCCAGGGAGAAAGAGGGAATGCACCAGGGGAGAGTGGAAGGGCTTTGATTTAAACACTCCTGCACCAAGGACAAGTAACATGACTGGTGCTGGTGTACCCAACCCAGAACATGTATGTGTTTCGGGCTTGATGGATGCCAACGGTCGCGCCATGGCGATCCTGTAAGCAGATGGTCTCAAACGGAATCTCTAATTATAAAAGCTGACCTGGTCAGCGGTCTGGGCCACCCCCAACCTGACTGTGCTGTGCCACGACCCTGGGGCATCTGAGCAGGGTCCGAAGGGGTAAATGTAGCAAAGCTGAAGCTTACAGGTCCTACCCCCCGCCTCATTTGTCCTGTCACTCAACTCCTGGGCTAATTAACACATGAAGTGCAAAATACTCTCCAGAGTGAAACCTAACTTGGGATGAGACGTAAAGAGAATATAACAACATGAAAGAAAAAACAAGGGCCAGAAAGAGAATATACATCATGTGTAACATTATCCACATAGGCATGATCCTTATGTGTTATGTGGTTTCGCTTCTATTCCGTATACGTCCGAGGACATACATGGCGCCTTCATACGGTGGCAAGCACTCTAGACCCAGCGCTTGGAAAGAATAACTTATATATTGTATGCAGTAAGTGTTTTCACTACCATGTACTCGGCTACCGCATCTTCCTCAGAGCCATAACATATTTTCCGCCTGGTCGCATGAAAATCAGCACACCGTTATATAGGAGAATCTCTTAGAGGAGAATCTCACATAAGGTAACCACCTATATATTAAACATCCATGGAGTCCACTACAAGAGGAATAGGCTTCTCAAGACAGCCGCTGACCCGTGACGACTTCTGGTAGTATGAAGGACCATAGGTAGGCATGTCGCAGGGGCTCCACAATGATGTTTTCAAGAGGTTCAAATGTGCCTATATCGTCTTGACACACGTGACAAGCTCCTCACCACAAGCAGCGCGTGTCCTCAGCCAGAGCAGCTCCAGCTCCCTGCGTTATCCACGTCCCCCTTGCCGTCATAGACAGCTTTTTTGGGGAAGGGGCACAACGGCCTCTGCCTCAAGACGCCTGAGGCGGGGTCCGTAGAGTTGTGCCATGTGGTTGCAATTATCTGCTCTACTTTCTCCCCTTCCTCGACCCATCTCATCAGGGCCATGAGTGCGTCATGCTCCGGGTCTGGGAACCCAGGCGTCGAGAAGATATCTGTGCCTAGGCTGGCCTGGTTGGGTCCGGCAAAGAAGTAAGGCGCGTTGTTGGAAGTCCCTGTTACGTGTTGCATGCCCGGCACCTCGAAATAAACGAACCAGTCCTGAAGCTGGTCATAGCCGCCCAAGGCTCCTGCCACTCGAGAGTAAAGCACGTTAGATGATCTCTTCGAGATCAGCGCGTCCGACATGCCATGAAACATGATAATTTTGCTGCCTTTCTCCATCACTGCCCTCATGGCCTCGTAGTTGTCGGCTGTGCAGTTACCCGGGTCTTCGGCGTCGGCCTGCCAGATGATCGTGTCGTTGTATTGCCTCCATGTCCAACTCGGGTCGTCCAACAGAAAGTACTGCATATAACCGTCCCCCAGTGGGTTTGGCGAGGAACCACCGAGCAACACATTCCACTGCGCCTCGGAGCCGACCTCCAAGCCCGGGAAAGCGAACCGGCCCTCTGCATGGTAGTCCGAGTAGATGTTATTCAAGGTGGCCAGCTGAGCCTCCGTCAGACACGCCGAGGCGTTGGCGGCAGCGAACCGGCATAACAAGGCGTCCGTATCAAACTCGCACAGCTCTGGCGCGCTGATGATTCCATCCTGCACCCCATCCAGGGAGTCGCACTGCCGGATGGCCTCAGCTCCGATGGTCTTGAAGAGTGGGGGCGGTATGTGCCCGGCCGCGTCGGTGGGAAGGTTGTAAGAGCCGAGTTTGGTTGTCCACGGCTGGAGATGACTCGACCACCACGCAGGGGCTCCGATGAGCAGCCCGTCGAAGGATTCGGGATCATACTGCGCCTCTCGTAGTCCCTGCCTGCCTCCGGTGGAAGCACCAGAGTAGTATGAAAACTGAATCACCTGACCGTAGAATGCCTCCGTCAGGATTTTCCCCAACACCACGCAACCGTGAATGGCGCGATAGCCGAAGTCAAGCCGCTTCTCAGGCTGGTGCAGCGCCCAGGTCAGATCTGAAGTGCTTGAGTTGTGCCCGGTGTCCGTGGAGGCAACTGCAAAGCCGTACCTAGAACCACTACCCATCTGATAACTCGAAGTCAGCCTCAAAAGCACACAAGACAGTAGTCTCATACACTAGGCCGGGGGTTAGACACAGTCTGGCCGCAGTCTGTCTCCTACTCGACCTGCTCGCAGTCCAAAGCCTCTGAGTGACAGGCTAGAGGTAGGGGGAGAGGTTGCCTCTCCGGAATGGTCCAGACATATGCAGAAGCTGCTTACGTCGAGGAAGTTGATGCCGCCAGCAAAGCCGCCGTTGCCAACCTGCAGGAAGCGCCCGTTCCACTCAGCGGGCAGGAACATACCGAAGCGGAAACTCGACGACTCGGAGGTTGTCACATTGACAATGACAGCGCAGGTCTCGGGCAGGTTGGTAGGGTTCGTGGGATATGGGATGTCTGCCGCACCCTCGCCGAAAGAGCCACCCTGGGGAACTTGCTGGGCCAAGAGGACGGTGGCGTGTGAAGGCAAGGCAGCCTGCAAAGCCTCGATCGAGCATGCCGCTGCCGTCTCTGCTGCCTCGAGGCCTTGCCAGGAGAGAGCGCACGCACTGGCTGCCAATGCATGGTACAGAATCGGCGGCCGCATATTGGATCGGGCTGGTGCTTTACAATTTGACAGGCGTTTGAGACCATGAGCAGGCCGCCTCTTGGGGCAAAATACTCGGTGCTGAAGCCTCCATCTTATACACAAGCCGGCAAAGGTGACGTCCCCCACTGGAGTACGGCGATCGACTTTCCGAGTCAAGCTCCCTCCATCAACCCCATCTTCCCGGTTCTGTTGGCCGGCACTTGTACTGTAACAGACCAACATTCCCCGCCCAGTAGCCCCGGTGGAGACCGCAGCTAGCCCGGGACCTAGAACCACAATGCCACATCAGGGTAAGTGCCCATCCTGTGTAGAAGACGATTTGATCCATGAAGTGCAGGGTTCCGAAGCAGGTCAAATCCCCATCATATAGCCCCCCCCCCTCATGATAGAGATGTAGGGAATTGACGAAATACCTACTCGTAACGAAGAGGACGACTCACGTGTAGTGGCGAAGGGGGTAGTATTTCTCACCGAGCCCGCACCAAGTCATGGCCCCAAGTAGGCGTTTTTTGTTTGTGTGTTGCAGGCCTCGAACAAACAGGTGGCCAAGTGGCGTCGCTGAATCCCTCTCCCAGACCCGTCCTTGACACCCAGTCCGAACGAAAGCAATTTTGCACCTAGCAAGTCCCGGAAACCATGTCCAAGGGCCGTGGCGATGCGGTTCCCAGATCTGGCCCAGAAGCACACGGATAGTCTATTGACAATATTCGACGACTGTCCATGTACCTGCGGATCCTTGCAGGCTATCGCCTACCTTGTCGGGCCTGGGCGCCCCATCGATGAGGAAACCCAGCGGTTCATGGTTGTCACCGACCTTGAGGGTCTGCTTCCATCTGCCCTGCCTCTCACTCCATACCCATCGCTCAGCCGTGAAGGTGTCTCCGACCCGTAGCACGCCCTGGGCGTAACGTCCCAAAAGGATGAACTGGCCGCGTTTCGAGGCCGGTCCATCCAACAGCCGGAAGACGACACAGGTGGGATCCTGGGCGCGGACTGGGACTGGTGCCTCGTCAGACCAGAGCTCCTCGTAGGCGGTCATGCGGCCGGTGGCCGGATTGATCATGGTCCCGACCTCGAGGGCCAAGCCCCCGGGGTGGGCGGTCATGTCGCCTTCGTCGCGGACAAGCTGTGGCTCGGTGGTGCGACTGTCCACCCAGTGGTTGAAGACAGAGTGCGTGGTGTCGCTGCCGTCCTGGCCCAGAGTCTTTGTGGTGGACGAGGTGCCGGCAAATGCCCAGTCCAGGCTGTCTATTGGCAGACTGGCGGAGGTGTCGTGGTCCGGCCCTGTGACTGACCCTGGGACCGACCCTGGGACCGACCCCGGGCTGGGAGACGTGGCCTTGAGGACCCTGACGTCGACGAAAAACCGACGGCCTGGCGAGGTGAGAACGAGGGTGGACGTGGGTTCAGAGGGAGGCTCCGTGCCCCACTGGATATGTCTGCGAACGGATATGCTCCCCATCCTGGAGGGTGACTGTGCAGGTGGGTGTTCAGAAGTCAAAAGGACCGGACCACGAGGCGTGTAGTAGGTGTGAAGGGTGAAGGGTGAAAGGCGAAGGGCGAAGGATCTACCAAGTAGGGACCTAGGTACCCGAGTGCAGATGACGCAGGCAGCTCTACACTATGTAGGGTAGGCCCCATTTTACTCGCCCCATGCTTCAGAGATGGATGCGTCCAACGAGACAGGCGCGACCAGTCAATGCCCGTCGCCATCACAACCGCCACTCGGCACCTGGCACCTTGGTCCTCGAGACTGCGGCCAATATTCTTTTCCACACATATCTGGGCATCGAGGCTGGAACATGCGCCATGCTCAACCCGACGACCCACGAGCTCATCTTCATCCGTGTCTGTGTCTTCTTTCTCACATACCTGCCGTGCATCATACCTTTTCTGCCCCGTCCCTTCTGGCTCCTCCTGCCCATCGAGGCACTCTACTACCTGCTCATCCTCCGGCCCTTTGAGCGTCGTCTGTCGCTTCAAGCCAGCCACCCGCCATACCTTGCCGACAGGCAGGCTCTCTTCCGGCGATGCCTAGAGAACATCCCCGACCCCGAACGCTACTTGAGCCTGTGGGCTTTGGGCGCACATCCCAACGATATCAGGCGCGACAACGTCAAGGACTTTCTGCTCTGGGCCTTCTTTGATCGCCCAGACACCGTCCCGGCCATCGAGGACGAGCTCGAGGGCTACGTCGACCGGACCGAAGAGCTCCTCGGCCGCCCCCTCGCGCCGGGCAGGGGCAGTGCTGTGCCCATGCGGCTAACCCTCGACCATGTCCCTACAAGGTATCGCAGTGTTGTCTGGTACATGGTCGTCGGCCTGGTTGATGCCGCTACCCACCTCCACCTCGCCTGCCACGGCTTCGACTTCTGGCCCAGCCCCCTGCGCACAAACCTGCTGCACGTCTTCCCGCCCCGCCTGCTAGCCTCGGCCGAGCTCCTCAGGCGCCATTCACCCTCCCAAGAGCTCTGCTACTGGTACCGCCGCCCTTCCACATCCACAGGCACCGAGCCCACCCTTCCCGTCGTCTTTCTCCACGGCATCGGCATCGGCCTCCACCCCTATGTCCCCTTTCTGGCCTCGCTGCCACGGACCAGCCCCATCATCGCCCTCGAGATACTCCCAATCAGCATGCGCCTGACCAGGTCTAACATCCTGGCAAGACCGGACTTCCTACGACACCTAAGGGACATCCTCCGCCACCATCGCATCCACCACTTCGTCCTCGTCGGGCACTCCTACGGCACCGTCATGGCCACACATGTCCTACACGACTTGGAGCTGAGCCAGCGCGTCCAAGGTGTCGTGTTGGTTGACCCCGTCACCCTTCTGTTACACTTGCCGGACGTGGCCTACAACTTCACAAGGAGGTCTCCCCGGACGGCCAATCAAGTCCAGCTTTGGTACCTCGCGAGTATGGACCCAGGGATTGCTTTGGTTCTGGGGCGGCACTTTTTCTGGAAGGAAAACATCATTTTCAAGGAGGACCTGGTCGCAGGCCGCCAAGCAGCCGTCTGCCTCTCGTCGCGCGATCTCATCGTCGACACCATGGCGGTGGTGCGATACCTCACCAGTGATGACAATGAAGCTTCCAATGTTCTAGAGGCGGCCAAGGAGTCGAGCACCATGACAAGCTCGGGTATTGAACTCCTCTGGGTCGAGCTAGACCACGCTCAGGTCTTCGACATGAGCTATAACTACAACCGGCTCGTAGAGACGATTCGCCGATTCGCCACCAAGTGAGCACTGGATGCGTACCTCCTAGAACTCAATCAAGCATGGTAGAATGAGTGCTTGCTCCTGGCTGCTCTCCATGTCTTGTCCAGTTGTATGTCTCACTGTGTCCCCACGTGACTTTCCGACCAGGAATTTTCTGCCTGTATGCGCGACCCCATTAGCTTTCCTTAGCAGTAAGTCAAATTAGCTATCAAGGTCCATCATTATAGTTTTATCATAGTGTAAATAATGAGAAGATATAATATATTTTATAAGTATGGTTATAGATAATAAAATAAGAAGATAATAACTAGGAAGGATAGAGGGACTAGCTTGGCTATATAGAATATATTGTATATAAGGAGTTAGAGGAGGTTGGAGGGAAGAGGGAGTGGGTGAGGTATGTTGAGCTGCTTGAGGGGATGAAGGGGGCTGAACTTGAAGTGGGTGTTGTGAGCAGCATGCTGGTGAGGGAGGTTGTCAAGGTGAAGGACTAGGGTAGGTTGAGGGAGCTGGTGCCTAGCGAGGTTATGATGCTGATTGAGGAGGATATAGTTATGTGGTGATGCTGGTCGTGTAGTGTCGATGGTGCTCTTGCTGACGTAGTCGTGGTCGTAGTCGTAGCAGCACACCTGGGCAGATCGATCGATCCGTGCTGTCCTGTGTCCGTACTCGCGTAAATGTCAGCCCGTGACGCGTAGCAGGCGCGATGATGGGCGTCGCTAGCGTTGGTGTCGCAGCAACAAGCTCGCGAGCGCAGGAGACGTCACAGCTGGGCGTCCATGTGCGCGCGCGCGACCGCATGCGTCGGTGGTGGACCTGTGGCCTTGGCGACCTGCGACGCGCCAAGCCGTCACGACAACAAGAACAGAGGACTTTCTTCCTCACATCACGGGCAAGCCCACGAAGTAATGAAAAAAGAGAAAATATCAGCGCCAGTCAGACGTCCACCGACAGCCACCCCGCCCGAGCGCCCGAAGGCAAGACCTCGAGGAAGATCGGGGTAGAGATCATCACCACTCGCTATACAGTTGCCAGGCAACCGCCACCTTTGCAGGCGGATCGCGAGTAAAAGTGGTGTGTTCACTCTAGGGCATGACGGGGATTTTTGGTCATCAACCTGGGTGGGATCTGTAGCTATGTTGGGAAACATAGAAGATGGGTCGAATACTATAGAAATGATTCTAGAGTGGATGTTAGCATCAGTTTGTTTGCTTGAAAGTGAAGCTAGGGGGTACCAACCTCTGAAGTATGTTCGACTGAGGAAAAAAGGAAAAGAGAAGATCTGGAAAGGCCGGAGGGTGGCAGGATTTAAATATTGAATGATGGTGGTCTGTGCGCCATTCTGCCGCTGCAGCTGATTCATGACCGCCTTCCACCTTGGGCTGAGAGCGTCTGTGGCAGAACGCCGTTCTTTGCCAAACGGCCCCACACTGCAAACAAAAAATTTGATTGCAAAACCTCTCAGCCATCACCGACCAAAGACGGTCTAGGCCTTTGCAGATGAAAACTCTGTAGTAGAGACTTCGTGAATGACACATCTTATTTGCTGGATTCTTACTTCTTGACCGTCAATCTCGGCCTCGGCCCGACGTGGCAGGCAGGCCGACTTGCTGTGGCTGTGTGGCTGACAGATTTGAGCCGCCGTTTGTCGACGTCGCACTCGGTCCATGGCCGACTTACTGGCATTCACTCGCTTCCTGACTCAAATGCTTACGTAGAATTCACTGGCACGGGTCAGGATTGCAAAGCTTCCCGTAAAACAAGCATTGAAATCACATCTGCACTTGATCACGTTGGCTCTGGCTCCGGCTCCCCGTGTTGGACGTTGACAGCCGGCGACTGGCCAAGTAGGTTTCCACCTGCCGCCGAGCCTCACCTGGTTGAGATGATGTTTTACGGCCCGGGAGTAGGGAGGTACTGTCCAGTAAGACCGTCCCAGGGAAACCTGCCTTGCGGGACTTGCGGGAGATATAGGATCTCGTGGGAGAGACTCTGCTAGGGCAGGACAAGCTCGAGAGCTCAAGACAAGCAGCCTTCACCTGTAATACTGGGCCTCCATGTACTTGGGCAGTGAGTAGTCTGAACTGTCTCCCGTAGATCCTTGCTTGTGAAAGCATCAGAGTCTGTCTCCCAACGACCAAGTGCCGTGACTGCACCGTACTCCGTAGTCATGGCCAACCTTGAATCAATCCAACCTCACAGGCCTTGTAGTCATTTGTTGCACTGTGCACTGTAGCCCAAGTCATTAGGATTTCCAATTGATGTGGGTCCCCAACCCCTGCTCGCCCGTCCACGCCCGTCCACGACACCCCATCTCCGGCCACGCCGCCGCACACATCAATATCAACCCTCCTTGCCGCCCCGCCACCATTGAATCATCAAATCACAACAACTCGGTCCGGTGGTGTAGTTGGCAATCACGTTAGTCTAACATTGAACAAGTCTCATTTGTGATGAAATTGAGGCGTTGATGAGCACTAAAGGTCCCCGGTTCAAGCCCGGGCCAGATCAATCATAGAGTTGTGGTTCATTTTTTTTTGTTCCAGATAGGAACTCCCATACTGAGGCTATTTTTGCCGCTTACTACCATGGCACATGTGATGTAGGACTATGATCATAGTCCTATACTATTATATATAGGGTATTTTATATAAGTTTATTTATATAATTTTAATTAATCTCTTTTAATACTTATAGCTTATTTATTTCTAGGACTCCTTTTTAAAAACGTATTTTATAAGAAGTTAAATATTTATATATACCCTTTTAAATACTTATATAATTAATTTAATTAATTAAAATTAAAGTTAATTAAAAACTTTATTTAATTTTATTTTAATATTTAAGTTATAGTTTAAAAATAAAATAACTTAATTTTAAAATTTTAAATTAAAAATATTTATAATAAAGTTATATAATAAAAATTTATTAAAAATTAATAATTAATAAAAGTTTATTAAATAAATAAAATATTAATTAAAATATAAATTTATACTTTTAAATATATTTTTAATATATTATTAATAATTATTTAAATAAAAATTAATATATAAATAAATTAATAAAAATATATTTATTTATTTATAAATTTTAATAAATTATATAATAAATTATAATTAAAATAAAATTATATATATAAAATAATATAATTAATTAAATTAATTATATAAAAATTTTAAAAGTTATATAAATATTATATTTTATATAAAAATATTATATATAAATTTAAAAAAATTAAATTTAAAAGATTAAATTTAAAATAAATTTAAAAAATTTAAAAAAATTAAAAATTAAAAAAGTTTTAAAAATTTAAATAAAGTTAAATTAAATTATAATATAATAAAATAATTAAATAAAAATTTTTAATTTTATATTAAAAAATTATTAAAAGTTATAATTATTATAAATTATAAATTATTTAATTTAATATTAATTAATATTATATAAAGATATTTTTTTAAATATTAAATTAAAAAATTATAATTATAATTTTATAATTAATTTTTATTTAATTATATTATATTATTATCCTTTTAATATAAAGTTAAAAGATTTATAATTATATTTTTTAATTAATTTTTATTTAATTAGTTTTTATTATAATTTAATTTAATTTAATTTAAACCTTCTTTTAAGCTATATAAATACTTTTATTTTTATAAATATAAATATTAAATTAAAACTTTTAAGCTTAAATTTAAAATTTTTATAAATTTTAATTTCCTTTAAATTAAATTTATAATTTTTAATTTTTCTAAAATATATTAACTATTTTAAATATTAATAACTTCTTTTAAAATAAAAGTTTACCTTTATATAATTATAAATTTAATTATTAATAATTTATTTTATTTATAATAAAGTTATTAAAATTATAAACTTAAATATTATATATAATAATAAAGTATAGTTACTTTATTTAAGTATTTTTAGTTTAATAATATAATAGTTAAATAACTACTTTTAAATAATTTTATTTATAAAGTTAATAATCTTTTAAGTTTATTAAATAAATATTTATTTAAATAAAGCTAAAACTTTAATTAGAGGAATAATAGCTTTATCTTTACTTATTTTAACTAACTTATTTAAGTTATATAGTAAATTTAACACTTATATATAGTGCTTACTAGTGTTAAACTAGGTAGCCTATAATTTATAATAGCTTTAACCTTTAATACGCCGGCCCAAACTAGTATAGCTTAGTGTATTAATGTAAAAAGGTATCTTCTAATAATAAATAGTATTATAAATAATAATAGTAAATTATAAAGTTATTATAAAAAGTTTTATATAATAAATTTAATTAAGTTAATTTTTTAAAAATATATTATATTTTATTTTTTTAAAACTTTAACTATTTACTTTTAGTTTAATAATAAAATTAAAAAATATAAATAGTTTATATTATATTATTATAATTTTATTTAATTTTAACTTTATTTAAACTTTTTTAAAATTTTTAATATTTTTTAAAAAATTAAATTTAAAAAAGTTTTTAAATTTAAATTTAAAATTTTAATAAATTTTAATTTTATTTAAATTAAATATATAATTCTTTAACTTTTTAAAAATATATTAACTATTTTAAATATTAATAACTTTTTTAAAAATAAAGATTTATTTTATATAATTATAAATTTAATTATTAATAATTATTTTATTTTATAAAACTATTAAAATTATAAATTTAAATAATAAAATATAATTATTTTATTTAATTATTTTAAATAGTTTTATTTATAATATAATAAAGTTAATAAATAAATATTTATTTATAAAATAAAATTAAAACTTTAATTAAAATAATAATAATTTTATTTTTATTTATTTTAATTAATTTATATTTAAATTATATAATAATAATATATATAATATTTAATAATATTAAAATTAATTTATAATTTATAATAATTTTAATTTTTAATAAATTAATAATATTAATTTAAATAAATTTAATATAATTTAATATATTAATATAAAAATATTTTTAATAATAAATAATATTATAAATATAAATTATAAAATTATTATAAAAGTTTTAAATAATAAATTTAATTAAATTAATTTTTAAAAATATATTATATTTTATTTTTAAAATTTTATTATTTATTTTTAATTTAATAATAAAATTAAAAGAAAATATAAATAATTTATATAAAAATATTATTTTATTATAAAATTTAAATAAATTAATTAAAATAAAAATAAAGTTATTAATTTTAAAAGTTTTAATTTTATTTAAATTAATATTTATAAAAATTATTTAAAAGAATTATTTAATTTATTATAATATTAAATTAAAATATAATATATTTTTAAAATTTAATTTAATTAAATTTATTATTAATTAACTTAACTTATATATAAAAGTAATTAATTAAAATAATATAAATTAATAATAATTAAAAGATTTATTTAATAAATAGTAAAGTATTTAATTCAATTAATTAAACTTATTAATTAAACTTAGTTTATATATATATATAAACTTATTAACCTTATAATAATTAATTTATTATAATTTATTATTTTTATATTAATAACTTTTAATTTTTAAAATTAAAGTTTAATTATTTCTTTTTTAATTAATTAAAAGCTTTATTTATTAATAAAATAAGTTTTAATTAAATTATTAAATTATTTAAAATTATTATTAAATATATAATTATAATTTACTTAATTTAAATATTATAAAAATATTTTAAATTAATATTTTATAAATTATTTAAATTATTTAAATTTAAATTATTTTAATAAATAAAATTAAGTTTAAATTATTAATTACTTATTAAACTATTTATTAAATAATTACTAACTATAATTATATTTAGCTAATTAACCCTTTTAATAGTTTCTTCTTTTATAATAAACTATTACTTACTTTATTAATCCTTTATTTTCTTAATTAAAGTTTTTATTTTAATTAACTATATAAATAGTTATAATATCTCCTTTTATTAAAGTATAGAATTTAAATAAAGATAAGTAAAGTATTAAATAATAACTTACTTAACTTAATATAAATATTATTAGAATAAAGGTTATTATAAAAGTTTTTAAAAACTTTAACTTAATTTACTTAAAGTAATTATTTTAATTTTTAAAAGTTTTATAAAAGTATTAAAAGTTTTATTAAAGTAATAATTAAAGTTATTAATAAATTATTAAACTTTATTATTATTAACCTTAATAACTATATACTTCTTTTTATAAATATTATTAATATACTTTTTAACTTATTTTATAATTTAAATAACTTTTTCTTCTTATTAAAGTAATATAAATAAAAGTATTAATATATACTTATAATAGTTATAAATAATTTTATCTTTAAAGGATTTAAGACTATAATAGCTATAATATTAAAGTGTTTCTATTAGTAGTTATAAGAGAGAGAGAGAGAGAGAGAAGTTAAGAGAGTGTGTGAAAGTTGCTTACTTAGTTGATTACTTAGGTGATATAAGGGTAGGTAGGTAAATAGGTTAACTAATAGGTAGCTAAACGGGTTGGCTAGCAGGTAGTTAGTTTGAGGGTCTTATAGGTAGGCTTGAATTGTCGGTCGTAAGAGAGAGAGAGAGAGTTATTACAAGAGAGTTGCAAGACTTACTTAACGAAGGGGTCCTACTTAGTTAGTGGTTGAATTTACGCCTAAGCAGCCTAGACGACTCACTTTCTTTAGGCTATAACAACGATAATAGTATCGTTAATTTATCTTTTTTAAACTATAACGGTAAAGTAACCTTATTAATTTATTCTTTAAAAGAATTTAATATTTAAGTAACTTAAATAATTTACTTTATTATTAAAAGTTAGTTAGTAGTTAATTAATATTAATTAACTTAGCTTATATATAAGAAGTAATTAATTAAAGTAATATAAATTAATAATAATTAAAAAGTCTACTTAATAAATAGTAAAGTATTTAATTAGATTAATTAAACTTATTAATTAAACTTAATTTATATATATATATAAACTTATTAACCTTATAATAATTAATTTATTATAGTTTATTATTCTTATATTTATTATATAAAACTTTTATAATAATTTATAATTATTTATAATATTATTTATTATTAAAAATACTTTTATATTAATATATTAAATTATATTTAATTAATTTAAATTAATATATTAAAAATTAAAATTATTAAAATTATAAATTATTTAATTTTAATATTATTAAATATTATATATAAGATTATTATATAATTTAAATAAATTAATTAAAATAAATAAAATAAAATTATTATTTTTAAAAGTTTTAACTTTATTTAAATAAATATTTATTAAATAAAATTATTTAAAAGTAATTACTTAATCTATTATATAATTTATTAAATTAAAAATAATTTTTAAATAAAGTAATTATATTATATTATTATATATAATATTTAAATTTATAATTATATAAAAATAAATCTTTATTTTAAAAGGATTTATTATTATTTAAAATAATTGATATATTTTAAAAATTAAAAGATTATAAATTTAATTTATAGTAAATTAAAATTTATAAAATTTTAAATTTAAATTTAAAATATTTAAACTTTTAATTTTATTAAAAATATTAAATAAATTTAAAAAAGTTTAAATAAAATTAAAAATTAAATTAAATTATAATAAAATAAAATAATTAAATAAAAATTAATTAAAAATTATAATTATAAGTTTTTAACTTTATATTAAAGAAATTATATATATATATATATATATATAATTTATATAATTTAAAAATAATTATTAATAATTAAATTTATAATTATATTAAAATAAATTCTTATTTTTAAAAACTTTATTAATATTAAATATAATTAATATATAATTTAAAAAACTATAAATTAAATTAATAATATTTTTAAAAATATATATTAATTATATTTAATATTAATAAATTTTTTAAAAATAAAGATTTATTTTTATAAATTTTTATAATTAAAGTTAAAATTTTTAAATTTATAAAAGTTTTAATTATATAAAGGTTTTAATATTTATTATATAAATAGTAAGTTCCTTAAAATAAGAGTGAATGTATAGGATATTTATAGCGCACAAGCATCCCAAAGTTTTCCTTGCAAGTACATGAAGTTAGTCAGCAGTATCTTTCCTCCTAATTTGGCCGTCGTCTACAGATCTACAAGAATCCTGGAGAGTACCCACTGTTTGCTTGAAAGTACTCTCAATAGAGAAGCTGGGCGGCAACTACCTTAAGGCTAACTCTGGCCAATCAAATTCTCAGGGACAGGGAAAACTTTGGGATGCTTGCGCGCTGTACTAGGAAATAAGACCCTTATGGCCGCCAATCCCTAGTTATTCCCAGCTATTTCCGTATGGCCCGAGGGGTCCACATTAGCGATGCCGTCACAACCATCCCTACTGCGTCTTGGGAAACCCGGAACTGTAGGCGTCGTGTCTCCCAGCCCCTGAGCTCCCACCTCGGCTTCGTCCTCGTCTGGCTGAGAGGCCAATCAGCCAGTCCAGGCAGAGCACCGGCAATAAGCGTCGAGCGAGCCGCGTGGGCACCACCCCTCGTTCCGGCTCACCGGGACACGCAGAGCCACATATATATATGCTCATGAATCGTCCCGCGGGGACAGATGATGGCCCCAGAATGAAAATGGAAATACCCATCTGAGAGCGCGCCCCTCCATCCCCCTTGAAATGCAACGCTGGCTCTGAAGTCGGCTGTGCTGTCGCGGTTGTTGGACCCGCCGTCTTATTCCCGTCCCCTGCTGTGCCTGCTCAGTGTTGCCCACCGGAATCCTTGGAATCCCCAAGCGGAGATAGACCCCTGGGTTCTCGCTGCCTCTGTCGCACGCGAGCCCGACACATGCCCAGGGATCTCGACTGCTGTGACAGACCAAGCTTACATCCAGGCCGAAAAGATGGTGACGGCACCAGGACTGTCTTGTCTTGGCGGCCCGGCCAGTCGGGACCCGAGCCTGACGACAGCGAGGACTGTTGAGCCCAGCCGGCAACAGGCCCAGGCCGAGGCCGAGGCCGGGCGTGATGATGCGTCGCAGGGCTGGCCTCCCAACGCCTCGTCGCCCATCACCTATCTCTGTACGTGGATGCGTGGATGCTCGGATGCTCGACCGAGCAGCCGTGCTCGTCCCTGCGCGTGGTGACGCACCTGGTGACGGGCCAGGCCAGCAAGACTGACAGAAGACGACAGATTTGACGTTCGACACCGCCCTGCCAGAGGTTGACATGGCTCCCACGTGCGCCCGCCCCGGCTCAGCTGCTCCCGCCGCGCCGAACCTGCTCGACTATACGGACCCGACCAAGTGGCCCGGCCATCGCAAGGCTTACCACATGGTGCTCTGCTGTGTTGCTACACTGCTCACGGCATACTGCGCCGGCTCATACTCGCCCCCGGCAGCTGTCATGGAGGCCGAGTTCCACGCCTCCAGGACTGCTGTGATGACCGGGATAACGACCTTCTGTGTGGGCTTCGCCCTGGCGCCCATGGTCCTTGCCCCGCTGAGCGAGATCAACGGCCGATACCCCGTCTTCTCCATCTCAGGCGTGGTCTTCGTCGTGTTCCAGCTTGCGTGCGGGTTCGTCACCAACCTGGCCGGGATGCTGGCCTGCCGCTTCCTGGTTGGAGTCGGTGGCAGTGTCTTTAGCACCATGATCGGCGGCATAATCGCTGACCTGTGGCACAAGGAAGGGAGGAACACGCCCATGGCTGTGTTCAGCGGCTCGGTTCTTGGTAAGCACAAGCCGTGTCGAGTCTTGGACGGCAGGCAACCTTGGATGTGTAGCCAGAGATCTGACATGAGGCAGTGGGTACGGGGCTCGGCCCTTTGGTCGCGTCAGTCATGACCTCCCGGCTCGCAGATGACGGAGACGCATGGAGGTGGGTCTTCTGGCATCAGGCCATCGCCGGCGGCGTGCTGGTGGCCCTTATTGTCATGCTCTTCAAGGAGAGCAGGGGCAGCATCGTCCTCAGCCGCAAGGCAAGGGCCCTGAACAACTGGTACGAGGCAAGAGAACAGGCTGGGTACTACGGCGTCTGGCTGCCGGAGCCCGGCCCGCCGTCGGGTGCCGAGGCCGAGGCGGAGGCGGAGGCGGAGGCGGTGGCGAGTGACAGCGACAACGTGGCTCAAGCGGCAGGGCTGGAAGACGAGGAGAAACGCGCGGCAGGGCCACCAGGCTCGACCACCGGCTCGGGCACAGACTCGCCCCCAACCACGCTGGGCAGCGTGCGTCTTCGCTGGCTCGTCAGGTCTGACAGTGACCGCGCCACCGTCGGCCGGATGATAATGGTCTCTCTGTACCGGCCATTCCATCTGCTGTGGACCGAGCCCGTGGTCTTCTTCTTCTCGGCCTGGGTCTCGTTCGCGTGGGCTGTGCTCTACCTGACCTTCTCCTCGATCCCCTTCGTCTTCAAAACCGTGTATGGCTGGGATCCCGAGAGCACGGGCTACGTCTTCACCGCCATCATGATCGGTGGGGTGTTGGGAACAGTCATTGGGGTTTTCCAGGACGATCTGCTGAAACACCCACAGTGGAGGGCCGACAGCTGGGCCCAGGACTGTTCATCAGGCCCGGCCCAAGGCGCATCTCGGCGCACCGTGACGGCCAGGTTCTACGCTGTCCTGAGGCGCCAGTTCCCCGTCGAGGCGCCCGAGTCCCGACTCTACTTCACCTGTCTCACCGCCGGCCTCCTGCCACTGGGCCTGTTCCTCTTTGGCTTCACCTCCAGGGAGACGATCCACTGGATCTGCCCGGCCGTCGCCCTCTGCCTCGCAAGCATGGGCATTTACAGCGTCTATCTTGCGACCTTCAATTATCTCGCCGACTT
The DNA here is from genome assembly GCF_019321695.1 of Diaporthe batatas. NCBI lineage: Eukaryota > Fungi > Ascomycota > Sordariomycetes > Diaporthales > Diaporthaceae > Diaporthe > Diaporthe batatas. The sequence continues at coordinate 2,267,180 of NW_025408554.1, read as the reverse complement.
TTACCAAGCATATGCATCATCCGCCTTGGCTGCGCAGTCGTGTTGTCGAAACCTCCTGGGCGGTGTATTTCCCTTGGTCACACTGCCGCTGTTCGAGAACCTAGGAATTGCGAGGGCTGGCGCACTTCTCGGCGGGGTTGCACTTGGCCTGACCCTCGTGCCATGGGTGCTTGTATTCTTTGGTAGCAGGATCAGGGCAAGGAGCTCATTTGCAGTGGGCCTTGGAGAGGTACCTTGAGACAGGTGCCGCCAGACCCGGCATGTGTCCAGCGGTATCGAACGACCTAGGTACCAGGGAGGCATGCGAGGTCTTCGCGGGCATAGCGTTCCCAAGTGCTCTGGGAAATGTGAGCCGGTCCCGCCGATAACAACTCCTGCTGTTGAGACCAGAACAGCAACATGAAGCAGCCCGGGGGGCGACACCACGGGCGTCGCTGCAAGTCCCGGGCACGGAAATCAAGGGCCTTGGCATGGAGCAGCATTCGGAGTGTGTCTGTGGAAGTGAGAGTGGGGGAAGCCTGGTCTGGTCTCTGTAATTAAAATACTAGCGTGGGTGGTCTGCAAACGTCTGCGTAAGCAGGGCACATGGGTGAATGGAGGGCATTCACACAGATACCCTTCCAAGTTGTCTTGGTAAACATGCCAAAGACCGATGCCAGGATAGCTGGGTGGCAATCAAAGGCGAATCTGCACAAGAGGTTGTCCCATAGGGGGTTATCTTCTGAGGCTCCGGTGTACTGTCCGTTCTTGCGGGTGTGAATCTCCGATCATCATTAACATGTGCAACAGCCAATTGCCTGTGATCTGGTAGGTAGGCACATCCGATGGGACAAGAGCTATTCCATGCTGCTATGTAGCAATGATTATGGGTCTAGGTCACCATTCGGCGTGAGCTGTCTCCTTGGCGTGCCACTTTCGCCTAGTCGACGGTATCCCTGTCATCAGTTGACACAGGCTTTTGCTCAGGTAGTTGGACATCACTGAGGTGTCTTCTAGCCTGATCTAGTGCAGCCTCGCCGTCGAGATCAGGCTCGTTGGCGTCTGCCTTGTGAGCGATTGCATCTAGGTCCTCCGCCGTGTGTGAAGTGTACGCGAGGCTAGCTTCGGGCTTCAGAGTGCCGTCCTCGTTGACATCGTCCTTGAGATAGAGAGTGAACAGTATAGTGAGAAAGACCTGACCGGTGCTCCTGTTTCGGAGGACATATCTGAGTTGATGTGAGCGCTTCTTCCTGCACAAGCAAGCCATACACGTTAACCTAAGCAAGCCCATGACGACATCCCTGCAGGAGCGCAAATTCTGTTTGGGATAGCAGCCCCATGAGACAGAAGGAAGAGAAGATAAGAGAATGTGACAGAAAAGAATAAGACAACAGGAAAGAAAGACACTTACCTCAAGCCCTGACCGTCCCAGTACTTCATGATGGGGACGGCGTATCCAGGTAGTCTCAGTGTGAACTCGCTGAAGTCTAGGTAGGCGTTGAAAAAGTCGACCGAATATGTCCTCCCGTATTCCCAGACCCAGTCCTTCTTGCTTTCCTCCTGCAGGGCCCACTTCATTCTTGCCTTGGCATCCTCAGGAGCGCCTACGTCTTCTCGCCACTCCGAGTCACCGCCCTCCTCGACCCATAGCCCACCTTTAGACTCATCCATGACAGCCGGCCCAACCTGAAGCGCGCCAAGTCAGTTTTATAGAGCCGCGGGTAATCATAGCCAGGGTGGAGTGCCATAGTCCGGTGCAAGGGGGCTCCGTGCCGTGTGTGGTGTGGTGTGGCGTTGGGTGGGGGCACGGGATAGCAGTCACTGACGTGGATATGGTTGAAGGAGGATAATGCAGGCCCGTACAGATATGGCCTGTCAGCATAGGGGTCACCGTCCAGACCCGGGTCGATCCACCATTTCACGATCTTCATGGCATAGCTGAAGCCCGGTCTAGTGGTGATGTTAGTCTTGCTACGGATACTCGAGTGTTGCATTGGAACTCCAGAGCATAAAAGACGGGGATCTGTAACATGTGAAAAGTGATGCTTACGGCAGACGTTCTCGTATGGGGTGGTCAAAATCGTTACCGAATTGAAGGTCTAAGCCAGATATACCCTCTGCCTCCTGGTCGTCCGGGTCGATGTCGGCCTTCCTCTTGGCTTGAGCAGAATGTGGGGCCTTGGGGGTGAATTGGAAAGATATACTATACTGGTCCTTGTTCCTTCCGTGTGGCTCCTGGTCAAAGTAAGGTGAAGTCATCGGCGAGTTGCGCGGCAAGCCATGGTAATTCTGTATTCTGATGTTGAGTTCCACATCGATGTGCTCCGTCGAGATCTTGACTGGCGTGGGGCTGTTCACCGGGACCTCTGTATGGCTCGCCAGGTCGTATGATGGGCCTGCTGTAACCCTGAGGATATACTTGTCCGCCATGCTAGACTGCCTTGCTTCTTTCGGGCATGTGATTGGGAAAGAAGGCAGAGCAGGACGGCAGTGCATGTGTGCGTGGGTGAATGGAAGGCCCCGACTAGCTTGCTGCTTAGTCATCCAACATAGCCCCATTTACCCACCCACTTAAAAACCCTAGCATTTTTATTATAAGAAATTAAGACTACTTTATTAAAATTATATAATATATTTTTTTAAATAATATATATTAATATATTTAATATTAATTTTTTAAAATATAAAATAAAAAAATTATAATTATAATTATTAATTATATTTTTTTTTAATTTTTTATAATTTATTATAATTTAATTTAATTTAATTTAAATTATTATTTAAATATTTTAAATATTAATAACTTTTTTAAAAATAAAAATTTATTTTTATATAATTATACCTTTAATTATTAATAAATATTTTTATTTATAAATTATTAAAATTATAAATTTAAATATTATATATAATAATAAAATATAATTATTTTATTTAAAAATTATATTTTAATTTAATAATATAATAAATTAAATAAATAATTTTAAATATTTTTATTTATATAATTTATGAATAAATATTTGTTTATAAAATAAAGTTAAAATTTTAATTAAAATAATAATAATTTTATTTTTATTTATTTTAATTAATTTATATTTATTTAAATTAAATAATATTTAAATTAAATAATTTATAATTTATAATAATTTTAAATTTTAAGAAATTAATTTAAATTAAAGTTAATAATATTAATTTAAATTAATATAATTTAATATATTAATATAAAAAATTTTTAATAATAAATAATATTATAAATAGTTATAAAATTATTATAAAAGTTTTATATAATAAATTTAATTAAATTAATATTTAAAAATATATTATATTATATATATTTAAAACTTCTAATTATTTATTTTAAATTAAATAATAAAATTAAAAATAAATAAATAATTTATAATTTAAATTATAAAATTTTAATTAATAAATTATAATAAAAAATATTATTAATTTTTAAATTTTATTTTTATTTTTAATATAATATTATTTAATTTATTTATTATATATAATAATTAATTTAATTTATATATAATAAAAATTATAATAATATAAATTAATTAATTTATATATATATATATATATATATATAAATTTATTAATTTTATAATAATTAATTTATAATAATTTATTATTTTATAATATATATATATATATATAAATTAATATCTATTTATTTAATAATTATATTTATTTATTTAATTTTTTAATTACTTATTTAATATAAAAGTTTATATATAAAGCTTATATAAAATTATATACCTAACTAAGATTCTTTAAATTTTTAATACTTTTAATATAAACCCCTTCTAACACTCTTTCTAATATACCTTCTAATATACCTTCTAACACACCTTCTAGCACACCTTTTAACACACTTTCTAACATACCTTCTAATATATCTTCTAGTACACCTTTTAAGCTATATATATTTAAATATTAATTAAGTATTTAAATACTAACTAAACGTTAAAAAGCTAGAAGTTTAAAGTATTAAAAGGTTAAAAAAAGTATTAAAGGGTTAAAAAGAGTATTAAAAGGTTAGAAAAAATATAATTTTTACTTTTACCTTTTTAACTTCTAACCTTCTAATATTTAATTAATATTTAAATACTTAGTTAATACTTAAATATATATAAATTAAATAGTAAAGATAAAAGTAAAGATAAAAATAAAAATAAAAGTAAAAAGTATTAAAAAAGTATTAAAAGTATATTAAAAAGTATATTAAAAAGATTTATATTAAAAGTATTAAAAATTAAAAAAGAAATTATATTATAAAGTTTTTAATATTAATTTAAAAGGTATTTATAAATATAAAAAGTTATTTTAAAAACTAATATTAAATAAATAATTAATTAAAATTAAATAAATAAATATAATTATTAAATAAGTAAATATTAACTTTATATATATATATATATTAATTTTTATTAATAAAATATTTATTTAATAATATTTAAAAATTTTAATTTTAAAAACTTATTTAAAAATAATTAATTAATTTATTATATTATTAAATTAAAATATAATTTTTATATTTAATAAATAAATTTTATTATATAAATTTATTTTTAATAATTAAAAATAAAAATAAAAATAAATATTTATAATTATATTTATAATTATATAAAAGTTTATTAAAATTTTAATTTTAATTTTAATTTTAAATATTAAAAATTTATATAAATTTATTTATTTATATTAAATTAAAATTAAATAAAAAAATAATAAAATAAATTAATAAAATAAAAATTAATTTAAAAATAATAATATTTATATATTATTATTATAATATATAAATATTTTTAATTAATAAACTTATTTTAATTTTTTAATTTAAATAATTTTAAATAAAATATTTAATAATCTTACCTATTATTATACTTACTTCTAAGTATAAATATATAAAAATTAAGAGGTATTTATAGTAAACTTTTCATTTTGTAGCTGTGTTGGACGTTTATCCTTGCCCTATCTTTGTTCACAGCAACACGAGACCCAACCTTGCCCTAACCTTGATCGTAGAAACGTGAGACCCAAACTGGGGAAAACCTTTTGTCATGATGGAACGCCACCCTCAACAACGCATCTAGCGAGCAGACATGGCCTTGGTCACCAGCCTCTTGAGAGCCAACTCCTTCTTCTTCAGATCCTCCGCAGTAGACTCCTCCACCTCCAGAGCGGACATGGCCTCCGACAGCGTCTGCTCGATCTTGTCCTTCTGCCCACGCTTGAGCTTCAGCGACAGGCTGGGGTCGGACACGATCTCCTCCACACGCGTGATGTAAGACTCGAGCTGCTGCTTGGCCTCGAACCGCTTGCTGAACGCCTCGTCGTTGCTCTTGAACTTCTCGGCCTCGCTGATCATGTTCTCAATCTCCGTGCTGGAAAGCTTGCCCACAGAGTTGGAGATCGTGATGTTGGCGCTGCGCCCAGACGTCTTCTCCGTCGCAGTCACCTTGAGGATGCCGTTCACGTCAACCTCAAACACAACCTCCAGAACCGGCTCGCCAGCCTTCATCGGCGGGATCGGCGCAAGCGTGAACTCGCCCAAGCTTGTGTTGTCCTCGCAGGAGACTCGCTCTATTTCTGAGTGTTAGAAGCGTTGCCAGAAGGAAGCAGAAGAAGGGGACTTGCCTCCTTGAAAGACAGGGAAATTCACAGTTTGTTGCCTGTGGAAGGTGTCAGTGATGTCGAAAATGATGAGAAGGGGTCAAGGGAGGCTCAGGGGAGACGAACATGTCCGACACAGTGGTAAATGTCCTCTAGAAAAATTTTACACGTTAGCTGGCGGTGGCGACGACGACGAGGTCGACGAGATCGATGACGGTGATGCACAGATGGAACCCGTGATGTTGAACAAAAGAAAAGGTTGAACAAATGAAACAGATGAGCAAGTGAGATCCGTGGTGGTGGACGACGACCATGGCAGAGCCGGGTAACAATGATGAGCAAATGATGTTCCGGAGGGCCGTGGACGCTGGACGCTGGACGATGGACACTGGACGCTGGACAGTCTGACAACCGGTGGCAGGACAACCTCATGACCGGTGATAGGACAACCGAACACTGGAGGTAGGATAACCTCACAACCGGACAACCTCACAACCGGTGGTAGGATAACCGGACACCGGACAACCTCACAATGGGATGTAGGACTGCCAGACGTGGGGTGACCGGACGCTAGGCGGCCTCCCAACCAGATGGATGACAACCGGACGCAGGATACTCTCCGGGTTGACAAATGCACTAACATGTGGAGTAATCAAAGGCCGGTGGGAATGTTTGTACTCCCTGTGGCAGGGCGGGCCACACAGGAGGCCCATACTTACCTTAGCTCATCACGGGGCGAGTACGACAGAAGGAAAAGAAGTTGGGAAGGGAAGAAAAAGCTGTGCACGAACCTTGCGAAGAGCGGGGACGGTAGTACCACGAGGAATGACAGGCCTGCACACCACAAATTAATATCGGCTCAATTGAAATGATGAATGCATTAAGACTCACGCAAAGATGCGACCCTCCATTTCGACACCCAGAGAGAGGGGGCAGACATCAAGGAGCAGGAGGTCCGAGGTGTCGGCGGAAGTGGCCTTGCCAGAGAGGATACCGGCCTGCACTCCATGTTAGCAACCGAAACACCAAAAAATTAAGCAAAAAACTCACCTGCACGGCAGCACCGTATGCGACGGCCTCGTCAGGGTTGATGGACTTCTCAAGCTTCTTGCCGTCAAAGTAGTCGGAGAGGAGCTTCTGGATCTTGGGGATACGGGTGGAGCCACCGACGAGGACGATCTCGTCGACGGCGGACTTCTCCAGAGCGGCATCCTTCAGAACCTGAGCGACGGGCTCAAGAGTACCAGCGAAGGCCTTGGCGTTCAGGTCCTCGAAACGGGCACGGGTAATCTGCATGTTGAAATCCTCTCCATCGAACAGGGAGTCAATCTCAATGGTGGCCTGAGCACCGCTGGACAGGGTACGCTTGGCACGCTCGCAAGCAGTCCGGAGACGACGGAGAGCACGGGCATCGCCGGAAAGATCCTTCTTGGTCTTGCGGCTGAACTCCTTCTTGCAGTGGTCGAGGAGGTTGGTGTCAAAGTCCTGACCACCCAAGTGGGTGTCACCCTGCTATGTGTCAGTCATCTATGCTCAAAGTCAATGAGAAAATAGGGAAACGCACCGCCGTAGCCTTGACCGTAAAAACGCCCCCTTGAATGTTCAGGAGGGACACATCGAAGGTACCGCCACCCAGATCGTAGATCAGGACGTTGCGCTCCTTGTTGGACTTGTTGGAGCCGAGACCGTAGGCAATGGCGGCCGCGGTGGGCTCGTTGATAATACGCAGGACGTTGAGGCCGGAGATGGAACCGGCGTCCTTGGTAGCCTGACGCTGGTTGTCGTTGAAGTAGGCGGGGACGGTGATGACGGCCTTCTCGACCTTCTTGCCCAGCTTGGTCTCGGCAATCTCCTTCATCTGTTGCACCAATGGACATCAGCATGGAAGGTTTCTCAGGGCGGTCCTGTGTTGCGGCGCGCGCATACCTTGACCAGGACCATGGCAGAGATCTCCTGGGGGGAGAACTGCTTGGTCTCGCCGAGGTACTCGACCTCGACCTTGGGGCTGCCGTTGTCATCAACGACCTTGAATGGCCATGACTCCTGGTCCTTCTTGACGGTGGGGTCATCGTAGCGGCGACCGATCAATCGCCTGAGGGCGAGGAGCAGGTCAGTAGTTGAGATGGTAGCTGCAGGGAAGGGGTCAGGGGGGAAGGGGCGTACTTGACGTCGAAGACGGTGTTGATGGGGTTCATGGCGGCCTGGTTCTTGGCAGCCTCACCGATTAACCGCTCCTCAGCCGTGAAAGACACGAATGAGGGCGTGGTGAAGGAGCCCTGCTCGTTGGCGATGATCTCGACATTGCTGCCCTCGTAGGTGGCCACGCAGGAGTAGGTGGTACCTGTTGTTGTTGGTTGCAAGTCAGTGGTCTGTCAATGAGGCTGTTGTATCGCATGGGGCCGCGGCTCCTCGCCCTCCGACCAGGACTGGTGCGCGGCAAAGGGGTGCTGGCTGGAACGTACCCAGATCAATGCCAATGGCACCGTCGTAAACTTCTTCCGCCATTTTGGATGAGAAGAATGTAAGTTGTCGGAGAGGGGAAAGGGGGAGGTTTGAGATGGACAACTGCACGAGACAGGGCAAGTTTTCAGAGGGCGGGATGATGGGTTTTGAAGCGGTCGAAAACGTGGGGCTGGCGGCAAAAGAGAGTGCGCAGGAAATTTTGAAAATTTTCAACTGGGTGCACGAGCCAAGGGGTCCTTCACTCCTCGCTACCTAGGTGGGTGCAGCTGGTTTGTCCCCGCTTATCTTATCAGTCGGTGGAGTCCAAAGTACGGGGACTATCATGGGTACGGAGTATGTATGGGTGGACCATGACCGGCCCGCCCGCCTACCTGCTTACCTTAGAGCTACCCTGCTGATTTGCCTGCCCCTCCCCTCCGTCTAAGACAGTCGGCCTGTCTGTTATGGTCGACCAACGCTGTTTTAGTAAACTGTGTACCTAGACTTGTCAGGGCTTGGACGGTCGATCCAGACTACTTGTTCCTGTACTGCTGAAGCTGCCACCACCGCCATGCAGCCATGCCGCCACACGTCCATATGTTGGTACTACGTCCATGCACGGACGGTACTACGATGCCTGGATGCCTGGCTACCTACACAGTGGCTACCTACACAGTAGCTATCACATAACACACCCAGACAACACCATACATACATGCATACAGCAAGCCGCTTACTATTTGCCATACAGTCGCCATGACACGAGATGCAGAGATCTACTGGTACGTACGGAGCACACCAAGGGTTTACAGATGAAGGTGACTTCAAACCCGCTCGAGGCGGCTTGATCTAGTATTACACGAATTTTACTATGTCCTGCTCTTTCCCACTGCAGGCATACACACACCTGTACAGCTCAAGCCAAGTCTCAGCCGCTCTTTTACTTCAGCCACCTCCATATCCCAGCGCTGCACAGCAGAATAATTTTGAGGGCGAGATTGAGCCTGGGCTCGTCCTGCCAAACCACGAATGACCGAGCCTCGTCGACCACGCCCCAAAAAGACCGCCCTGCACCTCTAGCATGCTGCGTCCCATCCCACCCGGCCTTGGGGCCTCCCCTGCCGGGCTGCCAGGCACACACGCCGTCTGCAGAAGGAATCACCTACCAGGCGCGCCGCCACGGGGCAGAAGAGAAGACAGGCTCCTAGTACTGCTTCATAACATTCGCAAGGATGGTAATCTTCTCAAGCACCGCGTCGGAGCCGTTGGCCACCTTTTGCCCTTTCGGCAGCGCAGCAATCATCTGCAGTACAATCGTGTTGACGCCTTGGTGGAGCTGTGCATCGTACAGCAGTTCTCCGCTCTGGAGGGTGTCGCGTGGTGTTGGCACCCCGCGGGCGAGGGTCTGTCCGTTGACAACCACGTACAGCTTGTACGGGCGGTGCTGCTGCTCGAGGGCTGGCGAGACCTGTGGCACTATCTGAAGTTTCCATTGGTTGGCCCCCAGATTGACTGTGAAAGACTGCTGCAGCAATTTCGGATGGGGGGGTACGTTGAACACGAATTGCTTCTCCGCGCCGTTGTCGGATGGTGTACGTAGACACAGGTTGGCCAGAATTGCGTCCGACAGACCTGTGATCGATTCGAGTAAGAAGGGGTGTTCGTTAGCTATCATGGGATACAGACTTACCGATACCTGTACACCGGAATGTGGAGTCGTACAGTGCGGCCGCCTGTTGATGTTGTTGTTGTTGATGGTGTTGTTGATGTTGTCCAGTAATGTGTCCGTTAGCGGCGCCGGGATGCGGCGCCGACTGGCCAAGGCCACTGGCTGGGGGGAGTATCACAGGCCGGAACGCACTGGAGCTGTAGCCGTTGTTCACAGGTGGCGCCACAGTCGGGGATGCCCTGTTGGAATCCTCGCGCTTCATCACCGCAGATGGTGTGCCGGGCCCAGCGACCTCGACGAGGTTCGCTGTCGTTGGGTGGACGGGGGCGGGCCTTGAGGTGTTTCCATTGACAGCACCCTCGCCCGGCCCCTGCGCCGGGCTAGGCTGAGACGCTTGTGGGGCTGGGGAGCCTTGCGAGCCCTCCCTGCCGCCGCCGACGTGGATGGTGATCCGTTTTGGACGCCCAGACTGGGCTTGTGGCGTCTGCGCTGAGGGCGCTCTCAAGATAATCTTGGGTTGCGGCGGCTCTTCCACACATGCCTTGGCTTCATTGAGTTGCTCGTAGAAGGCGTCCTGGGATATGTTAGAGCCGCGGACAGTGTGTAAGGGTGAGGCATGCGTGCTGTTCTGGCTTACTTTTAGCTCCTTCGCCAGCTCGAATATCTCACTCCCCTCCTCGTTGTAGTAGAACGCGTTGTCCCAGAGAAGGCTCGCCTTTTCTTCCAGAGCGGCCCAGCTCTTGAACTCACTGACCCCTGTTGCTCCAGCTCTGCCAACCATGCCCTTGATGGCCCGCCAGAGCTTCTTTAATGACATGGGCTCGTCGATGAGTTGGTAGTAGTCTTTCAACGACTTGGGGGGCAAGTTGATAAAGGGCTCAAAGTATGGCCATTCATCACTGTTCTGTCAGCCAAACAATGCTTTTACCTGCGCGGGTTCTATGACGTACCCTTCTTCCTGGCGCGTCGACAACTCGTCCACCAGCTTCTCCTGAGCCTGCTGGAAGTTGAGACCTTGGTAGGGCACCTCTGAGAACTGTGCGGCGCCCTTGTTGTCGCTTGTCGACCGCGCGTCTGGGGTGCCCTCGGTCCCGCTCGACCGCGCACCACGTCTCTTCAGCACTATGCGAGTGTTGGATCCACGGCTGACGTCTGCGTCACCCTCGGCTCCGTCGGCGTCGTCGGCGTCGGCGTCGGCGTCGGCGTCGGCATCGGGCATATCCTCATCCTCGCCCTCGGCATCCTCCTCGTCGGCGGGGCGCTGGGGTTGCGGGGGCCGCAAGGGTCGAGGGGCCTCGTCGCTGGCTGCCAGTTCTGACGGCATGTCCTCTGCGGCAATCTCGGCGTCGATGTCCCAGTCTGGAGGGGTTGCAGCCGGGGTCGCGGCATAGTTTGGTATCTTCTTGTACGCCGGGTTCGTCTTGACCATGTAGTTGCTGGTGGCTTTCCTGACGCGCTCGGCGTCCTCGTACGTCTGAGAGCCACGCGAGTAGAATTCCTTTGCGTTATTGACCATGCGCTTCATCCAGCTTTCCAACTGGGTCATGCTCGCCAGCTCATGTCGGTACAGCCTGCGCTCAATGACCCGGAGAGATACTGGCATGTGAATCCTCCGGTAGTAGTCCTCATTGCCCTCCCTAGGCAGGAGCTTCTCGAAGTACCCCGCGACTCCTCGTCCACTGTTGCGAGGTCAGAATGTCAGAACCAAGACGGACAATGCACAATTGAGGCGCGCGTATCATGGGGTGCAACGGCGAGTCATGATGCGGCAGGTCGCGCGCGCCGCCCTGGCCGCAGTGCATGGCAAGTGTGGGATTCCAACGTACTGCTTGTCGGCCGTCTTCCGTATTGCTTCGAGAAAAGCCAGGCCGTACGCTGTGGTGGACTCGGGGGATTCATGCTTTGCCAGGTCTGGGAAGTCCTGTTTTGGGTGTCACCGTGGTTAGCCGCAACTTCGTGGATGCGTCTTCAACCTGCATGCGGTGCGAGAGAGTCGCGATGGTAACGATGCACGCCACGTTGGGCAGGGGCAAGGCAGAGGCAGATGGCATGCAAAAGGAAGCCCACGCGCCCGCCCTTGGGGTGGACGGACGGAGCCGGGCAGCAAGAGTGGCGGTCCAAGGCGCGTAAATGGGCCGCAAGGTACCTGCGCTGTCCCCAAGACGCATGCGTGAGCGACATGGGGATTCCGGTCCGGCGGCCTTGACAGACGGCGGTGGACCACGGCGTGGACCACCCGAGAGACAGAACCAATGGTAACCGCACACAAAGGGCAGGACAGGACCAGACTCACCGAAGGTAACTTGCGCCTCTTGGCTGCGGGCTCACCTCCGTCGGCGCCGCCTCCTCGGCCAGCCGCGCTCGCCTTGCGCTTGTTCTCCATAGCAGGAGACTGCAACGATGTCGGCAGTTGTTGTTGTTGTTGGTGGGGGAGGGGGCCGTCCGGATGACTGCTCTCAAGTGTCGATGGGTTACAGGACCAAGATCTGGCGGAACATAATATTGCTCGAGGCGTTGTCGGGGGGGGGGCGGTTTCCTGTCACGTCGCGCTGTTGGGAATCTCAGAGAGTGCAGCGTAACAGAAGCGCACGGCGGCGCCGCAGACTTGCAGAGCGGCCTGCCCAAGCCTGTTGCTCGCCTTCAGTGCCTAGCAGACGCGACGGCAATAACCCGGGGGGGCCTCCTCTGAGGCGAAGGACCGTACTGCTGTAGGAAGACGTGGCTACCCTTGTACGCGACCTGCAACTCGAACAAGCGTCCAACGTCGACCGAAGGGCCTGCAGAACGTGAGGAAAATGCACCGTTCCCAACCAAAGTGACTCGACGTATGGGCGTCTTTCTTTCTTCAAGTCAAATGAGCAGGCGCGCGACTAGGCCCGTCGAGCGGCTCCTCAGCTGCAAGGGAGCTCCCAGGGTCAGGTGACCTTGGAGGGAATCGGGGGGGGGGGGTTGGGTTTAAAGTCAGCCTTTGAACGCTTGGACCAGGACTTACTTTGCTAGCAGTCTCCAGGGTTTGTGTCTACCTAGGTACCTAAGTACCTAGGTACCTAGGTGCCCAGGTGCCCAGGTGGGTAGGAAGATATTAGATACCAGGGGAATGTGCAAGGGCAGACGAGGAGAGAGACAGTGCGCTCAGACACCCAATGCAACTGCCCACCCCCTGGCCCTCCCTGCTTTTCCCCTCCACATGCGAACAGTAGCACCCGGGAGTAAACAGAAGCGTCATCTCCTTCCCTCTACCCATCTCACCCGCGCATCCCCGCGCCAAGCTGCCGAACCAACGCCGTGTGTCTTTTTTTGCGCTCGCGACCACCACGAGGACCCCCCGTCCGCCTTCGCGCTCTCCTCCACCGACCGGGCTCGCTCTGCATCACAGCAAGGCCGGCACAATGGCATCCGGCTACGACATGGGCATCGACACGTCGCGTCGCAATGTCAAGCCGCGTCCTCTGACAGACAACGAGCGGGCGCGCCTGGAGGAGTTCCTTGAGTCGATCCACTACTCGTCCCGGTCAGTCATTCTTGCTACCAGCGCCGCCTTGTTGCCGTCCCCACTGACAACATGCCCCTTCCCCAGGTACTCGGACAGCGAATTCGAATACCGACATGTGCAGCTTCCAAAGGCCATGTTGAAGGCCATACCAAAGGAGTACCACGACTCCTCAAAGGGGACCCTGAAGCTGCTCTGGGAGGACGAGTGGCGGTCAATGGGCATCACTCAGGTATGCGACGCGTTAAAACGCGCCCAGCCGCACGTAACAGTGGGGACGCGACCACGTATGGGACATGGCTAACTCGCCTCTTTTGCCCCCATCTCGCAGAGTTTGGGCTGGGAGCACTACGAAGTTCACGAACCAGAGCCGCACATCCTGCTCTTCAAGTACGTCTGGCTCGGGGCATTCCCCCGGCGCGCCCTTCTCGCTCACCCTCCTCGGCGGAAACTCCTACCATTGCGCCCATGTGCGTCTGGTCCTGGTTCTTGCGCGCAGGCAGCTAACCTGTGCAATAGACGACCGCTCAACTACCAACCACCTGCACAATGAGGGGTAGTATGGGCCCGGTGGTTACAGCGCTTCGACGACACGTGTATCTTATCTCGCATTCTACAACTGCATAGCGATGGCCTGGCTCGGGACTTCCGGCCTGATGACTGCACTCTACCCTTTTGCCGATAGTCATGGACATTTTTGAACAACAGCAACAATCACAACATCGGTCTCCCACCCAACCGGTCCTTCATATCTGGTAGGTGGATCTGTCATCCTCGGCAACCCCGGATTTTTTCTCGGCTAGGCGTTCTCCTGGCATGGTGTACTGTGTGATAGTTTCTGCTTTGGGGGTTCTGGATCTTGCCTGGGAGGGTTTGGGTTCTTTTGTCTGCCTTCCTAGGCACCTACCTTATGGGCCGGCCTCTCTGGCGGTAGAGCTGGGGGAAGGGGCGGCGTATTTGGCCACGGTCTGTTGCGGTCCGTGTGGTCGCCGGAGTACATCGATTCCAGGCACGTGGAAAGGCTAGGGATCAGTAGTCAACTCCCAGAGACAGACAACGAATGAGAAGGACAGGGTTTCCAAGGCCTCACAGAGGGGTTTCTACCTTTGGCTTGGGTCTGGTGTGGTTGTGATTTCTAGGACTCGGCGGGCGGCCACTTGCGGCATCATCCCTCAACGTTCGCTTGTTCGCTTGTTCGCTTGTTCGCCTGTGCATGGCCGGATACCCCGGGGGCGAATGATTGCTGTTCCCAGAGGCGCCTCAGGGTGTCCTGCGATATCCCAAGGCTGCCTCGTTCAGCAGACGGGTCTCCAGCAGTGGCAGACTTGGCAGAATCATCTGCAGTCCTAATAAGCACGGCTTCACAATTGGCCGTTGGCGTATGCTCAGCTCATCCTGGAAGGGAGGGGGCTTCTGAGACTTCCTTGTAATGGGGAACCTTTTCGGTTGAATTTTGTCACGGATGCCCCTCAAAATACCTAGCACATGACGATGAATACCTACCCACCTCGGGCACCCAGGTGCATGGGAGGTAGATTAGTGTCTGGGACAGTGATACGAGGGTACATGGGCTGAGCCCGCTGCCGGACCCCCCCCCCCCACCTGCATCCTAAATAAAGTGGCGGACCCGTTGACTGCTAGCGCTGCAGCATGCGCCGTGCTCCAGGGGGCGGGTGAGTCCGCTTGGGCACAGCGGTCTTGGCCAGTGAATCTGACAACAACAGCGCGACATCATCCCACTTCGCATTTGGACACATTGTCATTTCATCCGGGACGTTGCGGTTATTAATAAAGCATACAGGCGCCTCCTGAGCTGTGGTTTCTTTATTCCTTTGGCTGGAAAAGGGCCCCCCGTCTTACTGCACTTCATCCTGAAATACAGACGTGTCCCTCCTGACGAGTTTGTGTTTGTGCGCGCGCTTTGTTGTTACTCTTCTATTCATGAACATATTCGGAGGCTTTATAATCACCACCTGCACCTGTACTTGCACCCTACCAGCCCAGCCAGGCGTCATCCAGCAGAGGTCGTAACTGTGCCGCAACCCGTCCGAGAAACACAGAAGTATAGACTCTGTGAGGACTCATTGCAGAGTCCACGGTCCAACGACGGCATACCTGCAACCTTTTCACGGCCCTTGGCCGATGGCCAACGTCCCATAGCCCACCTCCTGCAGCCGGCAGCCCGACCACCTGTAGCAACCCGAAACGAAACGCGAAACCAACAACCTGGGAGCCATCCGACCCCCATCGTTTTTACCACGACACCTACATCCATCATGAGAGCTGCTCGGCCCTTTTATCTCTCTCTCTTTGCTTTATGGGGCCCGGTTGCTCACTGCCAGAGCCAAGGGCAAGATGACTGTGCAGTATGCATATCTACCACTCTTGGCCTGCTGGCTGGTCTCAGCAGCGTCTCCAACATATCGATTAGTAATCTCTAATGCTTCCCAACCTCCCCAGATATCACCCAAGACCATCGTCTCCGACGCCTGCGCGTCGTATTCCACGCTTGAGGACCTGAACCGCAGGGTCAAACCAGCTGTTGAGGACCTGACCCACTCGACCGACTTCTTCTCCCATTACCGACTCAACCTCTTCCACAAGACATGCCCGTTCTGGAACGACGAGGACGGCATGTGCGGCAACATCGCCTGTGCCGTGCAGACTCTTGACAACGAGGAGGACATACCCGAGGTGTGGCGGGCCCACGAGCTCGGCAAGCTGGAAGGGCCCCTGGCGAAACACCCAGGCAGGACCATACAGCGGGAGCGCCCTGAACGACCGCTCCAGGGCAAGCTCGGCGAGGATGTTGGGGAGAGCTGTGTGGTTGAGTACGACGACGAGTGCGACGAGCGCGACTACTGTGTTCCCGAGGACGAATCCGCCTCGTCAAAGGGCGACTACGTCTCACTGCTCCAGAATCCGGAGAGGTTCACTGGCTACGCGGGCATGGGCGCGCAACAGGTCTGGAACGCCATCTACCGCGAAAACTGCTTCCAGAGGAGCTCATTCCCTCACACTGCTGCGCTAGGCCAGTCCTCGCCAGCACACGGCCCAGCTGCGCTGGACTTCAGGCAGGTCATGGAGGCCGCCGGCCGCCAACAGCTGCTCGAGGAACACCGCGAGCAGAGACCCAACACGCCCTTTGTTGCGAACACGGGCCTTGAAGCGGAGGACGAGTGTGTCGAGAAGCGGGTCTTCTACCGGGTCGTGTCTGGGATGCACACCAGCATCAGCACGCACCTTTGCTGGGATTGGATGAATCAGACCACAGGCCAGTGGCAGCCCAATCTGCAATGTTACCTGCACCGGCTTCACAAGTTCCCCGAGCGCATCAGCAACCTGTACTTCAACTACGCCCTGCTCACCCGCGCGATTGCGAAGCTGGGCCCTCACCTCCAGGACTACACCTTCTGCACTGGCGACCCGGACCAGGACGCGACAACAAAAAGTAAGGTCCTCGCGGTGACGCAGGCTTCCTCGTCCGTCCCTGAGATCTTTGACGAGAGCCTGATGTTCAAGAATGGCGAGGGCCCTTCTCTCAAGGAGGATTTCAAGAACCGGTTCCGCAACGTGAGCCGCCTGATGGACTGCGTCGGGTGCGACAAGTGCCGGCTTTGGGGCAAGCTGCAGACAGCGGGATACGGCACGGCGCTGAAGGTTCTCTTCGAATTCGACAACGACAGCGAAGACATACCCATCCTTAAGCGGACCGAGCTGGTGGCGCTGTTCAACACGTACGCGCGACTGACCTCGAGTTTGGATTCAATACAACGGTTTAGATCGATGGCTGCACAACTGGAGGCGAAGGAGGCAGAGGTACCCGAGAGGGACGCTGGCGGTGGCCACGTTACAGTCCCGGACCGGGCGAAGAAGCCGCGTCATGTGATAGTCGAGAAGACGGACAGGGAAGAGAAGCGGTCACCTGGGCTGGGCACTGTGCTCCACGAGGAGCTCGACGGCGTGAAACAGGCGTTCGGGTCAATTTTCAGGAGCTGGGCGGAGCTGCCAGCGTTGATGTAAGTGACCGGCTCGCGGTCGAGGCTCGGAGCCTGTGCTGACCACGAAGCAGATGGCTATTCGTAAAACAGGAGGCCCGGTACCTGTGGCAGAACTACATCGGCCTTCCTGTCACACCGCGTCGCTGGAAGCTTGCTTGGAGGGAGGCGGGTGGGCCCTCGATAGACTGGCGGGAAGCGGACGAGTTGTAGGACGGGGCCGGGGAAGCCCAAGGAGATGATCTCATCTGGAGAGTCTGTCCGGTGTAGGGACGCCCAGGAGGATGACGCCCAGCAGTAGCAGAAGTAGGAGAAGGCACAGCATGGCCAGCTGCAGATTGCGTGCAAACAACCTCGATGCGCTGCATTGTGCCACGCGGGCGGTGGGTCGGGTGGGCGGAGGCAGGCAGGCAGGCAGTAGTGAGTTGATGCGGCAATATACCTGTCACCAGGAAGTAGGATGCCGTCGCAGGAATGTGTATGGGCTCGGGTTGTGACACTGTGAAGACACACACACGGGGCGTGGTGAATCCGCTCAGATACAGAAAAGCCCCCCGCCACTACCACTCCCGCCCCCACTCCCGCTCCCGCGGCCGCCCGTGCTCGCAGGTTCTCGCAGGGCAACGTTGTTTACAATGTTCCCGATCTTGACCTTGACGCCGTCGACCGGGATGCTGATCTGCGAAAGGATGGCGTGGCGGAACTCGGGGCGCGAGAAGACGTCGGCGGTCCTCCGGGTCAGCTCAGGCGTCGGGGCGGCAAACGACCAGGCGATGGAAACGTGGAAGGCATCGGCGGGTGGGTTGCTTGGGCCGTGGGCGGAAGCCCGGGGGGCGTAGAGCTCCGGCTGGCCGTAGGATGCGACGAGGCGATTGTAGGTGCACAGCAGGGCGGATAGCTCGCGGTTGGACCCGCCCGGGCCGCGCACGCGCAGGACAAGAAAGGAGCGCTCCGAGTCCGGGCTGCGGTGCCAAGCCAGGTCGTAACAGACCAGGGCAAAGGCGGGCACGTTGGACCGCGGGGTGTCTCGGACGAGGCGGTCGAGGAAGGGGTCCCTGTCGAGTGTGGGCAGGACGAAGGGGCGGGACAGGCTGACGTGCAGGGGCAAGGGGGCGCCGAGCTCCGAGGTCAGGAGGCCGGCCAGGCCGTGTCGGGGGAGCAGGTGGGCAAGCTCCCGGGCGAGGGCGTCGAGGAGCGACTGCAGGAGCTGGTGCTGTGAGGAGGAGGGGTGCCACTCAAGGTAGATGTGGCTGGGCCAGCTGCCGTCCTTGTGGGGGATGGTGCGCCTCCTGCCCTGGTGCAGGCTGGGCAGGTCCGCGGTTGCGGCTCGCACGGTGGAGGCGTACAGATCGTGGAACTCGGGAGGCAAGGGCGGCAGGGCTGTTGCCTGGTGTCCCGGTTCAGACTCGGACTCGGGGCCAGACTCGGGGCCAGACTCGGGGCCAGAGCCCGAGTCGGAGGACGGGTAGTCGACCAATGCCATGGCTGTCAGGGTCACGGCCACGGCCTGTCGGAGCTGCGTACACTCAAGTAGGTATGTAGTATGGGGACGAAGCAGGATGAGCCCAGCCCTGTCGGTGGGGCAGCGGGGCCAGCCCAGCACATGTGCAGCTGCCTACTGTGGGTACCTAGGTACCTGGGCACCTGGGCACCTGGGCACCTGGGCACCTGGGCCATGACGTCGGGCTCGTACTCGATCGACCCTGGCTGGGCCCTGGAACGGCAGGCTCGGGTTCACAGGCCTGGGTGCCAGCGACTTCTCTAAGTTCTAGGTTCCAGGTTGCGTCACTGCCTCACAGCCAGCCTGGGCAACTAGGAATTACGCAATGCCCTGCCACGCCTACTGTGTAGACGACAACCTTGGAGGTTATAACACTTGGCCGTGGCGCACCTCCCCTCTGTCCCGCCTCGCCCGTCTTGCCTTGCCAGTGCAATCCTCACACCTCCAACCACAGTAAACCGCCCTGTTGCGAGAGCTCCACCTGCCCAAGATGTCTATGCGAGACCCTCCGCCCT
Organism: Diaporthe batatas; assembly: GCF_019321695.1. Lineage (NCBI taxonomy): Eukaryota > Fungi > Ascomycota > Sordariomycetes > Diaporthales > Diaporthaceae > Diaporthe > Diaporthe batatas. Next base: position 2,247,976 of record NW_025408554.1, on the reverse strand, counting down.
CCTACGACGGTGGTTTGCGCCGCTCAAAGTCGGACCGCGCCCATCGCCGCCCGAAACCCAGAAAGTACGTCGCGGACACCATTGACAGGCTGGACACCAGCCCTTTCGGCGGGCCCTACCACCATGGCGGGCCCTACGATGCCACCATGAAATCCTTCAACCTCAACTCCAAATTCTCCCCTGTCGCTGCAGTCCGCGAGAGCAACCGCGCGGCCTGGAAGGCTACCCCTCGCGAGGCAAAGCTCGACGCGCTTCTCAGAGGCAGGCCGCTCGACGCCACCGCCAGTGTCCCCCCCGGCGAGCGTGCCCTCAACGGTGAGCTCATGGACTACGAGTATAGCACCGACATGCTCAGGGACCCCCTTGCCGGCGGTGGCCCCTACAGGCGGTGGCCCGGAGTGGTAAGCCCGGCCTTCTCCTTCACCACCCCCATGCCTGCAGGCCCCGCGCAGGCGCCGTGTGAAGTTCTCCGTGCATGTGCTGATGCGGAACCCAGGAATACCACCCGGACGACCTCAAGGGGAAGGGGGAGCCCGGCTTCACCTTGGACCGGGAACGGCGGGCCAAGGAGGCTATCTCACGGTCTCAGTCCGTCCGTGAGAGGCCGGGTGAGTATGAGTTGGTTCCCCAGCGGCCTCATGGTGGCAGCGACATGTCAAAGGAATCCGGGCAGCCTGCCATCTTGGTTCGGCAGCGGAGCAGCAGTGCTTCTGCTAGTTCAAGCCGCCCGAGGGACTTCGTCGACGGTTTGAAGAGAAGGGTCGGCAGTCTGCGGCGCAGGTAATAGTTCCACCGGGCTAAAACGGGTCTTATTACTTGTCCACCCTCTTCTCCCTCGGTGGCATCAGGATATGCTGCAATGCTCACAAAAGCGGGCCGTCCGTGGCGGGCCGTCCGTGCCATCGGATCGTTGTTGTGATCATGGTCAAGAGCCTTGAATGAACCTGCGCGCCTGTGAAGTAAGACACCTTAGGAAGCGAGGCGTGCACGGGTGCTCACCGCTCTGCACGCACTTCTACATGCAGCGCTGCGGCTGAAGGGGAGTTCCGCCGTCATGGCACACGGCAACCTGGAGTAGATCGAGATATTGGTGTCTGTCCCTTCTTTGGAACCCAGTCTGGCGTGAGCAGTTCAGGGCCTCTGTGGCTTAGGTTCCCCATCGACCGAAACCTAGCAAAGCACACTTCCGCGGGTGGTACATACGGGTTTCATGCTGCCGGGTTGAGGCAGGAATACCTTTACAGAGCGTGAGTTCATGACTACACGGTATCGACCACACCAGTTGTGGAAGTCACGGCCTAAGAAACACACGTGGGCCTCAGCTAGCACGGACCAGGGTAGCAAATGTCCAAATATTTAAATACCTTATATCTATCTTACTGTTTACTATAGCAGCTTTTGTAGAGTATATAAAGAACTTCCTTTAATTAAATAATTTAATAATTTATAAAATAAAAAAAGTTTCTTTTTATTTTTTATAAAAAAGTTTAAAATATAAATTAATTAATTAACTTAATAAATCATTAACTTAAAACTTTATTATATATTAATATATTTATACACACACACACACATATATATATATATATATATAGTAGAGGTAGGACTTATTATAACTTTATACCGTTATACCTAGCTAGAGCCTAGGCCAACAGCTGACGTCATCCTAACTGTGCCTTAGTGACGGTACGGTACTTGTAACTGCTAGGGAATGGCCAATCGCCAGATTGGTTATTATGGCCTTTTGGTCAGGCGGCAGAGCATGCGACCTAGCAGTCACGCACCCATTGCAGCCTTCACTTTTTCTGACCTGCGACCACATCAACTGTAAATTGTTCATATAAACCACTGACGACTCGACTGACCATAGATAAATCATGGCGGCGCCAGGGGAAGAGCTGTGGTGAGCTTCTATTTCTTCGCGCAAACCCTCACGTAACTGAGATGAGCCCCATAGGTCCCAGCTTCCCCTTGTCTCCGATGTCATGAAGCATCCTGCCTTTCCCACGGCGACCTGGCACCTGGAACCCACGCGCGCCGGGCTGCTGTCAGTGGCAGAAGGCCGCGGTGGTCCTTTGAAAGTATCATGGGCGATCCATGGCCATGGGGCCGTCAAGCTAGTTGTATGTGCACACCCGACGCCCAAGATCAGCCCACTCCGTCCTTCAAATGTTCCCTCACCCTGAGAGTCTCCCCAACCACCCGTGGGCATTACGAAATGCTGAAAGCTGCCCGTCCGTAGTTCTTGATGGGCCTGGGCTCATTCCAGTCGGCCTGGCAGCGACAGACCCTGTACTTCGGTCACGAACACGGCGACAAGTACTCTGTGCTTACAATCGACAATCGCGGCATGGGCGGCTCTGATAAACCTCTAATGCGCTATTCAACCAGCGAGATGGCAAAGGATGCTATTGAAGTCCTGGAGCATAACGGCTGGCTCCCACCCGGCGTGCTCTCCCCTCAGTCACGGCACACCCAGCCTCCGCCGGAGCGGACACTACATGTGCTGGGAATCTCCATGGGTGGCATGATCGCACAAGAGGTTGCATGCCTTGTGCCCGAGCATATCAGAACGCTGAATCTGCTGTGTACTGCTGCGGCGATCGAAAACACCACCACTTTCTGGGAGAACATGGTACAGCGCGCGCAAATGTTGGTTCCGAAGAGTCTGGAAGCCAGTGTCAGGAGTAGCGCAGCAAATATGTTTCCACTACCCTACCTAATGGGGACGGACGACATTCACTTGCCCGATCCCAGCGTAACGCCAAAGGTTCTGCCTCCCGGCGGCAAAGGTGGCCAAGGCGAGTATTTGCATTTTACCACCAATTACGAGAGGTTCGTGGCAGGGGAGATGCACAAGCGCCTTGACACCGAGGGTTTCACTACAAAGGGGTTCCTCCTCCAGCTCATTGCCGCAGGTTGGCACCATAAGAGCAGGGAACAGCTCAGGCAGATGGCCGACAAGGTTGGGCGTGGCCGAATTCTAGTCCTTCACGGAGAGGCCGACAGGATGATCTCCATCCCCCACGGGAGAAAGCTGCTAGAATTTCTCGGGGGAGAAGCGGGACCCGGGCTGATGGGTGTCTTCGTTCCACACATGGGGCATGTACCCCCTTTGCAGCGCACCGACTGGTTCCATGAGCTCATTGAAGAGAGGATACGGAAGGGCGAGGGGCTAGATCGGCCAGGCGAATAGGCTGAGGCGAGGCGCCGCCGTACAAACCAGTCCATCTTCTGTCAGCTATTCATGACAAAGCACATTATACATTGTGCGCCATCGCACATGTGCTCACTGGACTAGCACATTAGTCTGATGGATATTTCATTCGCGGGTCCTGTCAATGCTCTACGCCTGCCTGGTACGTGTGAACGTAGCAGTTTGGGCCTGCCCGCTGCCTCTTCTTGGCCCCCATCTCAGAGCATCACGAAGCCCACTCCGCTGAGATGGTCCTCGTCTGCCCTGTTCTGGTTATCGATGCCACCGGCAATGGGCTTCGCGCGGTAATTGAACAGATAGTAATGCAGTTGCCCGTCGCCTGGGCCAAACTTCTGCTGTTCGAGGAACAGCGTATTGTCCATTAGCGACAGCGCGTTGAACACGTCGAACTTCGCCCTCTTGGCAAGGATCAATGCGTCATGGATAAGCTCGTTCAAACGCTCCTTCGTGGCGGCTTTGTTGAAGGGCGCAGTAAGGCCAACTTCGGTACCGTAGTAGAAGAGGTAAGCCACCCGCACCACTTTGTGCCGTGGGTTGTTGATGACTGTGGACTCTAGGTTGTAGAAGGAGAAGAAGTCCGTGATCTTGTGGTTCTCGTCCTGCAAGATGCAATCAGCAAAGGAACAAGATAGGGTAATTTCGAACCGGTGAGTGAGCATGTGTGTGTGCGCGCGCGTGTGATGGCTTACCTCGACCACATATGACCAGACAACCTGCTCATCGCCTTCAGCCCTTGGCTGCAGAAGCCAGTGCGCCACTTCACTCTCATCCCATTCAGGGGCCATATCGAAACGATCAACGTAGTTTTTCATCAACTTGTGCACCGCGGGGACGTCTTCTTTTGTCATCTCTCGCAGGCCTTTGGTGGCTGTCTTTTCGGGCAAAGTGTACTTGCGGATCTGCCACTCGGGCTTGCTGTTTGGTGGGAGTGGGCTGAACCCAATGTCGTAAAGCTTCTTCCAATCCAGCGCCCGGTGGTAGTACCGACAGGTGCTGACGGGCTTGGGAAGCACAATGCCAGCGGTGTACACGCCCTGCCATATCTCCTGCAGGTTAGAGCGACGCGTGACCTCCTTGATGAGGATTGGCGTGAGGCGCTTGTTGCGGAGCTTCTTATGCACGCAGAGAAAGTTGACTTCAGAGGTACGGATGATGTTCTTTCTTAGGCGCAGATTGACGGGCACGGCGGATATGAAGGCAACGAGGGGCTTCTTGGTGGGCAGGCGGCAGTCGCGGATGCCGACGTGCCACTCTGGGGACCAGCCTGGGGACATGAGGGCCCTGTAGTTGGTTGGAAAGCGATCAGCGCTGGTGCTCTTGCTCGCTTAAGCTCGTGTAGCTGGCGAGTGGCTCGGGGCTGCCCACAACTTACCACTTGAGGATTGCAGTTCCGTAGTTGAAACGGAACATGGACTCGTCGTCCTCGACGTAGTGGCCGTTCAGTAGCTGGTAGACCTCCTTGATCTCGTCGTCCTTTGTCAGGTCCATGGTGACCCACTCGAAGCCCTCGATCCCAAGCTTAGGTGCTTCCTTGGGGACGTCATCAACGGTCTGTATCTTAAGAGGCCCTTCCTCGAAGTCCTTGGGCATCTCCTCGTCGAAGCGGGGCACGGGCTGTGTTTTCCAGAACTTGTAGCTTGCCATGTCCTTTGCGTTCTTGCCGCTCAGAGCCAGGCCGGTCATGACCTCGTCGAGGGAAAGCTTCTTGAAGGCCTCTGCAGCCTTTGCGGAATCGCCGTTGTAATCTTTGAGAAGCGCCGGGTTCCGCGAGATCAAGTCCTGGAGGTCGTGCTGGGGCAGCTTGTCGAGCACGGATTTCACCTGGGCCATCTGGTCGTCTGGCTTTCCGGTCAGGGCTGCCTTGACCTTCTTCCTTTTCGACTTCTTCTTCTTCTTGCCCGATGACCCGGCCTCTCCTCCATCCTTGCCGTTCGTTTCGACATCGTCTACCTCGTGATCATCGTTGTCGTCGTCGTCGGGAACGTCCGCAACCTCCTCATCTGCACCAGCTACGGCAGGTCGCTTGCCCTTGTCCAGCCCCGTTGCATTTTCTGCTGATGCACTGCCTGCACCGGCCTCCTTGGACTCTGTGCCTGTCATGTTTCCCCGGTGTAATAAGGCACTGGTGCACCTATTCGCGGTGTGGTGGTTTGGAGAAGCTGCGAGGTGAAAGCCTTGGGCTTACTTGGGGTAGACGTGGAGAGGCCAGCCGGACAAGGAAGCAAGCAGGCAAGCAAGCAAGCAGTCGCGCAATCGTGAGAGGGGCTCGTGTGGGGCGAGTTAGCTAGAGACCCACCATAGCACTCGCCATAGGGTCTATAATTACAGTCTCTAGACCATCTCTTTAGCTCTAAAAAATACCTTACATAGTCTCTGATACCTTAGAACTATTTCTTTATTAATACTTCTAAGTAATAATAGCAATAATAAAATATATTAATATTTCTCTTTAAGATTAAAAGTATTTTAAAAAAAATTTTAAAAAAAAAACTTAAACTATTTTTATTTTTAAATATAAAAAGCTTTTAAAAGTCTACTAATATTATTTTACTTAAATCTCTATACTTAAAGTGTATACAGCTCTATAGTGCTTAGGTGCCTAGCTGCCTAGGTAGTAGGTACCTAGGTTTAGCAGGTGCCTAAGGAACACCCCCTCCTTTCCGTTCATGTTTCCGCCTTCACATGTTGCTGCGTCTTTTCTCTCTCGTAGAAACGACGTACAATTACCTCCGGCGGCGGGCTAGCATCAGTAATTCTCCTTGGACCTTCAACCAAACCACAGACAAGACAGAAGATAAGCAATGGGAAAGCCCATGTTCCCCAGCGCGTCGCCTGATTCCGACGCTCTGTCCCTGCACACACAACAACCTGGAGACCAGTATTGTGATGCGGGTGGACCGAGCCTGTTCGACACCACACATGGCCACCACGACCTGCCTCCCATATACGAAGAGGTGGCCGAGGCAGGCGCAAGCACCGACCAGAACGCCCATCTGCTCTCTGATGCCACCCTGCCTGGTTATTCTTCGTCTTCGGACCTGCAGCCCTTCTCCCGCGATGCACAAGCTGCCCACTATCTGTCGGCCGACCTAGATTCTGACCCAGACCTGCTCGAGACGTGTGTCCGTAGCTGGGCAGCCGTCCCTCCGCGTCCATTTGTACGCATATATGGGTACCACCGTGAGCAGCGCAGCGGCCGCGACGGGAAGAGGGAGAACAAGAACATTACAGACTTCGACGTTAAGGTTGAGCTCACGCCTTACCTCTTCGCCGACGCGAGCAATAGGCATGCCTGGTCCGAGCTCCGTACTGTCGAGAATGGCGACAAGGTCAAACGCGGCACCGTCTTCGCGCGCCGTGCGCCAAAGGCCATGGCCAACATCGAACTGGGCGCCCTCAACAAGCCAAACTTGACGCAATGGTGTCACCTGTACGTCGCTTCGCATTCCGGATTGAAGTCCTTCTCGCTGAGGCGAAGAACGATGGGCTTCGACCAGGCTCGACTGAGGGAACAGCTGGAGACCCTCATAAGGCGGATGAATTACAAAGGACACCTTGAGGTGTCCTTCCCAGTACAGGACCACAACGTCCAGGTCTGGAACAAATGCCGGATAAACCAGTGGAGACTGAACAAGTGGGTTTTCTTCTTGTTCTGCGTGAGTATGCTGTGGTTGCTCTCCTGGCCCTACCTATTCTTGCGGACAAAGACATTCGACACCGTCACCGCATATTGGCATTTCTCAAGGGTAGATTCCGAAGGGCGCAAGAGGTATGTTTCGCTCTCTGAAGACCAATGGTATAACGTGTGGGCAAGACCCATCGCAAAAGCGGTTTTATCAAAGAGGCAAGGTGTCCTGGATCAGCAGGATTTGGTCGCAGCCGATGATGCGAACCCGACCTTCAACACTGGTCATGCGACAGTTGACGGCGCACTAGACTTCTTCAGGGCCGGGGCCAATGCAATGAACGAGGTCAACCGGCATCTTGGATGGGGTGAGGACCAATTCTAATACAGTTTTACTAGTAAGAATTTATTAAATTATATAAAATAAAGGTAATTAGTTTTACTTTTATTTTAATATTTAAGAAAATATATAATAGTTTTATATAATAATAAATATTAAAATAATTATTATAAAAATTATATAACTTATAATATTATAATTTTAAATAAAGTATATATATATTTATAAGTCTTAACTTAATGTTAAAGATCTGTTATTATTATATAAATAACTTAATAACTGCTATAGCTTAGGACTGTTGGAACCTAGCTTTTAGTTCAAGCATGTATGCGAAATGATGATTCGAGTGTCTAATCAAGGCCAAGGCTGCCATGGCCTCCTGGTACGTAGGGGACCTCAATAAAACCTCAGGCTGTGGCACCCCTTGCGTCAAAGCTCCCACCCCTGATAGCGAACCCGAGCACCCAAAGTACTCTATTGTTGTTCCTCAGTTTCTTTGCGGCTTACGCTCGCAATGAAATTCTGGTACTGTTCGTCCTCATTGACTGGCCTCCTACCACCGTGCTTCGTCCCGTGAGGTTTCGCAGACAGCTGCTTTATTGTTTTGTCCTTCTTCCATGTGAGGCCCTTCCTCCGTATATCCGGGTCCTCAGTCTCAGGAGTCGCGTGATTCGAATCCTCGGCTTTAGTTTCCTTCTCAGAGCCGTGACTGTCGTCCTTGGAATCCTTCTCAGGCTTCGGAAGTCGCATTGCCAATAGAACGTATTCTGCACGCGTCATGTTGTCCATCACATCCTCCATGTAGCGCTTGACCTCTTCCTCCGGTGCTACAACCTTCGAGAAGTGATCCAGGGTTCTGGGTTGGGATGACGACATCCTAATTGTCACGGGTTGATAGTAATCGAGCTTCGGGTCGCCGCCGTATTCAGAGGTGCTCCCTTTCCTGACAATGAGGAAGGACGCGATGACCTGTGGTCCGCTCGGCGTCTGAACTTGCTCCAGGATGCTGAACCTTGGGAAAAGATATCGATCGCCGTTCCCGCCGCCAAACTCGAAAACAAGAGCCGAGACATCAGGCTTCACCACCGGAGGCGGACCTTTAGAGCGAAGGGCCTGCTGCGGAGGCGGGGGCTGCGGCGCTTGCTGCACACCTGGCGAGTGATTGCCTGGTGTTCCGTTGGGCCTGACAGGTGCACCCGCGGATTGGGGCTTTTGTTGCCCGAAAAGGTCCTTCAGACGATCTAGTGTCTCCTTCAGGTCGGTAGCATCGGAGAACTCGGGGTTGTTCTTGGCTATGCGTCGCACTCTGTCGAGGGTCCTGGGGTCGTCCAGTGCATTCTTGACCAGCGCGACAACCAGGGGATCACTACCCGAGGGTGGCGCTAGATCAGCAGACGTCTGTTTCGGGTTTGACCTGAGTACTATGGCAATGATGGCATCCACTTCATCAGCGAAATAGCGGACACTCCTCCCGTCAACGAAAAGCCGGTCCGCTGAGGGGCCCTTGAGTGCTCCCTTGCGCTTGCTCTCTGCAGTTATCTGGTCAATTATTGCCTGGAAGCGGGCGAGCTCGTCTTTGGGAGCGTTGCCGTTGGCTACCCGCTTCATCAGATCTCTTAGTTGAGGGTCCTCGTTCGCCTTCTCGGCCAGAGTGACGATGATGGGATCCGCGCCGGCCGGGGGCCCAGGGCCTCGGTTCGGAGGATTTTGAGGATGGAGCTGGCGCGAGCTGCCTTGTGGTGGAGTAGACACGCCGGTCATTGGGGCGGGGGCGGGGACAGGGCCTTGGGGGAGGAAGGCGCTGGTAGTCGGGGCTACAGCCGAGCTCAACGGTGCCGGTGATGACGATGATGCCGGCGGGTGAGGCACCTGGGGGACCAGGGGACCCATAGAGTTCGAATTTGTCGCGACCGGTGCTGCCGGGGCTTCAGGAAGGGGGGGTGCAGAGCCAATCGCACGAGGGGACGTGCTCGGTTTCGTCGTGGGCGGGACATGAGCGACCTGGGGAGCTAGAGAGGGCAGCTGTGCGGCAGGCGGTGCCGATGTCTGAGGAGCCGCAGAGGACGTGGTCATGGATGTGGAAGCGGACGGCACCGGCGCCGGGGCAGCCTGTGTCCGATCAGGCGCGGGCGCGGGCGTAGTTGAGTGCGCCGCGGTCTTGGACAAGGGCGTAGGAGGTGGAGGCATGGCACCATTAGGGGGGCCATACTGCAGGATTGGGCGAAAGACAGGCTGAGGCGCAGGCCTGTTCGGGTCTTTGACAGCATAGACGGTGGCCTCGAAGTAGTGCGGTTCAAGGGAGATTGTGACCTGCCCGACCTTGGCCATGGTATCCTTGGGGGGGTTTTTGGCATCTTCCTGCACGACGCCTTTCTTCTTTGTCGGTTTCGTCCAGTACTTCTCGAAGAGGCCATCGCCGATCCATCTTTGGCGAGAACGGGAGAGCGACTCGGCCAGGACGCCGCTGTGAGAGACAAGGTCAGGCATGAGCCGGGTTAGGCGGTGGGGAGGGAAGGGGCAGCTACCTCTCTTGTATGGACTGGAAGTCTTTCTGGGGGGGAGTTGCAGATTGCGCAGCACCCTCAATGGTCGGTAGAGGCCTGCCTGGGTGGATGGAGGTGGGCAAGGGGGGAGGAGGGGGCTTCTGAGGCTCGTCGACGGGGTCTGGCGCAGGAGTGGAGTTGGGCGCGCTCGATGGGGTGGCGGGAAGGATATCGGGAGGCGTCGAGGTCCTGCTCTTCTTGGCGGCCTGCTCGACGCGCGCAGCAGCACGTGCCGGCACCCTCCTCTTCCTTTCCATGGCGGCGAGGGAGAGGGAGGGTGAGGGTGTGAGGACGAGCAGTCGGCGTGGGCGGGAGGACGACAATGGCGCGTGAACCGCAGCCCAGGACTGGGATGGTGGACGGGGCTGGTGGACTGGGTTGGTATGGCTGGGGAGCCAACGAGGTCAGTCGAGAGGTGTCGGCACTATGTCAAATGCATTGGCGCATCGCCGGCATCGACCGAGTCGGTCATGGAACTAGGCCTGGTCCGGGTCGGAGTGAGTGATGGGTGGGCATGAGAGGAAGGCGATGGGGGTGGAGATGCCTTGTGCCGTATGCCGTCCAAGGTAATCTGGGTGTTTGAGAAGAAAGTCCAACGGAGGACGGGGGCATGCGGGTCGGGGGTCGGGTTCGGAGCCAAGATTGGATTGGAAGAGCCAGGTACCCGCCTAGGTATCTATCTACCTGGGTACGGAGTGCTTACACAGTAGATGGCTACTCAGGTACCTAGGTGCTGCCCTGGATGCCTAGGTAGCTAGTAGGTAGTAGGTGGTACAAGACTGCAGCTTCGTCCTGTCCTGGGCTCCCCCTTCCCTCGCCTGAGAGGAGCACCCCCTAGGGACTCAAGCAAGCAGTCAAGGGTGTGGGCTGGCGGCCACACACACGATGCGTTGACGAAGATCGCTTCTCGTCGCATGCACCGCCAGCTCGGCCGCTGAACAGATGGAATAGACGGGCAACTGTCACTCGGGACAACTCGAAATGAGGCTGTGCCTAGGTAAGTACGTAGGTAGGTAAGTACCTAGGCAAGTAGGCAAGTAGGTAAGCAGGTACCCAAGGCACCATCTACCTCCGTACCTATCTCGAAAGACCCCACTATTAGTCTGGGGTAGTGGTACCTAAGTACTCAAGTACCTATGTATTCAAGGTCCCCAGACTCGCATACACCAGTGGGGGCCGGACTCCAGGGCTTTCTTGACAACAACTCAACACCCCGGTATCGACGTTGCCGACGTCCCATTTCATGAATACCCAAGATGCCTTCCCTACATTCCTCGGAGTCCACAAAGGCATACTGGGCCTTCGCTGCCCTGGGCCCTCTGGCCATCTACGGAATCGCACTGGCCTTGCTCGGCCTTCCTTTGATCCAGAAACAGCAAGTACATGAGATTCGTGGTGCGGGCTCTCAACGAGCAATCCGACGCTGATCCCGACACAGGGCTCTTTACGCCCATAAATTCCACACTCTCTGGTGGAACGACGTCGAGAACCCCGAGAAATGGGGCTTTGCGAGTGAGTCGTCATGGCTTGACCCTCCCACACCTGCCTGCCAGGACACTTTCCTGACAACCATCGCTAGGAAACCAAGTCACCCCTTTCACCCTGCAAGCCCCTGACGGCCCGGCCCTCTACTGCTGGCACATCCTGCCCCTGTCGGTGTACCTGCGGAAAGAAGCCGACCTCAGCCGGGCCTCACCCGTCCCATTAGACAAGCACGCATCGTCAGAGGCGTTCAGGCTCCTGAGAGATGACCCCGACGCGCGCCTGATCCTGTCCTGTGAGTCACCCGTGACCCTCACCCTCACCCTCACCCTCACAGCCCCGTTCTCATGCTCAACGCCCTGGCCCAGTCCATGGCAACGCCGGCCACGTCGCCCAGAACACTCGCGCCCCCCAGTATCGCCTGCTCACCGACACCGCATACAAGTGGCACGTCATCGCGCTCGACTACCGTGGCTTCGGCCACAGCACAGGCTCGCCGTCCGAGCAGGGACTCATTGCCGATGCCTCCGCCCTGGTCGACTACGCCATCACGACCCTTGAGGTCCCACCAAGCCGCATCTTGCTCCTAGGCCAGAGCCTAGGTACTGCGGTGTCATCAGCAGTTGCTGAGAAATTCTCGCGGGAAAGAGGCATCGACTTTGCCGGAGTGGTGCTTGTCGCGGCCTTCAGTAGTCTCCCGACAATGTTGGCGAACTACTCCTTGGGCGGGCTCGTCCCTTTGCTCAAGCCTCTGAGTATATGTCCACCCCTGCTGCGCTTCTTTCTCCGATTCGTGGTGGATAAGTGGAAGACTCTGGACCGCCTCGCCGCCCTTACCGCGCAGAACCGCGAGCGCAACGGGACACTCCAGGTCAGCATAATCCATGCGGCCGACGATAATGACATACCATGCATCGAAAGCGCCAAGATCTTCGAAGCCATGGCGCGGGCGTCAGTCGCGGATGGCATGGATGCTTCCAAGTTCCTGGAGATGAAGAACGCGAGGACGGAGGTGAGGGGTGAGAAAGCATTCAAGACCGTCTGGAACGAGAACGACATCACCAGTAAGCTCTTCATCCGAGATACTCTCACTCTGGTTCCATCAGACAGCCATCTTGGGCTTCAGTTGTTGTTCTGATTCCCTACGCCACTTGTCATGCTCTCGACGGCTAGGTCTATCTCGTTGTCTGCAAATAAAAGCCTGCACAAACCGCACTAACACTTCACAGTCACACATGAACAGTTCGCATTTGGAGGTGAGTCACCCCTCAATCACCTACAGGGGTTGAATCATTGTGAGGCGGCGGACTTACCGACGATCTTAGGGCACAACGATATTATGGTCTACGCGCCTGTACCCCAGGCTATAGTGAGTATACTCGAGGGTAGAGCAGCGACAAGCTCATCAGCCGCCTGAGGGTCGATGATGCCGTGAGGAGCACTATTCTCAGGTGATTCCAGGATCAGAGACTCATCGTCTCATCTGATAATCCAGCCTGTCCGCAAACCAGGGATGCAAAGTTTGCTGCAGACCGATTGAAGACCAATGAATTAGATCGTGGCATCTGAGGCTCATTCGTGACTTGGTGGGGATCAATGCTCTGTAACGAGGCGCTCGTGCCGTGACCTGCTCAGGTACGGCTGCTTTGTCCAATAAAGTGCCGGTCGAAATGTGCCCGTGCTGCACGGTAAATTACCCCGTTTCCTTATTGTGTGGCTGATTGCCGCCCCTCTACATATATAGCATTGTTAGAGAAGAGCTCGTACCGTCCACATAGGCTGAGGTGAACTAGGGAACCACGATCTCAAATACACTGACAGCAATGCAAGCTCATGCGCAGGGGGCGGGGGGCGGAGAAATGAAAAACTGACACATCATTATAGAGCCTTTGTAGCATGCTTGCTTCCTGAGAGATACCCCTAGGATGGGGTTGGCTCAGAAGTGTATTCCCACAGCAGATTCTCTCATAGAAAGCTACATTATAGAAAATTGTGTGGAAGCGCTGCCCGATTAGAGCCATTGTGTGCCTTTTTGAGGTTATGCAGGGCTACCTTGGGTTATTGGAGAATCTTCAGAGGAACTGTTCTGCAGTAGAACCTGCTAGGTGGGTGGCGCCGCATCCGTGCAAGGTCGATGAAGTTGGTATTGTGTCTTGAGGCACAATCGTACTGCTGACCTCACAAAGGTACCTTTCAGCATTCGGTGTTGCCAGGCCCTTGCTGAATTCCTATTTTGCCCACGTCGTCGGCTCAACCGAATCCATGCAGCCGGGCAACCTGCGTTTATAACTGGGAGCGTCCGTGACCGATTCGAACATAATTTGAAGTTCGTACTCAGCCGCCTGTTTTCATGCCATGTCGTGTCTCACCAATTGCAAATCTTGTTCCAACTCTGAAAGTATCTGCGCATTGGTGTGGCTATCTTTGACTCGATAATCGCCAGGACATACAGGTCAACATGGGCTCGCAGCAGGATTACCGGCTTCGACACCTAACGACAGGTGTCGCATCAGCCACGCCTCCCGGACCTGAGATCTCACCAGCTACATATCGTGGAAACAAGCCAGAAGATTCCCAACAGACAGAGGATAATGGCGCTACATGGAAACACCTCTTTGTCTTCACGGAACGCCGCCAGACTGGCTTCCTCAGTCTTGCCGTCGTCGCGTCCCTGCTTGTTGCTGTAGTCAAAACAGTCTTTGCCGTAGTCATCGGCAAGATTGTGGACCTTGTTAGTCCTCTGGGTGCCGGCAGAATCGATGCGAGTACAGCCATGTCCGGGTTGACGATCTGGTGCGTTGTGCTGGTTGGCCTTGGTCTGGCATCATGGGCATTCAACTCAGCCCTCCTGGCACTGTGGGTTGTCTTCGGCGAATTGGTCGCCAAAACTGCAAGAATGAGTGTATTTGAGCACTTGCTGGACAGAGAAATGGCCTGGTTTGACTGCCACCGCGAGGGTCTCAGCACTGCTCTGTCCGGCATGCAGACGTAAGAGATCCGTTTGATTTGTTCTGAATGGTCCGTTTATCCACTGACAGACTGGCAGTAATATACGAGAGCTCCAGATGGCAACTTCACAAGTCTTGGGATTCCTCGTGGCTGATGCCTTAGTCGCCATTGGCTGCCTCATTGTCGCCCTCTACAATAGCTGGCAACTCACCCTTGTCCTCGTGGCGACTATACCGGTATCTGTATTTGCCCTACATTTCATCAGTCGAGGGCTCCAGTCAGCTATTGATTCCCAGAAGCGGGAGCTCGCCCAAGCTACCAGGATCACCATTGCCGCCGTGACCGCCATCGATCTCGTGAAGATATACGACGCCACGGACAATGAGGTCTGGCAGTATCTTCAAGCAGCGAGGGGATCCATGAAGTTTTACATTAGGCAGGCACTAAGGAACTCGATGCAGATGGGCTTCCTCAAGCTGTGGGTCATCAATCTGTTTGTCGTGGGGTTCTGGTTTGCCGGATACCTCGTAAGCAAGAACATGGCCACACCGGGAACGGCCCTGACAACATTTTATTCCATCTTGACGGCTTTTCAGGCTGTGGAAGGAGTAGGACCACAGTGGCTTGTATTGGCCAAGGGAATGTCGGCCGGCCGCCGGCTCCAGAAGATCGTGTTGGTCACGACAGGGGCTGGGAACGTGCCCGAAATGGAAGCATCCCACCGGCCACGGACCTCGGCCAAGGTGATCGAACTCCGTGATGTGAGCTTTGCCTATCCGTCAAGTAAGCAGTAGTCTTCTCCTTTCAACGTTTCTCTGCCTCCATCCTAGCTACGCAGGAGGGTGGCTCGGACGAAAATCTATGCGGCCCCTTGGAAGAGCTGGCAGTCTCACTCCTCTGCCCAGGTGGTCACTTCGCCCGGACAAAATTTGATCGAGGACTTGACTGCTGTGTACTTGATCCACCCTGAGACAGAACAAACAGCCAGTCATCAATCGGTTGGTCAGAAGGACCATAAGAATACCAAGCTGAAAACTCGACGTCGGGCAAACTTGCTGACCTTGGATTGCTCATCAGATCCGACCAGGGTAGTGCTCAATCGCTCCTCATTTTCCTTCAACCCTGGTCTCACCTTCTTGGTGGGAAGAAGCGGGTCGGGCAAGAGCACCATCACCAATCTGCTTCTCAGATTCTACGAACCTCTCAGCGGGGATATTCTCGTCGACGGGAAACCGATTCGGACCTTGGACGACCAGTGGCTTCGCGAGAACGTCACCCTGATCCAACAGTCAAGCGTGTTGTTCAATGATACTTTCTTCATGAACGTCGCGTTTGGCTCGCGCGATCCGCTGGTGGCAACGAGGGAGGATGTCAGGGCGGCATGCGAAACCGTGTTACTGCAATCCACCATCGCGAGTCTGCCCGACGGCCTCGACACCAAGCTCGGCATCGGGGGCCATAACCTCAGCGGAGGGCAGAGACAACGACTCGCTCTTGCTCGAGCCCGCCTCAGAGATCCCCCGGTGTTGATACTGGACGAGATAACGAGTGGCCTCGACTCACAAAGCAGAGTCCTCATCCTCGAGGCGATCAGAGTATGGAGAGCAGGGAAGACAACGATTATCATCACGCACGACGTATCCCAGATACTCGACAAGGATTACGTCTACGTACTGGACCAGAGCTTCCTAGTACAGAGCGGGCTCCGGCAAGACTTAGTCAAGGATGAGTCCGGCGTCTTCAGGTCGCTGCTGTCCTCCACCGACAATGAAGGCCAGCCAGGCTTGGACTCGTCCGCGCCGCTGCACCCGGCCGGAGTCACCAACGACGCAGCTTCATCCTCCACGAGGAAGCCTTCAGCTTCGACCGGGAGCCGCGGGCTCTTCCGACTTTCCCTGGGGGCAAGCTTGGAGCGGTCGACGGTGATCAAACTCGCGGAACCGACCTCTTGGAGACACAGCAGGGCATTGAACCCCACGAGGAAGTCGAGCTTGGATATGGTCCAGGAGAGCGGGGAGGTGACGAGGTCCCGCCGACCGACCAACAAGCCACCCAGGCGGCTGGAGCAACAGAAAACCGGTAGTGAAAAGCAGGGGGGCCAGCCTGTCGCGCATGGGGCTGGCCAGAACTCCCCCATACCGGTACGCAAGATCTTGGCCACGGTCTGGCCCGTACTCGACAAGACAAATCGCCTCCGTCTGGTCCTAGGCATCATTGCCTGTATCATCGCCGCCACCTGTAACCCGGTCTTCTCCTACGTCTTTGCACAATTGGTTGCCGCATTCTGGGCACCGCCCGCTGAGATGCGCGCTTCTGGGCAGGCATGGGCCATCCGTCTGACCATTGTCGGCGCTGCAGACGGACTTGCTACCTTTTCTGCGTTCTACCTGATGCAATATGCCGGCCAGGCATGGGTCACCGCCCTGCGTGTCGAGGCGCTCAAGAGGATCCTCTCCCAGCCGAAGCAGTGGTTTGATGTGCCGACCAACTCGCCTGGTCGCCTCGCCGACGTTCTCGACGCGGATGCAGAGGAGATGCGCAACCTTGTCGGGCGCTTTGTGCCGATAATCATGATTGTTGTGACAATGATGGCCGGCGGGCTGATCTGGGCGCTGGTCGTGTCGTGGCGGCTGACCTTGGTGACGCTTGCCTCCGCCCCAGCCGTGTATGCTGCTACCCAAGCCATCGGCACCGTTTCCGGGAAATGGGAGGCAAGATGCAATGCCATGGCCGAGACCACCGGCGCAGTGTCTGTCGAGACCCTGCTGAACATCCGCGTGGTCAGGGCACTCACCCTGGAACACCACTTCCGCTCCAAGCACACCCGCTCGACGGAGAGCACATTTCGAGTCGGCGTCCAGAGAGGCTTGTGGACGGGCTTCTTCTACGGTCTCAACCAGGGGGTGCCCAATTGGCTCACAGCACTTGTCTTTTGGTACGCAGCCGTGCTGCTCACATCGCCAGCCGCTGCCATCTCTGCCTCGGGCATCATGCAGGTCATCAACCTGCTGCTCTTCAGCATAGGTACTGCTGCAGCAATGCTGGACAATATCCCCCAGATCTCCCACGCCAAGGCGGCGTCTATACAAGTATTACACTACGCCACCCTGAGCTATACCAGCAGCCACGAGGGACGCGGTGACGTGAGGGTGCTCACGCCCTTCCCGATCGAGATGAGAGGCTTGCAATTCGCATATCCTGTGGCCGACGGTGGTCAAAATTCTCCCAAAAAGGTGCTTCGCAATGTCAATCTCCGCATCGACCGTGGTGACTGCATTGGTATCGTGGGTGCTTCCGGGTGCGGCAAGAGCACCATCGCGAATCTTCTCTTGAGGCTCTACGAGCCGTCGGAGGACCAACAGCCGGAGGGGAGCCCTCAGCACCACGTCTCACATCCCTCTCATGCTATACGCCAAGAACCGGGACCTTCAGGGCTGTCTTATGCGCGCGTGCCAGCCTCGGACGTGTCAACCTCTGTTCTACGCACGCATACGGCCTACGTCCCTCAACACCCCTTCCTCTTCCCGGCCACGATACGCGAGAACATTGTCTATGGAATCCACGCAGATTCACCATGTCGTGACTTGAATTCTGTTGTAGCCGCCGCCAAGCTGGCCTGTATACACGACTTCATCGTCTCGTTACCAGAGGGGTATTCCACCCTCGTTGGCGAGGGCGGGCTTGGGCTGTCGGGTGGTCAAGCCCAGCGCGTGAGCATCGCACGGGCACTTGTTCGCAAGCCCCAGTTGCTTGTCTTGGATGAACCCACCAGCTCTCTTGATGCCGAGGGTGCTGAGGGTGTGAGGAAGGCTATCCGGGGCCTCATGGGGCGGGGCCAGCAAGGTGGACAGGGAGAGGGGCTCACAACTGTGATCATCACGCATTCGAGAGAGATGATGAAGACAGTTGGCCGGATAGTGGTCATGGATGAGGGGTTTGTGGCCGAGGAAGGCCGATTCGAGGAATTGCTGGCCCAAGGGGGCAACTTCACTGCGTTGATGGGTGGTGGAGCCTGGCTCCCTTCTGCCTCCAACAAGGCTGTGAGCGCAAGTGGTCCAAATAATCGACTGAGCACCTGTGATGATGCCATGACAATTGTGTCGCCGTCTGGTTCAGAGGAGTCGGGCGCTGAGAATAATCCTCGTCAAAGGGCTCTGCAGAAGTTAGCCGGCACAACAACAAATTAGGCCGCAAGCCTCTAAAGCGGAAGCAATATACCTAGTCGCAAGAACTAGAGCATCTTATATTTAAAAACATTTATTTAGATTACTATATTAGTAAGACTAAAATAACTTTTAAATAAAGAAGTTATATTTTATTAATATATAACATTTTAAGTTTATAAATTTTATTATTATATAATTAAATAAATAAACTTTTAATAATATAAAAATAATATTATTTTAAAGAATAATAATATATAAATATAATTAAATAGTAACTTTTTAAATATAAAGTTAAAATATTTATAATTATAATTTTTAATTAATTTTTACTTAATTATTTTATTATATTATAATTTAATTTAATTTAATTTAATTTTTTAAAATTTTATAAATATTTTTATTTTTATAAATATAAATATTAAATTAAAATATTTAAGTTTAAATTTAAAATTTTAATATATTTTAATATATTTAAAATTATAATTATAATTTTTAACTTTTAAAAATATATTAATTATTTTAAATATTAATAATTTTATTTTTAAATAAAATTTATTTTTATATAATTATAAATTTAATTATTAATAATTATATTTTTAATTATATAATAAAACTATTAAAATTATAAATTTAAATATTATATATAATAATAAAATAAAATTACTTTATTTAATTATATTTTAATTTAATAATATAATAAATTACATAATTATTTTTAAATAATTTTATTTTTAAAATAAATAAATAAATATTTATTTAAATAAAGTTAAAAATTTAATTAAAAGAATAATAACTTTATTTTTATTTATTTTAATTAATTTATATTTTATTTATATAATAAATTTAATACTTATATATAATATTTATTAATATTAAATTAAGTAGTTTATAATTTATAATAATTTTAACTTTTAATAAATTAATAATATTAATTTAAATTAATTAAATATAAGTTAATATATTAATATAAAAATATTTTTATAATAAATAATATTATAAATTATTTATATTTTTAGTTTTATTATTAAATTAAAAGTAAATAATTAGAGTTTTAAAAAAATAAAATATAATATATCTTTTAAAGATTAACTTAATTAAGTTTACTATATAAAACTTTTTATAATAACTTTATAATTATTTATAATATTATTTATTATTAAAAGATATCTTTCTATATTAATATATTAAGCTATATTAGTTTAAGCTAACACTATTAACTTATTAAAGGTTAAAGCTATTATAAACTATAGACTACCTAATCTAACGCCGGTGAGCACTATATATAAGTACTAAATTCACCGTGTGACTTAGGTAAGTTAGGGGTTCTAGCTCTACTTAAGTAAACACCCATTAAGTAAAACTACTTGAAAGCAGTTGCTTAGCCTGCTACGCGAACCGAGAGATAACTAGGTAAGGTAACTACACTCTATTACTACTCTAGGTTTATAGTTCTAATAGCTCTATAGAAGAAGAAATAGCTATTAATAATTAGGTCTATAACTATATTAAGATAGACGTTTATTTTAAAAAAAAGTTATTAATATTTAAAATAATTAATATATTTTTAGAAAAGTTAAGAGATTATAAACCTAATTTAAAGAAAATTAAAATCTATAAGAATCTTAAACTTAAATTTAAAGGTTTTAATTTAATATTTATATTTATAAAAATAAAAATACTTATATAACTTAAAAGAAGGTTTAAATTAAGTTAAATTAAATTATAATAAAAAAGCTAATTAAATAAAAATTAATTAAAAATTATAATTATAAGTCTTTTAACTTAATATTAAAGAGGATAAATAATATTATAAATATAAATTATAAAGTTATTATAAAAATTTTATATAATAAACTTAATTAAATTAATCTTTAAAAAATATATTATATTTTATTTTTTTAAAACTTTATTTATTTTTAATTTAATAATAGAATTAAAAAAATATAAATAATTTATAATTAAATATTAAAGTAATATTTATTTAATAGTTTAGAATATAGTAAATAATAAGTTAAAATATAAATTTATAATTATAAACTAAGGAAGTATCCTCTTGCCTAACTGATGTACCCTCACAGAGTGGAACATAATTCTTATTATGACACAGCTCGAAGTTGACGGTTACTGGAGCCTGAATCAATCCAGCCAGTGTTTTTTCCCCAGAAAGTGGAAAGATCTCTTTATGTGTAGCTCACCCGGCTTTATGGCGCCTGGAATGGAGCCAGATCGACTCTTTTGATCGGCGACCTCGCCAAGGCGGGTACCACGGGCAGGAAGATTCGTTGCGTTGCTTTTACTTTCGGCACGGCTCGGTCGTGGCTTGGTTGATGTATCGCAGTGCTCAAACTCGCTGCTTGTCATTAAGGTACCTGGGAGGCCGAGAACTGCGGCTGCCTTCACTGGGGTGCCTGTATGCATCACTCTCTTTGGACTAGCCATGCAGCGAGACCTCGGAAGTGAAGCGGGCGGTACGAACAGAAGGCATTCGCGAAAAGCGTGCGAAGCAAAGTTTCCGGGAGTTGGTGGGTCTGGGGAACGGCCATGGAACTCGGTTCCGTTTCTGGTGACAGAAACCACATTGCCCGAGCCCAACTCCACGAAGAGGCCATTCAGGCGGTCAAAGTCTACACCTGTGAGTCCGTCAGTAAAGGAGAAAACCTACTGTACAGGAGCGAGGAAGTGGAAAGAAGTTAAGAGAGAACAGTGACTGCTTACAAACCATAGGTTCGGAATCTGGCAAGGGGGGGTAGCGGTGCACTCCGTGTGCAAACCCATAGTCAAGAAAGACTGCGTGCCCCGGAGCGGCAAACGAGTAGGGAGAGGGAGTTTGGCGGTAAACGTGACAGTGCTTGACGGCGTCCGAGACGGCGTTCCGCTCTGCCTCAGGCCACCTATGGCACTCGGAGTCAGCCGACAAAGAATAAAAGGAGTAGTTTCATACCAAGACAGCAAAGAGTAGGCACAAGGTAGCCATAGCTTGTCTTGAAGCTGCCTACAGCCCTTTGGACTATTTGTTATGTAGGCTCTGAATGGGATATGTTTGTTCTTGGAGGGGTAAGATTTGTATCTAGAAGTTACTTACATGGCCAAGTGAGTCGCATATGTCCATTTCTCGCTGAAGCCTACCATGCGGATAGATTCAAACCGCCCTGTGAGTGTCCTCAACTGGCTGGCAACCTCAAGCTGATCCTCCGTGACGTAGGGCACACGATGAGCCCCATCGAGGTGGTGGCGGAGGTGACCAGAGTATGGTTTTTCCGCCGAGGGAGGCAGGCTTGGGGATTTTTGCTCATAGTTATGTGGTTGACGCTCGTCGTCCTCTCCACCAACAGGCAAGTAGCCATGGGTGCCGTGCCGGCCCTGGCAAGTGTTTGGTTCCTGGCGGTAGCCGAAATACCGACGGCAGTGGATAGTGAATGAACCCATCGAGTTGGCCGGACTGCGGGTGAGAATCTCGGCCGTAAACTTGCGAACCAGCTCACGGATATTTCTCAAGTTTGGATCCATCAAGGCTGACTCCCATCTGTGTCCGAATCCGAGCTTCGTCATGTCTATCTCCAGGCTCACATCCTGCATCAGGCGCAGGTAGCGGAAGAGCCACTACTAGCATGTGTTAGTTAGTCTCTTGCTATGGGTCCCAGTATGCTGCATGCCAGAACACTCCAAACATGAAAGACGGGAGGCTTGTGGGAGAAGAAGCATGGTACTGACCGTGGTGGGCAAAGGCTGCGTGCACTCTCTCACGAAGGGGCTAAAGATGACGTGAAACTTTCGGGTCAACAGCAAGACGACCATTACCTCTGCTCGGAGACGCGGGCAGGCCCACATGGTTGCCCGCAGGGGTTTCAAGACAGATTTCAGACTGACGAAGGTGTCAGCTGGCCAAGCTGGGCACGCCTGGCGTTCACTGTTCAGCAATATTGGCCTGGCGGCGTCGGTATCAGCGAAAAGGTACCGTACGACCTCAAACCGAATATTGCTTGGCAGATTGAAGTATGGAAACCTCTTGGTTCCATCATACTTTCTGAAAGGACGCCCCTTGGTAAACTGTGCAAGGAACAGGTTCAACGTTTGCTCGAATCTGCCAGACGGTCTGGGAATGGAACAAATGATCGTTCCTCTCTGCTCCCTTGCGGTCCTGTACCATGTAAGGTCGACAGTGCGATCGAAAGCTGGAAGGGGGCCATCGTCCTGGTATGTCTCTGTAGTGACGGTGACATGAGATTCTCCTGCCCCAAGTATTGCCCTGCTTACGGTTGAGGCTGGTCCGGCAACACAGGATGATGCGCTACTGTCTGTCTGGGCTGGGCGGCGAGGGCTGAGCGGCGGCCCGGGAACATCGAAGGGATGGTTAGTGGCGCGAGGGGTAGATGTGCGCTCAAAGTTGTTTCCAGTCACCTGCAATCTCTCCAAGTCGTCCTTAACGGCTGGATGGTCCATCAGAGGAAGCCCGACCTTGTATGGGGAGTTGGGTACCATCGTGGAAGCCGCCTTGGAATCCTGTGCATCTGGCCGCGTTGGGAATAACACGTCTCCCGGTGGGGTAGGAACGGAACCACGGGTGTTCTGGGAGGAGGTGCGGCCTGAATTTCGTGAGCTCTGAGAGACCCGACCGGGCTTGAGCGAGTCTCGAGCGGCGCAGTAGACGTCATCGAATATTTCTGACAAGGAGAGGCGCTCAGAATCCCGTGATGTTGCAAGCGACAGGGGCTGGAAGGTTGTGGGGGCTGTGGCATCTGCTGGTGGTCCGGGGGGGTCGCTCGAGAAGAACCTTGAAATCTTTTTTCGCAGACCTCTACCCTTCCTCTGATTGACGAGCTCCTCTTCTGTCTGCTCCAAACTCCTTCTCGTGTCTCCTTGCCGTTTCTCCCGCTTGCTTCCATCTACCTGACCTGCCATATTGACAAACGGTATCCTGCAGGGATCAAGTCTCTTGGCTGGCGAAGGCAAGGGAAGCTGAGGGAGGGGCTGATTTGGTGGTGGTTGTTGTGGAAGCAGAGGGCCGATGAAGGGCTGAAGCCTCTCTGGGTCTACCTGTTGCGAGGAAAGGGTACTATGAGGGCTCGAAAGGATGCATTGAGAAGTTCTCTCACGAAGCAGAGGTGTAGTTGTAAGTGAGGATGAAGAGCTGATGGTCGAGAAGGTCAGACATGCAGGAAAATTTGTCGAAACAGACAGTTCAGGCCTGGGTGGTTCCTTGAGTGCTTCAGATCGACCGGATCTGAGAAGGGCCTCCTCCCGAAGCCCACAGATAGTAGAGACAGGCTCTCTGCAGTTGAGGGGTGGTCGTCAGCGACGGAGCGGCAGTTTCGAATCTAAAGAATGGAAACCCACCTGATCTCTGGGAAAGGCTGGCGGGACAAAGACTGTGTGACTTGGTGGGAAGGGCTCGAGACTGGGGGCGCATTGGCTGGTCTGTCGTTGAGCGAAATCCTGGGAGCATTGCAGGCGTGAGAAGCAGCTCCAACCTTGATGAATTTGTGGGCATCAAGGGCAATGGTTGTGCCCGGAAGGGGAGGCTTTTTCGGGAAACAAGTATCATTTGCTTCAGAAGGAGTATGTAGGAAGCTGTGGTAGTCGAGAGAGCCTAGAAAGACCGGATTCAGTTCTTGTTGGTCCTCGTGCTCGGCCATATCTTGCTGGCAAGGGGCATCCTCCCTGCAGCCTTTCAGAGTGTCTGCACGAGCAGGGCTCCTGTCCTGGCAGACAGGCAGGTCTGTCGAATGTCAGCTCAAGGACCCAAGCCAGGCCAAGCCAGGAGCGAAGCAAATAATTCAGGATGTGGGCTTGTTGTGTGCAACGAAAAGCCTCAGAATTGTGATGTGAGACTCACCAGCGACTCTGGATGGCTCAGACTCGGCCTCCATGGCTTGGGACTTGCAAGCAAGTGACCTCGATAACCCTTTCGATCGTGCTGCGTCAGACCCATGGGCTGTTGTGGACTTTTGCTGGGGATAGGTTGGTGGGTGCAGCAACTGGATCTGAGTGGCAGGCAAGCCATGTCCGGCCAGAGGCAGCGGGGTTGACCGTGTTGATTGTGTTCGCATCCCAGGTTGTTTATATGGTTGATGTGAGGAGGAAACAGCACTGAGCAATTCACTTGATCTGACACAAGTCTCTCCACTTCTACTCCCGCTCCTGCTCACAGTCTGCGAGGGTATATCATGCATATACTCATAATGTCGTGACTGGTCAGAAGGCTCCCACCTCTCCACCGTGGTTTTCAGCCTGCCTGTCTCCAGGCTCCGTTCGTTAGCCGTGACCTCCTTTCTCCTGTTTAGATCATTGTAGGCGATGTCGTGCTCGTTGGAATGCCACCTCCGGTGTCCCTTCTTCAGCCTTACCCTCTCTTCTCTTTCACCAGAAGGCCGAGCGTGTGGAATCACAGGGAGCAGGGAGTGCCTGTGACTGTCCTTCCTGGGACCCGAACATCTGGCATCCTGCACCGGCCTGACACCGGGACAGGGGAATATCCAGCTCTCAACCTCATATTGGGTTGAGGTGGGTGAGAAGGTGTGCATTGATCGACTGGACCCGGGAAATCAGCAGACTCGGAGATTCTATGTAATTAGAAATAGGGCCTTGGGTTCACCTAAGACTGATCTGGAAGACCTAGACAAGTATTCCAACAAGGCAACACGAGAGCCGGACAATCTCGAGGCGAGTCAGGGTCAGACGTAAGGCGTGGTATTGTACAAGGGCCGGATTTGATGATAGCGAAATGGAGAGTGAACTCTCTGGACTTGTACATTGATTTAATGAACTAGGCCGTAGCGGCCTGTTTATCTGCGGATTGTAAAAATGTGGGCAAAAGGAAGGGTGGCAGGGGGCGAAGGAGAAGCCATATGATACAAAAGGGAAGGGCATCTAGGTTGCCGATAGCATGAGGCTTGAAGTGAGCCCTCGCCCACTTGAGCCTTTGCTGTAGTTCTTGGGCTGTCGTCATTGGCAACACGTGCAGGGGCGAGTCCAGCGGTAGTGTCCACCAAATAAGAGCCTGACCACCCCCTCCGGTCATGACGCCTTTCTTTTCTCTCGCATGAACCAGGTGACAATTGATGAGCTTGCTCGGCTCAGAGAGGAAGGGATGACCTTGACTAGCAGGACGGCTGTCATGAAGTGCTTCGAGGTGCACAAAACCTCGGGAACCGATTAGAGTTTCAGTGGATCCAGACGCGGAATGCCAGTTGACCCCCCGGGTAGGCACCTAGAGACTCTCCCAAGTTGTCTCCACCTCGGAGTACCTAGGTATCTGCCAGTATGCCCTGCCAGCCCCCCTGGTTGCTGCCTGCCCAGGTGCCCGATGGTGCAGCAGATATCCCTGTCGATGACATCCTGTCTTGGGTGCCCCGCCATTCAAAGCTTCAAATGCTCTATTGTAGTCTATCAAAACCTGCGAGCAAAGTTGAGGTGCTGTCCGAAATCTGAACGCTGACCTCAACCCTTGTTCCAGACTTACCCACCTTGCTTTCCCGCCGATTTCAACTCTGCATACGGCGGCCTGAGGCTGTGGTTCTCTCATCCCTGCCACCACCATCAACATGGCCGACGACCTGATCCAGAGCTCTATGGCTGGCGCACAACGCGTGCCGGCCAATTTTGATGCCAACGAGGCAGACAATCTTGAAGATGTAAGCTCCCTTTCTTTGGCCAGATGAGGCAGAGGCATGCCCGTATTCCTGGTGCAAGCCTGACTGATATGCGGGCACCAGATCGAAAAGCAATTTGCTGTGAAGGGTATGGCACCCTTCTGCTGGACAATGGCTCGCCACAACCATCCCGACCTAAATGGACTCTAACATGTCGCCCCGCAGCCGTCCAGCATCTGGAGACATACTGGGCCATCCTGGAAAAGGTCAAGGGCAGCACCCTCCGCCTGACCAAGATTGACGATGAGATCCACGACCACCTCTGCAAAGACTTCCCGGAATTCGACCCCGCCGAGACCATAGATGAGAACAAGCTCAAGAGCCCTGCTGGGAAGAAGCGGTGGCGCGATTTCATGATGGCATACGAGAAAAAGGTCGATGACTACAGCTTTGGCACCATGCTGCGCTCAAGTCCAAGGGATGAATACACACAGCACGGCACAATCTTCGGTAAGTCGGCCGGAGGCTGGTCCTTTCCTTGCCCCCCCCTCCTACTCCCCGTGCTTCCAACAGCTGCCCGAGTCAAGCTTGATGGGCCTCTCGCAATACCACTGTCCACACCAGCCGGCCAACAGTGGCAAAGCCATTTCTTTCCCGTGGCAAAAACATCTGGGAGGAAAGTTTGGGCATCCGAGCAAGGCAGGGCGGACTGAAGTACGACCAGGTGCTAACCACTTCTGTAGTGCCTCGAATGCAGTTTTATGCCGTGGAGATTGCAAGAAATCGGAAAGGGCTGAACGACTGGATCTATGAAAAGGCCCAGGCAGAAAAGAAGACAGATACAAAATGAGGGTCACGCTTGGCGTCCAGCAAAATACACTGTCGTCTTGTAGCTGCTTTACTGCTACTTCCGTCCTGGTAGCATTGCAACCATATCTGTCAACCAACGATCCATTACGTTCCTCTTGTGCCTCTGCTGCCATGGGCCGCGAAGGCCACCTTAGCACTAGGTGTAGGTGATTGGGAAGGGCACACAAATCCCAATTACAACACATAAGAAACTTGTAGCCGGACCAAGGGTGGGTGGGCATAGAGTGTGTTGAAACGCCCACGCGACTGCGGTCGGGGTCAGTGACAGCTGCAGTGCGAGCCCCCCAAACCATCCTTGCCATGATTGCTGTGTGACTGCTGTGTGCATACTAGGGCAGGACGCAGTGCAGTCAGTGTCAGCGAGCGGGAAGGTGCACTGGCAGGTACATGGGGCGGGCCGCCTGCGCCGGCAACATTGCTGCCGTCCAGAAAACATGCAGAGTGCGCCGAGCTGACTTGATGTCGCTTGTCGCATGGATGCGCCTGGTCTGTGGTCATCATCTCGTGATGAGCAATTTCCAACCCGCCCCGTCGAAGCATTAGCCTCTGCTGTCGGCCGGTCTTGGGGGTTGATTCGATCAAGAGGGCTGTTCTGTGCCGTGCCTCTGCGCAAGATCCGAGGGCCAAGCATGACTCTTGGTGAGTACGGGCAGTCACTCTAGTGGAGCACAACATTCGACGAGTGAGTGCCTGCCTGCCTGCCTGCCTGCCCTGGTGGGTGGGTGTGTGGCCGCCGACAAGGACGCACACGATTGACTGTCTGTCTGTCGGCCTGAGCGCCTGGGTCTGTAGCGTCGCATCACAAGGTTGAGCGCATACATACGAGGTGCTGCGTCTGTGGTGACATGTTGGTCGAGCAGGCTGCCGAACCGCCAAGCAAGATGCTGCCATGCAAGTGTTGGCTAGCGTGACATGATTGCACCTGCCATGCCCTTCCCACCACCGTCCAGATCGCCTGGCTCCCCCCTCCTGTGCCGCCGGCTGGGTTCCTCAGGCACGTTGCACAAAGGGCCGTGGCTGGCGAGACAAGTTAGACGTGTAAAGGGCAGCAGGGCTGCGCGAGTGAGACGTGTTGGTGAGGAACATTCTTGGCCACATAGGTCGATGTACCGTCCGCGGATCACATGATGAACGCGTCATGCGTGCTGCTGTGAACTGCATTGCTTCAGTTTCGACCTGGGCCCCCCATCCCACAACTCAGGCCTACCCAGGAGGGGAGCAAGGTGCTGTGTAGCAAAATGCAGAGGACTAGACACAAGAGGTCTTGTTGTTTATATTAGACAAACAAAGACAACCATACATATCTCGAAACACATCTCGCATGTGCATTGTAGTGTACATCCTGACGGCTGGACGAGCATTTCCTTGCAGCAGAGTAGAAGGACCCCAGGTGGCAGTGTCAGTAAACTAGAGGGAAAGTGGATACACCCACGTCCCAGGGGCGTAGGTTTGTGCTTATGTTGACCATAGAGACCTTATTAGCTAGGGTTTCTAATTGTGTTGGCAGGACCATGTTGCTAGCCCTATGGGGGCTTTTGGGGGCACAGGCACAGGCACAGGCACAGGCACAGGCACAGGCACAGGCACAGGCACAGGCACAGGCACAGGCACAGGCACAGGCAGCGCTGTGCACGGCCACCACCTGCCCGTGGCATGCAATAGGTTGCACAACCACCTAGTGACAGGCAGGCAGGCAGGCAGGCAGGCAGGCAGACAAGGAGGAACAGTACCATCCACATATATAATTAACAACTTAACCTATAGAGATAAATAGATAGATAATGTAATCTAATAAATATATATATAGAATATTTAAACTTTTTTAATTGTAATATTAAGTTAGAAGTAAATAGTTAGAGTTTTAAAAGAATAAAATATAATATATTTTTTAAAAATTAATTTAATTAAACTTTTTATATAAAACCTTTTATAATAATTTTTAATTTATATTTATAATATTATTTACTATTAAAAATACTTTTTATATTAATATATTAAATTATATTTTATTAATTTAAATTAATATTATTAATTTTATTATAAATTATAAGTTACTTAATTTAATATTAAGAAATATTATTATATAGAAATATTAAATTAATTAAAATAAATAAAAATAAAATTATTATTCTTTTAATTAAAGTTTTAATTTTATTTAAATAAATATTTATTAAATAAAATTATTTAAAAGTAATTATTTAACTTATTATATTTAAATTATAATATAATTGAATAAAGTAATTATATTTTATTATTATATATAATATTTTAATTTATAATTTTAATAACTTTATTATAAATAAATAAAAATAACTATTAATAATTAAATTTATAATTATATAAAAATAAATCTTTATTTTTAAAAAGTTATTAATATTTAAAATATTTAATATATTTTTAAGAAAGTTAAAGAATTATAAATTTAATTTAAAATATATTAAAATTTATATAAATCTTAAATTTAAACTTAAGGAATTTAAAACTTTAATATTTTTAAAAATAAAAAATTAAAAAGTTTAAAGAAAGATTTAAATTAAATTAAATTAAATTATAATAGAATAAAATAATTAATTAAAAATTAATTAAAAATTATAATTATAAATCTTTTAACTTTATATTAAAAGAATATATATATATATATTATATTATAATTACTTATTATATTATAAAGTTATTAATAATATTATATTTAAATAAATAAATAAAATTATTTTATTATTTTATTATTTTATTATTTTATTATTTTATTATTTTATTATTTTATTATTTTATTATTTTATTATTTTATTATTTTATTATTTTATTATTTTATTATTTTATTATTTTATTATTATTTTATTATTTTATTATTTTATTATTTTATTATTTTATTATTTTATTATTTTATTATTTTATTATTTTATTATTTTATTATTTTATTATTTTATTATTTTATTATTTTATTATTTTATTATTTTATTATTTTATTATTTTATTATTTTAAATTTATTTTTATTATTTAAAATAAATTATTATTATATAAAATTTTATTTTACTATTAAATATATTTTAAATATTTATACTATATATAAATTAGAAATTAGAAATTATAATTATAATTTTATCTATTTTATATACTTTAATTTATTATATACCTATTCTACTCGCTAATAGTTTAATTTTATAATCTTTCCTCTTATATTTACTCACTCACCCCTTCAACCTCACCGGATTAGTCGCTCATAGACACATTCTGACCACCTGAGCCCCTGAGCCCCTGAGCGCGGCAGCCTAAGTCTAATCTACAATCACGACGGTGACTCAGTCCGCATTCCACCAGGCAGTCAGTGGGCACTGAACAGCAAAACAACTCGCCGGAGCAGCCATCGGATACATATCACTACATGAAATTATGGTGTTGTGAGGTACTTGTTGTGTGTTTGGCAATTATCTAAATGGGTTGGGCAGGGCTGGTGCTATGGATTCTATCCTGTCAACATGCTGTACAAACCAACAAAGGCCTGTTCCAAATTATCAAAAATGCAGCCGCAGCACTGGATCGCCGGATGTAACCAGCTCTCAACCAAATTCCAAAGGAGGCCTTCGCAAGATCCATCCGGCCCGGCCCGGCCATCGTGTCAACATCGTATCGTGTGCTGGAAGATGGAGAATGCCAGGTCCTGTCATCGCTGCATCTTGTGGAGACCGCCCCAGGCACCAAGGTGAGAAAGAAGAAGATAATAAAAGAAAATGATCAAAGAGGAAAGAAAATACATGAGATGTATCATATTCCACACAAGAGTCGAATGTGATATCGGACGACCTTGTTGAAATCCGAATCACGAGGTAGTGGACGATTGCTCGTCGCTCGTGTCATCTACCACAAACTCCCAAGATACTACCGCCGCCACGCTGAGACATGAGTGTGTACTCGGCAAGATCAGGCATTTCATCGCCGGCGTCTCCCTGGCCGAAGTGAAGCCTAACCACAGTGGGTCCGATCATCGCAAATGGTGTTGATCACTTTGGTCACAACCGTGCACTGGTACGTGGGGCAGTTGCCGTTACACAGATGACTGGAGAGTTCGTAGCGAAACTCGCGGACCTTCCCACAAGTAAAATGGTGATACTCAAGCCGGCACATGATGGTTGTGGCTGGTCAGCGGCCTTGGAGTCTTGTGGGGATTTATGATTCTCCAACGGAGTCAACGAAGTGTACGAGAAATATGCTTTGTGGTGGACAAACAGAGACCGGCAGGCCTGTGTTCCGCTAGACGTGTGCGGGAGACGAGTCGCTCTCAATGATCCAAGTTGATACTGGCCCAGATATGTGCTTGTGAAGGCCTCGAAGGTGAAGACCGTGGTGTAGGAGGTAGGTGGTGCTGATGATAGTGGGTACGAGGATTGTGATGTCGATGGTGATGCTCGACTTCAGGATCAAGCAGGAGGAACCGCTCTGTGTCTTTATATACTTTCGAACGCACGGAAAGAAGCAGAATGTGAGCCTCTGGTCAGTGTGTGTGCAGTGGTGAAGTGGAGCAGACGAGCGCGAGCTGTTGGTGTCCATGCCATACCGCTCAGCAGTTCAACCGAAGCAATCTACAGAAGGCAGAATTATCTGCTGTAGGTGCCGGTGACTCTGTTTCTTTGCGGTTGGTTGTTAGCGTCTCCGGCTTGGTACGTCATGCGGTTGAGACAGTGACCAGAGTGGTTGCATAGCGAATAGCTTTCTGGAGACACTCAGGAGAGGCTGTGGGAACGACATGGACAGGCAGAGCGCGGCGGAGTACCTGAACAGTACCTGGCGGTCCAAAGACTGTACCCGAACCAAGAAAAGAGGTGTACGGTCTGTGGTAGCAGAGTAAGCCTTGGAAGGGGGGGGGGGCGATGTTGGGTTGCTCAGACAATAACCCAGGTCTATCGCATCGATTTGCCGGGGTGGTAAAGGTATTGCGGGTCATTGCTAGTGGACCTGCCCAATTTCCTAAATGGAATCGTCAACACGGGATCTTTTTACTGCTCGACATGAAGCCATCTTGTTGTAATTTAACTTGTTGTCTGCCAGCTCCGCTAATTGTGGCCGATGTACTTGCCTTCAGAGAGCCACTGCCCGCCGACAGGGATCTGGCCTGTAAGAAAGGGCACTCGGAGCCGACGTGACAAAAACAACGGGCCACAGCAACACAAGTACGCGGCCGTCGCTGTTCGGCATCGCTCGCTTGGATCTTCTTTGCGGACGATATCATTGCCCAGGTGCTGATGGTGTTGCAAGCCTGGTACTTGCCCATCCAATTGCGATCCAGAGAGTGACTTTGCACCAACAACCTCGTGACGGCCCAATCCGGGCGACGCAGCTACATTGTTATGAACCCGTCCATGCCGCATCCCCACTGCAGGTTCCACAGAATTCTCCGGCGTCCACGTGAAAGAGATCGAGAAAAGCTCTTGGTTGAAGACATGGGCGAGGTTTCGTCAAGCGGCCACGGCCGTTCCAAGCATGCATTCGAGGACGGGAGAGCGGCCAACTTGCCAAATGACAGAGGCGTGAGAGAAATTCTAGAAAGCGCCACCACAGAGTTCTTGCGGAATAGGGGTACTTCATTATCTGCTGGCAAGTGTACCGCCAGACCCGTTGCATCAAGCACATTGGGCCTGGCACCCACCATCGTAGTCCGATTTGATATTTGATGCAAGACACCCGTCGACATGCAGCAGTTGACGAAGCACTCGATCTCTGTGGCCAGAAGGTTCATCGCCGAGGCCTTGGTTGGTTGTAGACCAACATATGCGCGCAAAAAGAAGGGACAATGCAGGCTCCGGTGATGACTGAGTAGCCAACAAGGCATTCAGTTGTTGGTCACCGGGGCGTGCCTGCGGCGTGAGTGAAGCATGTGTGTGCGGGCCGCATGAGGTCGCACACGCAGCAGCGCAGGTGGGCACGCTTCCGCCAGAGAAATATGGGCAACGGCAGAGCGCTGGCTGGCTGGTGGCTGGCTGATGGAGGGCTGGGGACCTGGGAGGAGCCTCAGAACGGACGTGCACAGCATGCCGAGAGCAGCAGATGGCAGTTCAGGCCCGCGTTGCTCCAAGCCCGTGGCCCCTGCCGACGCCCTTCCTACGTGCACATGTGTGTACGCACAGTACTCCCGTACTCAGGAGCTAGCTGTTCCCGCTCGTCCCCCGACACACGGCATGGTGCGGGTGTGCCCATCGGCTGTCCACGGAGGGCCCGGATGAACGCGTCGGGCAGCGAGGTGTGCGTCCGAAGAGGGCAGCTCAGTCCAACACAATGAGGCCGGAGGACGACGGGCGGGAGTTGTGAGAGACAGGGCGCGATCTGGTTCGTGTTTCGAGCCAGTACGGCGGGGGAGACAGG
Source organism: Diaporthe batatas (assembly GCF_019321695.1). Classification (NCBI taxonomy): domain Eukaryota; kingdom Fungi; phylum Ascomycota; class Sordariomycetes; order Diaporthales; family Diaporthaceae; genus Diaporthe; species Diaporthe batatas. The sequence continues at coordinate 2,214,840 of NW_025408554.1, read as the reverse complement.
ACGATGGATCCGATATCGAGGGGATATCCAGGTGCTCCTCCGTAGGGAGGACTTGAGTACCTAGTCTGCCTGCCTGCCTGCCTGCCTGCCAGGCCTGCCAGCCCACCTACATACTGTGGTAGGTACCTGGGCACCTACATGCTCTGTACTGTAGCATCGGGATGGCGCTTAAGGCTAGGCTAACGCACAGACGGTTGCAACGGCTGTGGGGCGCCGGATTGATGAGGCAGAGTGGATCTGGCCGGGGCATACCTCTTGGCTGGTGACGAGCTGACGAGCAGACGAGCATCACTGCCGTGACCTACCTGACTGCCCTGACTGCCTGCCTGACTGCCTGACTGCCTGCCTGCCTGCCTGCCAGCCTGCCAGCCCTGCCTATGTACATACATACCTAGGTACCTGCCTACCTGGGCGCCCTGTGCTGCTGCAGCATTAGCGGTAGGGGAAGCTGAGCCTGGGCCACCACCTTGCAGGCCTATCGCACCTTGCCTTCCTCGAGCAGCAGACACCCAGACACCGCGGGCAGCACAGCGAGGCTGCGAGGTCTGTGCACCACCACGCTACCTAGGGCTGCTAGGTACGCAGTACGGGGGACCGTTTTTCTGTCCGTGTCCGTGCGTGCCACAACATGCGATTATCCGTACCTGCCAGGCAGGCACGGTCCCAGCAATCACGGGATGTAGCAGGAAGCCAGACATGTCGACATGGGCCTGCTCCACTGACGTCTGCTCCTCATCTCGCTGGCAACCAGGCCTCCCTGCTCATCACAACTCTTGCTCATCTCGTCTCGCCCTTGACAAGGCTGCCCCGTGCGCGGGGATGTTTCCCCCCTTCCCCGTCGCCGTCGGCTCCAGCCAGCATTGCCCACGGGCCACCACATCCTACATCTTACATGAGCAGTTGGGGCGCTTGCCAGTCCAACCGTCCGCCCGTCCCTGCCCGTCGCCACAGCACAGCTTTGCAGCTTTGCTGGTATGCAAGGGCATGTTTGCATCTCTTAAGGCTCATACTTAAGTACCCACCTATGTACCTAGGTACCAACCATCTTGGTCCCGAGGTGTCTGCCTCATCTTATCGGCATGCAAGTAAGTGCTTACAACTCATCTGTCTGGACAGCCGCAGTACTCCTGACGGACCACATGCCCGCCGCACTCAGACAGCTCGGACCTGCCACGGTCCAGCCCACGCCATGTTGCGCAGACATTGGACGTGTTAGATCCTGACATCCTAGTTACTCAAGTACGTTGTTGGCTTGCCACTGCCACGGTAGTTCCAACAGACAGTGGGCGGGCGAGCCAGCGACGTGCGCCTCGCCCTCCGACCTCGCTTATACTCGAGCCGGCGCATTTTCCAGAGCCCAGAGTCGGCCACAACAGGCATGGCAATGCAGTTGGACCCGGAAGACCAACACGGTGGGCTCGAGTCGGAAGGTCGCATCCCATACATCATCCTTCAGGCTTCAGCCCGCCGGCGGCGGCTTTGGTGACAATTGAGCCCACCAACCAACGTCTATGGGGCCTGCAGCAGATCGTCCTCCGATGTAACACTGCCGCCGCGTGCGACTCAGCAAGGGCTGCAAGGGCGGCGCCTGGCGTCAAAGTCCCGCCGGCTTTGTGACCAACGTGCCAGAAGCGCAGCGCGGCGCTTTCAGACCAATCGCCAGGGTCAATCTTGGCGCCCAATCGAGGCGTGACCTCGGGACTCATCAGAGAACTAAGAGGGGTCCACTCATACGCGCAAGATGCGCGCGTCTCCAGTACATTGGGATTCCTGTGCGCCGTTGTTCCCTCTTCCACGCTTCCTTACTTTTCCTGCCTCCTCTTGCCCCTCTGCCCCTTCCCCGCCTGCTGATGCCCGGCGAAGCACTGTCCCAAGGATAGGGGGCGGACGGTCGAATCTTGCTTCTCGGAAACCCCGGCGGTACTGATAACCAAGACTTGCTCACCCAATTTATTGCTGCCTGTGTGGCGGCTGGGCGTGCACCCACTGACTGGGGTGCCTCCAAGTCCCACAGCCACTACAGCCTGACCTGGGCTGCGTGCGTCCTTCACTAGGGCGTGATATCACAGCCAGTGAGATTCCAACATCGCTTGGGTTACATCACGTACGGTACAGGCTGGAAGGGGATCCACGATCGGCTCTCGTCAGCTCTCGATGTGCTTGCTCGGGGAAAGAGGGTTGACTGGCCCATTGACTGGCCCATTGACCGGCCCATTGACCGGCTCCACCCTTCCGTGTTGAACCAGACACGCCCCTCAGAAGTCACGTTTGGGTACCATTCGGCTAGAAGAGCATCTCCCCATTCCTGCAGTGGTGTGCACGGTACGGAGCAGAGACTTGTCTACAGGGCGCAAGTCGGTGCACCCACACCTTCTGGGCATGGTTAGTGTTCACAGTCAGGGTTACATCCAGCAGTTGAACTGCAGCGGAGGACGGATGCGCCGACAACTCTGCAATATGATTTGGGCCCTAGATGCCTGACTGACTTCGACGCCCGCTGGTGAACTTCTGTGTCCAGCTCGCACTCGGTCCAAGTGCAACACGTCATTGTACATCGTGGCCGTATCGTAGCCCGATGCCTGCAGACAAGTCCGTCAGAACCGCGACAATGCAAGGGGATTGTTCGAGCACGCACCATAGGCAGGACCGAGGTCCAGCAAAGAGATCAGCCGGTTGCTGAGCTGCCCAAAAGGGCGAGCTCTTCACCCTCGAGCGTCATTGAGGTGGTGCTGGAACGAAGAAGCCTGAGGACCACTCCACTTCCCGCGCCTCAGTCCAACATTGGTTGCTCATAACGGCACTTGCGGCGCGCTCCATTGTTGAGCAGGTTTTCGACAGACGATAGCCGGTGTTGCCTCGGTAGCGTAGTCACCCTGGGCCAATGGTGTGTTGGCGAGCACTTGCACACCCCGCCTGCCCCCGGGTTCCGGCTCACCATCCGTCAGCGAGCCATGTGGATATGTTGTGGGCTGTTGGACTGCAAGCAGACACAGCTGATGGTGGCAAGCGACTCGTCGAGCTGCAAGGCCGATCGCCAACACGGGAGCCCGCGGAGCTCAAGCTCAGACGTGGGTGGCCCAGGAAATGGGGCTGGGCAAGAGGGATGTTCTGGGCTGGAACTCGGAGGGTAACGCCGTCTTGGGAGACAGTCTCGACAAGGTGTTTTGACGTCGGAGGACCTCCGAAGTACCTGTGGATACATGGCGTCCCGCAGGCCGTACCAAGCGCGAGACCCGGCGTGAACCAAGTTGCAGCCCAACGACATCCCAATGCATGTTGCTGATTCGGTTGTCGTCCTTCACGCCTTGGGCCTAGTATCAAAAAGGGGGCCGCCCGGTGTGAAAGTGGGCAACGGGGAACCCTCCTGGGCAAGAGCAACCTGGGCGTGGAGGAGGAAACTGGAGCATAGGGCTCAGGGCCCGGAGCCCAGGAAGGCGAACAAGCACGATCGGGGCCATGTTGTGCGATGTATCACGAGGAGGAAGGGATAGGAGTGGTTGCGCGGCTGGTTCCTTGGCCAAGCGGGCAGGCCGCCAACGTACTCGGCCCGGTGTCGCAAGAGGCGGGCGGGTGCTGCCGACAACTGACAAGATGCCAGCAGGAGAATGGAGCGCGTGGCGGGAGCTAGACTGGAGTGTGCAGAGGCGTGAAGAGGCGTTGCGCGGGGTGACAAGGCACCGGGGACAGGAGGAGGGCGGGCGGCGCTGGGATGCTGAGACGGTCAGGAGCGGGCCCCGCACCATCAGCCCTACGCGCGGCTGCTGCCGGAGACGGCCAGGTGCCGTTGGACCGAAGGGCCGAGAGAGTGGTGGTGCGGCGGCGCGTGGTGGATTTGGCCAGCCCGGACCCGGGAAATCCTCTTGGGGCGGCCGGGCGGACCAATAAGCGGGCGACAATGGGGCGGTAGGTACTTGGGTAGTCAAGTAGTCTAGATTAAATTTACAGCCGACGGTCGACCCCAGGATTCTGGGGTCGGGACCCAAGGGCTGATGGGGACGGCATTGTGTTGCAGTGGTTTCCCGGCAGAGCCGCATCGTCGTCTCCACACGATGCAACTTGTTGGGCTGCTTGGTTGACTGGTTGACTGGTTGACTGACTGACTGGCTAACTGGCTTACTGGCTGACTGGCTGTCTGGCTGACTGGCTGGCTGTCTGGCTGGTCGATGCCTTGATTGATCGAGAGACTAGGCTGCTTCCATGTCGTCCTGGTCGCAGTGTCGCACAGTCGCACAGTCGCACAGTCGCACAGTCGCACCACGCGCTCGCACTCCAGCGTACGACGTCTGATAGGGGATAGGCACAAGGGCCACCTTGCCCCGCTCGGAGCTCGGGCGGACGACCAAGGCCCGTCTGCACATCACATGGTGCCTGCCTCTGTGGTCCCCTTCACCCAGGACCAATGCCCGACCCCACGTGTGGCCTGCGTCGGCACAGAGCCACAAACGTCAGATTGCCCACGGCTCGCAACTGACATGACACGACCGGTTCGGGTGTAAGAGGGGGCGGAGGTGAGGGAGAGAGGCAGCAGCAGCAGCAGCAGCAGGAGGAGGACGAGGAGGAGGAAGAGGAGGAGAAGGACACGACGAGGAGGAGGGGTCACAAAGCCCCGGCTGGCTCTGTGAAGGTTCACTTGCTCGATGCCATCGGAATAGGGACCCCAACCCAGACGGGGCCCAATGACTACTGTGTAAGTCCAAACGCGCGCCACCATTGCTGCTGGGCAGCCCTGGCGGCATGCCAAACAGACAGAGGCTCTTGGCGGGACACGAGGAGAAGAAGGGGATGAGGGCTGTTGTTGCGAGCTTGCAGCATCGATACACACACAGTACCCACATCTCATCCACTCCCGCTCCAATCCCCTCCCCCCTGCCCCCGCCCTCGCCCTCACCCTCGCCCTGTCCGCCCGCCCGCCCGCCCGTCCGTGTCACAAGAGATAAACAGACTCGGCCAGGGCGCCACACACATGTGCACAAACACTCACACACACTTACACACACTGACACAACATAGACGGGCAACGGGCGGGGGCGAGTACTCCTGACCCACCCCTTGCAGGCGAGTCCACCCCCACCGCCTGCAGGATATAAAGCTGCTGCCCTCGAGCTCCTTGTGTCTTGTCCCTTGTGTCTTGTCCCTGCACTCAGTCTCTTCTTGTTCACCATCACATAAGAAAGATCCTAAGCACCCAAGCCACCCAGGTCAGCCAGGCCAGCCAGGACTACCAGCCGTCAGCCTCGTTATTCCACAGCAACATCCAACCCAAGCCGCCCAACATGTCCGACCCTCGACGCTCCATGCCCCTGACCTTCCTGTCCCTGGGCCCCGTCACCTCCGAGTCCTTTCCAAAGTCGCAGCAGCCCAAGCAGGCTGGCGATGGCCACAAGAGGCGGAGTTCTTCGCTCAGCAGCGACGGCAAGGGTTCCGCCCCGGGATTCCGCGTCCTCAAGGTCGCCCCTGTCCACTACGGCGAGCATGCAGGCGACCACCAGGACGACTGGCACAACGCCGCTGCTGTTGCCGAGTGAGGCAGCGCGTGCGATCGCCACCCCCGCCATGCCCCCGTGGTGCCTACGCCCGAGTCGTCACGTCACCGCCTCGGGCTTTCATCTCGTCTCGCCTTGCGCAGCCCTCTTGTCGTTGCGGCTTCTGGACCAGGGACAGTGACAGGGACAGGGAGACACGGCGAGTTTCGGCCAGAGATCTGGATACCTGGGTTTATTTGTTTTGATTGGTTGTGTGTGTGATTATTAGCGCAAGGTTTTAGGTCTAGTACGGCGTTCTTTCTACCAAGGCTCAGATGCGGTCAACCCAGCCAAGGCGGGCGGAGTGGTGGGCATGGTTTTGGCTTCCTTGCGGCGGCACATGAGGAGGACACCCAGGTACCTGAGTACCTAGGCGGTGACCAGGCTCTGCAGGGACTGTGTGCTAAGAATATATCGCTGTTTCCCCAACACACCCGCGTTTCGAACCACGGTGTGTTGTGGGCCGAGAATAAATGCCAAGGTCGCCGACTCGCCCGTCGAATACTATTACCGTGCGTGGTATGTGAGTGAGGCATCTTCCCTGCCCGGCAAGGAAACGTCAGCCTTCGTCCAATCGAGGGCAAACAAGGCCAAGAGTCTTGGGAGACGTAGGTTGTGCGGCCGGTGCGGCTTGTGCAGCTTGTGCTGGCCCTCCACCATGTCGTGCACATCTAAAACGCACCTGTGCCTTACCCTACGGCCAGCATGAGCATGGCTTGTCGGCCGGGTCAGCCGGGTCAGCCGGCACGACACCTGTCCTTGTCACACCCGAGGGTGTGCCGCTGCGGCGTTGTCGACCCGTCAAGTCGACCCGTCAAGTCGACCCGTCAAGTCGACCCGTGGCGGGCCCGCGGGCCACCCGGGGGCCAGACCTGCTGTGAGTCAGGCTTATCAGATTGGAAGACGCCTGAGACCCGGGGCCCCTGGGGTCCTAGGGCCGTGTTCGTCCCTTTGCATGGCGCATGGCGCATGGCGCACGGTGGTTGGGTGGGTGTAAATATGGCTCAGCATCAACACAAGATCTCTCGGCGCTGCACGAGCTTGCACGGCCGCCGACGAGCGCCCAGGTGCCAAGCCGCCGGTGCACTGACGATCAATGTCTCGGACCGCGCCGCTCCACCACACCAAAAGGCATCTCGGTGGCTGCTTGTTTGCCACAAGCCCTGCCCCGCCCCTCTCCGTCAGCCTGTCAAGCCTGGCTGCCTGCCTGGCTGCCTGGCCGCTCGCCGCCGCCAAGCTGAGGCCGAGAATGGGAGCTGTCGTACCTGGGTGGGCCCGTGGGCCCGGCGTCTCACCGACGAGACTGCCTGCCAGCCCTGCATCGGCGTGGCAGGATTCCACATGCGGGCCAAGAAGCTGCATGAGAGAACTGGACTGTTTCCACAGGCCGACTATATCATCACGCGGGATGGACGGACCCTCACACGAACCGTCGGACGGAGAAAGATATATTTACACGCACGAAACAGCGCCCCTTGACCACCGCGGCGCACAGAAGCCAGGGCCAAGGCCTCCACAAGGCTAATAATAATAATAATAGTAGTAGTAATATCATCATCCCGCCTAGAATCCGTATTTGGCCCCAGACTGCTTCTGTGTCGCCCGGTTCTTGGCAAAACTCTCCTCTAGCGCGTCCCGTTGGCTCTGCACCTGGTTGACCAGCTGTTGTAGGCTGTGCTTGCCAGGCTTGATGGCGCGCAGCGGATTATGTTGTTGCTGGTCCAGCGCGCCGGATTGCCGAAGCCTCTCGTTGTGCTGGTATTCCTGGTCCAGGTTGAAGTTGATGACGGACTTGGCTGTTGCCATGCTCGGCGCGCCACCGCGGCCGAAGAGTTCCCGCCGTGCTGTTGGGTCGAGGTTCAGGTCGTCCGCGATGGAGTCGAGCGAGGCCGGCTCTGCATGGCCCGGTGGTTGCACCGGTGGCTGTGAGTGGCCCGCGCCATTCTGCTGGCTGGCATGCTCACCTAGGACGCCTTCTCCTGGGAACGTGCTTGGACCATGACCGCACATCGCGGCCTCGTACTGGTTGCTATCCTCCGGGAGCGGCCCGGTGCCATGTGCATCGTCTTGTACCGAAAACAAGGACACTTTCTTCTTCTTGGCCTGCGGGACCGCCGCCGCCGAATCTTGTCTGGTGGGCAGCCCAGGGGTTCCTGCATGGGCGGGCTGCTCTGCCGCGGCCTTCTTCGGCCCTCCGACTTTCTTGCTGGGCTTCCTGGCTACAGACAGTGGCTTGAACACCAGGGCCTCCCCAACCAGCTTGACCTCGTGCTCGGATTTCTGCCCATGCGGTATAGACGGCTGTGCCGGCGCGGCAGGTACGGCTGTTGTCAGGTCCAGGAATGAGCCCGGTCCTTCTGTCGCAGAGATGCCATGGCCGCGGCCAACACCTGTATCCCTGCTGAACGCCGCCTCGCCACTTGTCTTCAAGCCCGCACCGACCCTCGGTGTGGGTTTGCCGCTGCTTCCACCTGCGAAGTAGGGCTTTGCGGCCTTGGGCGGCGGCAGGGACGAGGCGAAGCCGCTGAATCTGCTGCCGCCCGTCTTGAGCCGTTTCGCGGCTGGGGCTTGGATGGTTGTCGCGTCCTCTGGCCCGGCGGACACGGAAGGGAGATTGACGCGGATTCTGCCTGGGTTGGACTTGTCGACGAGCTTCTGGAAGCTTTGCTTCTCGGCAGGCTGCGGTGCGGCGGCGGGTGCGGCGGGGGCGGCGGGGGGCGGCGGCGAGGTGGTTCGCGGCTCGCTGTCGGAATCAGAGTCCGAGTACTCGACCAGGCCCATATCTGCTTGCTGGCTGGGTTGAGTAGGGGCTAGCTCTGCCTTGGGGCGTTGTATCGTGGTCGGAAGTGCAAGCCGTATCAGTCTAGGTGATGAACACGTTAATAACCAAGCCGAGACAGAGACGGCTGGTTTCCAGCAGAGGGAGCCCAGGTTGTTGGTTGCCGACCCCCTCCCGCCCTGGAAGCTGCTGATTCGCACAGCCCCCTCCCTCACCCGCTCTAGCAGCACTCTTCTCAGCGCTTCGGCTTGGCAGTCAGTCATGGCCCAAGTACTACAGTAGTGCTTTTGTTTACATACTTTTTTTTTTCTTCTCTTTCTTTCTCTTTCTTCTTCTTCTCATTCACTGCTTAAGTCAATGTTCCAAGGCTATGCAAAGCCCCCATCTACCTGCCTATATGTGCCCATGTTTTGTGTGTCTAAGGCGCTCCAGATGTCCTTACCGCCCACGTCTCATCCTGTCAGTCTGCCTGCCTTTCCCTATCGCTACCCGTGTTCCCACCTTGGCTTCCTTTCGTGTTGGTACAATTACTTCGCCTCAAACCTCACCTTCCCAGTCAACTTCTCTCGATTTCCCTTTTGCCGGTCCGTACCGCATCTTCACTCTGTCACCCTCGGGTTTTGCTTCCCGTGTAGAGCACTTTGCTCGAGCCCGAATCGTGCGGGCCTTCCCCAGATGGCTCGACTTGGGCTCCGTCTACGACATGCGCTAGCCGGTCATCCACCACCCACTCGTCGACATTACACCAACGCTAATCATTAGTGGGCGAGGTTGGTGAGCTGCAAAGTGAATTAGCATCGCTCTCTACTCTCTACTCACACACAAGATGGAACAGCCATCTTCATCGACTTACTACTGATCGTGCCCGCTGCCATCTCGTCCAGGAGTCGGAGCGTGGTACTGAGGCGAGGTTGGTGAGTAGCTCGGACTCGTCGGAGACACGTTCTGCCCGGGTGACCGTTGGTAGGTAGGGCTTGTGGGCGAGTACGCGTCAGGAGAGGTTGGAGACCACGTGGGAGACGCGGGGGAGTATCGAGGGGACGTGGCGTGGACGTTTGGTGATGTTGGGCTGTAGTTTGGGCTCGCTGGCGAGTATGACGGAGAAGTCGGCGAGCCTCCGTAGTTCCCAGCCGGTGACGTAGGCGAGTATTTGGGTGCCGACGGGGATGTTGGCGAGTAGCTCGGCGAGGTCGGGCTGTAGTTTGGACTGGCCGGGCTGGTGGGCCGCATCAAGGGCGACGTCTGTGAGTATGATGGCGAGTTTGGACTGAAAGTTGGAGACGAGGCACCGAAGCGGGAGCCCACATCAATCATTGGTGAGCTGGGCGAGTATGCACCCATGGGAGATGATGGGGAATACCCTGCGCCCTGGTTGCCATATGGGGATGTCGGTGAGGTCGGAGCAAAAGGGCTCGTAGCACGTGGGCTGGTTGCCGAGTACCCAGGAGCCCCACCCAGGCCAAACCCACCACCGTACTCCGTGTTGAAGCCTCCCGGTGTCTCGGACCCTGCGCCGATGATGGGTGAGAAGTTGCCTGGCGCCGGAGACATGATTCCCAGGAAGCCGCCCGTGTCCGCCATAGGGGAGCCCGTATCGTATGGTGTCGCTGCGCCCTCCAATGGGCTGCCCTTGACGGTCATGCCGGGCATGAGTCCCATGCGCGAGTTGTCCGATATCACCGTCTCCAGCATCTTGGGATCCAGCTGCACTTCAAAGTGACCTGTCCCCATTGGGGCCAACTGGCCGAGCATCACGTTCTCGGAAATACCACGGCAGTCGTCTAGCTCGCCCGTGGCTGCGGCCTCCAGAAGGATCTCGACCGTTTCTTCGAAGGAACAGCGCATGAGCGCACCAGTGTCGGCGCGGTTGATGCCGTGGCGCGTGACCGCAGCGATGCTGCCGCGGTATGTCATGACATCAACCAGGAGAGCCAGATGGCGGTGATTGACGTAGGATCCGTCAAACGCCAGCACGTTCGTCAGCTCCGAGAGTAAAGCAGATCGTGCCGCCTCGATGCCGAAGACATCAATGATCTGATGCAGCTGGTTAGTGGTTGTCCGCCTCGTGTCAACGCCGTCAACGGCGAGGACCTGGCGCAGGGCAGTGCCGGTGGTGTCGAGATAAGACTCTTCGCAGTCAGCGTCGCCCTGCTTCGCCTTGAGTGAGCCGTCCGGCATCTCTATCAGGCGGGCATTCTTGTTGATGAAGGCACGTTCGATGCCAGGCACGCCACGAATGGTGAGCTTGTCCAACAAGTGCGTCTCAAGACGCTTGAGCATGACGTCTTCCTCCATGTCGTCATCTTCTGCATCGGCTTTGTCGCGGATTGAGCGGATGCGAATGATTTGTTCCTCATCGTTGTCATCGTTGAAGATGACAGCCAAATCATCAGAATACTCGTCTTTGAGCCGCTGAGCCACGTCCTCAACTCCCAGTTCCTTGTCGAGCATCTTTTGACGGTCCAAGGAGATTCGAAGGACCCAGCGAGTCTGACGATCAAGGTCCTCGGTCTGTGGGGTCTCGAGAAGAAAATACGCCTCAATCATGTCCATGTCCTGGGGGATTATGGTTTCCCGAACATCCGGGTCATAGAAGATCTCCGTCTTTGACGTGACGGACCTCAGGTTCGTGTGCTCAGTAAGACTTCGCAACGTCTTCGCCGCGTCTTGTGATAAATCGTCGCCTTCAAGGTAAACCTGCATCGAAGGAGTCTTAATATCACTAGCGACGTTGAGGATCTCCTTGAGACGAGGCACGCCGAGAGTGACGTTCTTGGAGGCAACACCAGTGAAGTGGAACGTGTTGAGCGTCATTTGTGTCGCAGGCTCTCCAATTGACTGCGCGGCGAGAACACCAACCATCTCTCCAGGGTTGACCATTGACCTCGACCAGCGGTTCTCTAGCTCTCCGAGGATGTGGTCGAAGGCTATGCGAGGGAGGCGGAGCTGGACTGCGAGACGCCTGAAAGCCAGACGCGACCGTAGGTGGGCCTTGAAGAGGATCGTTGCGCTCTCATTGGCCTCCTTGGAAATGGGGTCCTCACCGGGGACGACCACCATGCGCCTCATGAACGCGTCGACGGCCGGGATCACGTCGGAAGGCTTCATATCACTTCGCTTGGTGAGGTCAACCTTGAAAAAGGAGATGGTGCTGTCGATCAACCGTATGATGTTTAGGGGGAGCTGCATCATAGTCTCATCCTTGCCCCGTGACAGCATTATTTCGCGAACCGCCCGGCGGGCCGTGGACAGACGTTCGAACTCCGCGTCCAGCAGTTGCTGCTCTTCGATGTTGCTCGCGAGGTGACTTCCATATTCCAGAGCGTTGGTCAACGTGTGGGAGTCCTCGACGAGGTCAAGCTTGTAGCGCCTCTCAAAGTCCTTGTCGGAGATGGTCAAGAAATCAACCTTCTGTTTTTCGATGTGCATGCCATCAAGGCCGTCTTCGCCATAGATGAACTGTATAATATCATTCAAGGAGTTTCGAACAGTGCCATCATACTTCGCCGTGACGTCCTCAAGCGCCTTGACTAGTCGGCGCTGGATGTAACCAGTTTCAGCGGTCTTGACAGCGGTATCGATCAAACCCTCACGACCGGCCATAGCGTGGAAGAAGAATTCGGTGGGGGTGAGACCACGCAGGTAAGAATTCTCCACGAAGCCACGGGCCTCGGGCGAGTAGTCGTCCTTCGTAAAGTGAGGCAGTGTCCGGTATTTGAATCCAAAGGGAATCCTCTTTCCCTCAACGACCTGTTGGCCGACTAGGGCAGTCATCTGAGAGATGTTGATGGAAGAGCCCTTGGAGCCTGACCGAGACATGGTCACAGCGTTGTTTAAATCTTTCAGACTCTTCTCCGTTGTCGTACCGGCCTTGTCGCGAGCAGCGTTCAATTCCTTGGATACCTTGCTCTCAAAAGTCTCTCGAATACTCATTCCCGGGAGTGGCTCGAGCTTGTTCTCCGTCGCCTCGGTCACGATCTCCGCAACGATCTTTTTCTGTCCGTCAATGTCCTGCTGGATCTTGATGATAGTGTCCTTGTCAGGAATAGTATCACCGATTCCGATGCTGTGACCGTTGTGCAAGAGCCAGTAGTTCACAACACGTTGGCAGGCGTTGAGGAAACCCATTGCTGCATGTGGTCCGAGCTCGTTGTAGGTAATGTGTATGATGCCGCCAGCCGCAGCACCCACAATTTTCTTGGTAAGAAGGCCGTAAACGAGATCGCCATTGTGAATCCTGATCCCGCTGTCATCGATGGGGAGCTCGCTGCTACCTTGCTGCAGACTGACTTCTTTAGGGATGACCATGCTGATGATCTGTTTTCCAGTCCATCGGGGAGATGGGTGAAGTATGGCCGGGGTCGGTATGACGCCGTCCCAGTCCTCAACCCATAACATCAGGTTCATGACTTCTTCCTTGGTGAGAAACACGTCTCGACGGCAGAGCTTGTATGCGCCTGCCAGAGTGTCCTGCACGATCCCCATGAGTGGGGAATTCCGCTGAGGCGAGACGATGTTCAGGGGCACCAAGCACAGGTTCTGAACCTCAGCACGCGTCTCCTCGGTCTGGGGAACGTGGAGGTTCATCTCATCGCCGTCAAAGTCAGCGTTGTACGGAGAGGTGACGGATAAGTTCAGCCGGAATGTGGAGTATGGCATGACCTTGACGCGGTGCCCCATCATGGACTCCTTGTGTAGCGAGGGTTGTCGGTTGAAGATGATGTAGTCCCCATCGATGAGATGACGCTCCACCTTCCAACCGTACTCCAGGGTAATCTGACTGGCGCGCTTGTGATGGCGCAAATCGATCCTGGTGCCGTCGGAGCGTATGACGTATTTGGCACCTGGGTGCTCGTTCGGGCCGTTCTCAACAAGCTGATGCAAGCGGTGAATATTGTAAGGAGTCACAGTCTCCGGGTAGGTCAGAGTTCTCGCGATGCTTCGAGGCACACCGACTTGGTCCAAGGAAATGTTTGCGTCACCTGTGATGACAGTGCGCGCAGAGAAATCCACGCGCTTGCCCATTAGATTGCCTCGGAGACGGCCCTCCTTGCCCTTGAGGCGAGCACGGATGGCCTTTACTGGCCGGCCACTCTTCTGCAACGCGCGTGGGGTGCCAGCGATATCGTTGTCCATGTAAGTTGCGACGTGATATTGAAGGAGTTGCTCGAAGTCGTTTAGAATGTGCATTGGAGAGCCCTCGGACAGTGCCTGTTTCACATTGCCATTAGCACGGATGATATCACCGAGCTTGTAGGTCAGATCGTCTTCGTTGCGAAGGCCTTGGCCAGTGCCGTCCATGCTGATCGATGGCCGGACAGGTGGTGGAGGCACAGGAAGTACTGTGACGATCAGCCACTCGGGACGCGCATAGTCCTTGTTCAGCCCCATATCCTCGAGATCAGCATCAGAGATTCGTCGAAAGATTTCGTGCACCAGCTTTGGCGGCAAGGGCTTCTTCTCGATGGTCTTGCCCCCGCCATCCTCGTTCTCACGCTGAAAATGCTGTTGAAGCTGCAGTGCCTGTTGACGGACCGCGGGTTGGGCATTGCCACATCCACCGTGGTTATGGGGCGGGGGCTTGTTCTTGTTCTCCGGATCAAACTCCTCGTCCTTTTTGGAAGACTCGTTATCGCAGCGCTTCTTCTTCTTGCAAACCTCCCAGACCCGGGCAAATCGGGCTTTCGGGTCTCGTGTCGCGACGGCGGCCGCAAACTCATCGTCACTCTACAGTCGGTGGAATCAGCAATCAGCAGACTTTTAGACGTCCACAACAATCAAGCTAGACCAACCCTATCAGCCAACACCTTGCTGCAGCTATGGCAGACGATCTCGAGGATCTTCTTGGTCTTCTTCAGGAAACCAGGGTGGAAGACGGGCGTGGCCAGCTCGATGTGGCCGAAATGACCGGGGCATTCGGACATGCTCTCAGTGCATGTCTTGCACTTGAATTGCCTATCGACAGAGCCAAGGCGAGGGTCATTGAGACCTTCTTGTCGTGGTTTCGTTCTGGTCTCGTCCATGGTCTCGGGATACTGAATGTGCGCCACACTCATATTCTTGATCTCCTCAGGAGACATGACTCCAAACTGTATCTCTTGAATTGTCTTGAGGGGCGCACTAGAGTGCGCAAAATAAAGATTGGCCATCTTACGTGATGGGCCCAGGTGGGCTGGGCTGGGCGTGTCGGGAGTGCGACGGTGTGGATGTGACTGATTAGGGATCGTGGTCCAAACTTGTAATCGAGGCGAGGACGTGGTCGGTCGCCTGCGGTTCTGGCGCTAAAAGACAAAACGACGCAGACAGAATAGAATCAGAAGGAGATGCTTGACAAAGGCTTTTGACGATAGCAAGGTTGGCGCAACGATGTGTCGATGGACGGGATGGGGGGTTGTCCTCCGCGCTCTCAAACCTGGCCGGCCAAGGCCCCCAAGGAGCGACTCGTCGGTCGTGCCACCTCAGATTCAGTCGCTATCGCTGGGTGAAGGCAGAAAATCAATTTTGACGATGGTCTCGTTCAGATGCGGTATGGGATCGGCCACAGGATGGTGATGCGTGGTCTCCGACGCGTGCTGGCAAGAGGTTGTGATGAGGTTGGCAAATGGCTAGGCAGTTGAGGCGACTCTGGAAAATCCAGAGGAGTGATCTAGCCCGGCGCTGGACGTGAGAGGCCTGTGCACTGCACTAACTACACGCGGCGGCAAAGAGTGGGTCCTTGCAATACCTCAATGTTGGGGGTGGCAGGAGACTTGGAGGTACTCCGTAGTGTACCTACCTACCTAGGTACCTAGGTACATCCCTAGGTAGGGATGTACTGGCAGAAGAACCCCCCCTGAGGGGTTCTAGCTCACTAGGGGTACACTAAAGTTCACTAGGGGTACAAAATCTGGCTAGGGGTACAGAATCTCAAAACCTCATGGGAGGCACAAACCACCGAGAGCCGCTCTTGCTGAGCAGAAGGGCTGGCTGGGGCGAAGGGGGCGAGCCCCGGAGCGCGAAGCATAGCGGAGGGCCGCGAGTAGGGCCGGTAGGCACGACCCGAGTTCCCAGAGGACCAACCCGCCCTGTTTGTGTTCCTCAAGAATCTCGAAGCGGCTATCGGTCTCTCGTGAAGTTTTAAAATTTTGTACCCCTAGTAAGGTTTTGTACCCCTAGTGAGCTTTAGTGTACCCCTAGTGAGCACTATGCCCCCCCCTGAGGAGCTTCAAGCGACCATGTGGCAGCGGCCCCATGCAACGTATCTTGGACAACAGCTGCCCCCAAATGTGCGACTGCCTTCCGGTTGCGATTTTTGGCCCGTCGTACTCGCTCACCCCTTTGCTGGCTGACGCTTACTTTCGAGTTCATACTCTGGCACTCGGGTACTTCACCCACCCACTGCAGAGCAGAGCCTGTACGTGGCAGAATACGGGGTTGTGCTACCGTAGTTGGCAGGTCCCACATGCCAGCGGCACCTCTCACTGGTTAGATATCGGGGGCTGTATAGTATGCCAGCGTTGTAGTATGTCATAGAACACAAATTACCTCTTTCTGGCTCTTCCTCTGTTGCCTGTCTTTTTGCCTGACTTTTCCTCTGCCCCTGTCGCCTCTCCGCTCGCGTCCGCGCCGTCCCCAGGACTTCTCCGTCTGACGGTCCCTGTTGACACAGCAACGAATTCTTCCTCACTGTCCGAGTCTCCTAGATTGAAAAGAATCGGCATCTCAAACCCACCCGGATGATCGCCAACACCTACCAATCCAATGGTCATGACGTCAACATCCCCATCTTCCTGATCCAGCTTGCGCTTCTTGATCTCCTCCTGGGGGTGGATGTCAAACTCGTCCTCCCTTTCCATGTACTCGACATTCTCCTCCACCTCGACAAAATCCGGCGCCAAGGCTGACCAGCGCTGTGGGCTCGTCACACTCCAGATGTTGATACGGCCAGTCTCTAGTCCACATGCTGCCAGTAAGGCCTTGGAAGGGTGCCATTCTATGACGCCCTGCTCTTCTTTGGGCCCCTCAAGCATCCGCACGAGGCTCCCGTGCCCACGCTCCCAGATGTATAGCTCGTGGTTGTTGTACGTGGAGGCCACCACGTACTCTCCTGTGCAGCTGAAGGTGACGTGGTTCCAGGAGCAGCGATTCACCACATCCTCAAACTTGTGCTCGATAGGCAGCTGGATCGTATCGGAGTCGAGATCCTCTGCTGAGAGGTCGGGTAGGTGAAACGTCTTGATGACCTTGTCCTGGCCATTTACGAGCAGCCCCCGCCCTGACCGCGTCAGCTTGAGCGTTGTGACTACACCGCTGCACACCTTGAGTTGTGTGTATATTATCTCGTGGGTTCGCGCGTCGATGATGTTCAGATTGCCCTTGCTCGTGCCCGCGAGAATGTGGTCGCCGGACTTGGTGTAGATCGTCACTGTGGTCATATGCCTCGCGTCATCCTTCTTCTGGCGTGCTCTCTTCTCTGCGTCTTCTTCGACCTTGACGCGCCTGGGTGCTGTTGCTAGGACGTGTTTCTGTGCAACGGGCTCAGATATGTCGACAAGGAGTGGTTGCTCTTCGTAGAGGGAAACGACAAACTGAAGGCTGGGGCCGGTCAGTGCTGGCTGGCTCGTGGGGTCACCCGAGATGGTGGGTGTACTGACTGGTTCAAAGGGTGAAGCTCTGCAATGTACACGGGTGCCTTAAATCGGACCTGGCGGTGAGGTTTCCCATCCTTGAGATCCCATAGTACTGCCTTCCACCCCTGGCACGCGGACAACAGGTATCGCCCACACCGGGACCAACTCAGGGAAGAAATGCTCTTTGAATGGCCCCGGAGCTTGCGAGCGACACCCATGGTGTCCAGGTCCCATATTACGACAGTACCATCAACGCGGCCTGAGGCGAGATAATCGCCCTTGTGGTTGAAGCGCAGACATGTCGCATGGCCGGATCGGATGGTGTTGGTGATGTTTTCGGGGTAGTCCTGGAGGAGATAGTCGTCTGAGAGCAACAGATTCATCTCTGGCGAATTTTATGCCCCGTGTGTAGGCTTAAGAGCTGCAGCCGGTTGCCTTGGCCCAAGGGCGACCCTGAGACATGGACGTGACGGTGTTTTGTGGTGCACTTGGTCGGGCTGGTCCCGATCTGCAAGGCTGAGAATAGCTGGGGTGGTCGATCATCTCTGGCTGGCTGGCGGCTGGCTGGAAATTTTGGGAGTGACGCTATGATGCAAGGGTCGGGCCCCAGACCCATTGGCGCGGCGGGGAGTCGTCAGGGATCCAGCTGCCAGCTGCCACATGCCGCGTGGGGGGCCCGCTTCATCCCAAAAACCCGGAGCCGGTGCTGGCACCGCACGGTCATACACTAGGATTGAGCATTTGAGCATTTGTTCTGTTGGTGCGGACCGCTCTACCCAGCCTACCTAGGTAGCAAGGAGATACTGGAAGAGATCCATTGCTCTTCTGAACTCATGCAAGTACTTAAAGTACACGGCCACAACTTCCCAAGCCCCTGCTGAACGCAAATCTGCGATTCTTTTCTCTTCTTCCCTCCTTTTCCAAGAGAAGCACAACCACCGAGGCAATAGAAATGGCAAATTCAAAGTGCGCTCTATCTCATCTTGAGCTCGAAGTTGTAAACATGACTCACCGCCGTGCAGATGGGAGTATGTCAAGCAGTTTGAACAGCCAGACCACCTGCTGCCCAACACTTGGATTGTGGTGAGGATAGACGGTCGTGGGTTCACCAAGTAAGCCAGCGAGCCGGCAGAATTTCAGCCACCGCTCCGTATGCCGAGCCACACACACAAACTGACAGTCGCCAGGTTTGCGAGCAAGTATTCGTGGGAAAAGCCCAACGACAAAAGGGCTTTGGACCTCATGAACGACGCTGCCAAGGCAGTGGTGACTGAGATGCCAGACCTGGTCGTCGCGTATGGCATCAGTGACGAGTACAGCTTTGTCTTGCACAAGACTTGCTCGCTGTTCGAGAGACGAGAGAGGTGAGCCCGAGCCGAGCCGAGCCTGCGCCCGCACCTGCTGAGCAAACCCGCGCGGAGCCAACGTCCTATTGACAAGTATAAGCAAGCTGGTGACCACTATTGTGTCGACATTTACATCTTACTACATCTACCTCTGGTCCCAGTACTTCCCCGACCGGCCGCTGTCGCCTCCTCTCCCCAGCTTTGACGGCAGGGCAGTCTGCTACCCCTCCGTGCCGAACCTGCGGGACTACATGAGCTGGCGACAAGCCGACTGCCACATCAACAACCTCTACAACACAGCCTTCTGGTCCCTGGTCCTTCGAGGGGGGATGGACAGCCAGCAAGCGGAGAAGGCACTTGCGGGGACAGTGTCCGGGGACAAGAATGAGCTGTTGTTCTCCAGATTCGGGATCAATTACAACAACGAGCCGGAGATTTACAGGAAGGGCAGCGTCATGTTCAGGGAGTACGAGCTGGCTGAGCCCGGGAGCCACAACGCAGCTGCGGAGGCAGAAAGCACCGCCGAGCCGGCTCAGCTGTCCAAAAGCCAATCCGAGAGGGAGAAAAAGAAGCGTGCCAAGGCCAAGGTTGTAATTGAACACCTGGATATCATCAAAGATGAGTTCTGGGATCGGCGGCCCTGGATTCTCTCTAACAAGCCCGGGAAGACACGGTCGCAGGTGACGAGGGAAGCAGTATCGTCGATCGGGGGTCTGCCGTGATCGAGGATCAAGCAGCTCATCTTGGGAAAGCCCAGCGTGGCCGCCGGCTATCCATGCCCGTCCACCTTCTGCCCACGTAGACAGGTAGCATGGGACTGTAGTGATATAGAACAAGAAAAGAGAGGCAGCCACAGATTTTGAGCGGGTGGGTTCGGCCCGGCAATCCTGCTTGTTCACTTGGAGCAGCAAGACAAGATAAGACTGACGAACCAGGATGTGGGCGTCGGGGTTGAAGCGTGGGTGATAGGGCCGAGTGAGAGCCGCTTGCCTATAGGGCCTGAGCGATGTGACCACTTGGGGTGAATTGAGACGTGGCATCATGAGCTTCCAGCGGCCGGTTTGAGCCACTCAAGAGAGGAACAGATAGAACATGGTGGATGGCAAACGAACAACCAGTGGGCCGCTGGAGTCCGGCTCATTCGGCCCCCCGGATTGCGTGCATGCACTACTACCTACCTAGGTACCTGGGTACCTACCCACCTGGGCAGGTAGGTACTGTGTAGGCCAAGGGGCTGGCCTCATCTATCTCGAGTCACTCCGGCTTGTAATATGAGCAGACCTGGTCTGCCCCAAGCAATGCCTGCCACCCGTGCGTGGCCAGGCAGCGCAACTCTCGGTAGTACTGTATTCCTCCAGCCTTTCCTTCCACGCCCTGCCGACCCGTCTTCGCATCCTCGCATCCTCACATCACTTCGTCTTTTCATCAATTGATGTCCCAAGAGGTCACCAGGCCTGTTGCACGTATCTTCGCGACTGCAGCTACCTCTTTATCCCTCAATCTTGGTCTGCCGCACACACCGGTCCCATTCCTGCTGCTGGCCCCATCCACACAGTCCTGATCCTGCTCGCAGGCTGCTACCCCGCGAGGCAACGGAGCCCACGACGTCACGACAGCCATCCGTTCGTAACACCACCCGCGCGCCCCTCAACTTTCCCCAAGGTCCCAGCACGCACTGCCGCAGGCAAAATGTCCGACAAGGCGGAGGAGCCCACTTCCGCTGAGGCTCAGATCACTTTCAAGGTGAAGGCCTCGGGCGACAAGAACCATCAGATCACCATGGCCGAGGCAGCCACTGTTGGCGAGCTCAAGACCAAGCTTGCCACTGAGCAGTATGAGAACATCCCCGTCGAGCGACAGCGCCTGATCTACTCGGGACGCGTCATGAAGAACGAGGATACCTTGGCCTCATACAAGGTCAAGCCAGGCAATACCATACACCTCGTCAAGAGCGCCGCCAGCAATCCTGCCCCTGCCCCGAGCGCATCCTCGTCCTCACCCGTTCCTCAGGCCGTGCCAAGCAACATGGCAGCTGGCACCTCTGCCAACAACCTCCTGGCCGGCCTGACCGGAGCTCGCTTTGCCGGCCATGCCAACCTGCCCAGCGCCAACATGTTTGGTGCTGATGGAGGTGTAAGGATCACGCCCTCTGCCCTTCTGACCATCCCAGCCAACCGTTGCCAGCCTCATACTGACCGACCCCTCCCGCCAGATGGGCGCACCCCCGAGTGAGGACCAGATGGCAGACATGCTCTCCAACCCCAACGTCGCCCAAGCCATGAACGAGGCCCTGAACAACCCTCAGTTGGTCGACGTCATGATACAGTCGAACCCCATGCTGCGAGACAACCCAAACGCCCGCGAGATCATCCAGTCGCCCTTCTTCCGCAACATGCTCACCAACCCCGATATGCTACGGACAGTCGCCCAGATGCGGCGGTCCATGGGCGGTGGCGCTGGCGGTGAAGCCTTCCCAGCCCCTGGCGCCACAGACACGACCCCGGCCGATTCCGCCGGTGCCGGCGCCGGCACCGGTTCAGGTGGAGCAAACAACGCACAAGCCTCGCAGTTTCCCTTCATGATGCCGGGATTATTTGGCGGGCCCGGTGCGGGTACGGCCGGAGGTTTTGGTGGTGCGGGGAGCCAAGGCGCCAACCCGTTCGCTGCGCTTTTCAACCCCTTCGGCGCGGCGGCTCCGGCGGCTCCCCAGACCGGCGCCGGGGCTGCTGGTGCTCCTGGTACTACCAATACCACGCAGACGTCCTCCGGCGACAACTCTGCTCAGCGGGGTGCCTCTGGTGGAGACACTGGCTCGGCACAGCCTAGGGAACCCGGCAACAACTCGCAACCGCCAAATCCGTTCGCCGGACTGTTCGGCGGCCCACAGGGAGGCGCTGCGAACCCCTTTGGGATGACGCCCGAGATGATGCAGAACTTTGCGCAAATGATGAGAGGTGCACCTCAGGGAGGTGCTACGAACCCCTTTGGGATGACGCCCGAGATGATGCAGAACGTGGTGCAGAACCTCATGGGCGGTGCGGCTGAGCCTGCCGCCCCAGCCGACACACGACCACCTGAGGAGCGCTACGCTGAGCAGCTCAGCCAGTTGAACGAGATGGGGTTCTACGATTTTGACCAGAACGTGGCAGCGCTGCGCCGCAGCGGTGGTAATGTGCAAGGCGCGGTCAACTTCCTGCTAGGGGGGTAAACATTGACCACTGGATGAGCTTGATCCGGACAGCTCTTGGTTGTGGGTGCGTCTCTGCGAAGCATTGTGCTGGATGTGGCGAGGATGGGAGTTCAGGAGTCTTATGTTGCGGGTAGTCGAGCAATACGTTATCAGGACATGGGGCCTAGGAACTGATAAGGAACCCAGGCCCCGATCCTCCAAGCCCCGCGAACGGCACTGTCCTTGGTGTCTTGCAACATTGTATAATGCCAAAATGCCAATGTGGGATGCCAGAGTGCGGGGCACCAAGGCCGTAGATCTAGCTTCCCGATGTCGAGAGTGCTACAGCGGGAACTGCGACGTCGACGAAGGTGAACGTAGGTGAGTGGAGGTTCAGGGTCTAACCCTACACATGGTAGACTAAGAGTAGGGCCTGTCATCCCGCCATTAGTTTTCTACCTTGCCGCTCCTCTCTGCTGCAATCAATTGGATCCTCGAAGACGCGGTGATTGTCTCCTCTCTTGGGGGATTCACAGGGCAGACCCTGCGCGTACTTACGAGTGGCACGTGAAGATGAGACTACCAGCTCGTTCGTGACCGACCTCGATATGTTCAAGAGCAGGGGCAAACAGGCAAGATGATACAGGGTATCTTCTACGCACGGTTCTTCCCTCAGGAAGGTCAGTAAGACGGCATCCTTAACACCAATTCGAGTGATCCATGATTGCTCCAGTGGATTTTTTAGACAGCGGTTGGGCTGAGACGCGTGCCAGGAACCAAGATCGTTGCTCAGTCGCCCCCGGGCTGCATCGTGCCGGAGGGAGCGGGGCCTCAGAGGAAGCCTTGCCTATTCGATTTCGACGTAATGCAAGAGTACATTATCCCGCGCAAGGCGTTCTTCAACCGCTTTGTCGCCGTCAATGAGCCCGAGGGCAAGTACACGGTGCTGGGGCTGCCGGTGGCCATCGCCCACCCCAAGTACCAGCGCAATGAGTTCATCTTCAACTTTGGCCTTGTAGTTGTCAGTCTGCCTTCTCCCCCCCTGCCCCCGGCCCCATTCCCAGTCCGTCCCCGGTCGCCGTGGTCACTGAGCTCCTGAGCGGGGATGGGCACAGGCTACAGCCCCTTTCTGACCTGAAATGAGCATGCTGTCCATAGGAGAGCGATGTCGACCAGATCCCCTATGAGAGGGTCGTGCGGCGGATCGCAGTCACGTTCGCCGAGATGGAGAAGCAGAACGAGTATCTGAGCCGCGACCAGAGTGGGAGCAACGATGGAGGAAGGAGGCCGATTGGGAGCCTGCTGGAGATCATCAAGGAGGATCTGAACAATTACGGCGAGTGCATGATCCCAGTGGGTATGGCCTTCCCCCCGCATTCCTGCCCTCGCCTAGCACCATGTCATACCCTACTGACACCTGGTGCGCGTAGACGACGCCAACACCATCAACATGAAGCTATTCCCACACCATCGGCCTCCTCCAGAGGTCAAGGGCTGGCACGTCCCAGTTGCCAAGATGAAGTTCAGCGACGTGGTCGACCCAACTTGGGACTTGACGCTCCAGAAAGTCATCACCCACATCGACGGCGTGAGTGACGTCCGCCGCGTCGCCTTCAACGCCGACGTGAGCCTGGAACTCACCAAGATCGCACTCCGCCACCTCCTGTACTATGACACCATCCTGCTGCTGGACATGTTCTTCTTCAGCTCCTGTTACGCCCCGAGGCCCGGCATCCACGACTTCGTGGCCGACATGAGCGCCAACGACGGCTACTACACGACCACCGCAGACTCGGCCACGATCATGGATGGTCCCGGCGGAGCGGACGGCCCTGTGGCAGCCGGCGGGCCCGCAGTGGGCGGCACTATCGGCGGCGGCATCGTCGACGAGTGTGCCAACTATGTCTGCATCATGTCCTCAGGCCAGCGTGTCTCTGATTACCAACTCATCAAGCTCATGACGTCGTTCTGTGTCGGCCGGACGGTGGGCGAGTGGCTGCGCCTGCACATGGACGCCGGGCTTGACGTCCTGCGCCACGTCGACGTGCGGCGGCTGGTCCAGTTCGGGGTCATTAAGGGCTTGCTCTACAGGGTGCACAAATATGTCGTCTCCAAACAGTACCTTGCGGCCCTTGCTACGGGACAGAGTCGGCCCCTGGCCGCGCGGGATGGCCGGGCCGCCGGGGATCCGTTGCAGAGATATATGGACGGGTGCCACAATTTCGACCAGGTCATCACAGAGCAGAACGTGACGGATAAGGAGATCATGGAGAGGCTGAAAAGCTTCCCCGGTCCTACGGGAGATCTGACAGTGCTGTACCGTTGAAGGAAGAGGGGGTTGTGGGTGATCTTTTTTTTTTTTCCTTCCTTTTTTTCCTTTTTTTTTTGGAGAGGGGGGGGGAGTGTGTGTGTGGTTGTCTTACACAATGTTGTCTAGTCTAGTCTGTGATAATGTACATGCCGACAGACTGCAAGCGGCGGCCAACAATTCCACATACATGTGAGCCGCCCTGGCGATGTGCCTGGCTGCCCGGGTCCTCCTCCGCTGCGGATTTGTGGTACGATGTACAGTCGTGACGCTGAACACGGAACCGGCCCTCGCGTCTCCGTAGCTCACCATTCGAATTCATCGCTCAGTTTCCTTACCCTTGCCGGCGACTTGTCCCGACTAGTTCCCCGTCTGCTTCGAGTCTTCCTCATTACCTGCTCGAGTTTCTCCAGCTGGTATCGTGATGTTGGCATGAAGACCTGTGACGCGATCAAAGGGTTTGTCTGATAAAGCTTACCTTCTGCACTGTCCTCACTTTCCACGAGCCCAGCGACTTCAGCATCTTCACTCCCCGTTTTGGCCATGCCATTAAGTCGCTGCATAGCTTTGCGAAATTTACCGGTATGAGGTTGGCCCGGATACTCCAGACCCAGTCTATCCCATTCCTCGTCGGCTATGAATTCGATGCAGCGGATATTGTGCTTGCCCTTGCGTAAGAGAAGAATTTGATCTTCAACGAGGAAATTCTTGTTCTGTTCGATATCCCACGTCTTGGCGGGGGTGAATTGCAACTGGTCATATCTCATGCCCACGTTGCTGGTGCCTTTCTGGCCCGGAGAACCGCCGATATACAAGCCCCCATTCTTGATGATCCTGTCGGCATCGGAAACACTCTGTGCGAGACCTGCCGCGCGGGCAATTCGTGCGAGTGAGAGCCCAAGGACATGCCGCGGCAGCTTCACGTCTATCCGGGGCCTGTTACTATGATTTGTCTGTTCAGGATCTACCGCGTACTGCGAAGGGTCTTGGGCCAAGCCCTCAGGAGCCTGCGGCGACAGATTGCCGCCATAGATGGCTTGATGCTGTGCCTGGGTCTCCCTCGCGACCTTGTGCCCGTGAACCAGCCAGACGACCTCGTAAGCCAAGAGGTGTTGGGCAACTCGCTTTGGCGGATTGGCTTGGTGCTCGTGCATCACCTCTGTTATCTTGCTAAGAGGGTGGAATGTGAAGAGCTTCAGGAGACTTTCCACTTGGTCGTCTCGGCGCCTGACCAGGTAGCCGTAAAGGTCATATGGCGTGGTCTTGAAAGGGTCGAGCCAGAGGGCATTGCCAGCACTCTTTCCAAATTTGACTCCGGAGGAGTCGGTAAGGAGCGGCACTGTGAAACCGATGGGCTGGTCAAATTCGCCGTTGGGAAGCCTTTCAGCCTCAGCGGGTTCGTTTTCGACACAAGCTTTGACACAGGCGGAGCCTGTGAGAATGTTCCCATACTGATCTGAGCCCCCAATCTGCATCTGGACGCCCTGCTGCTTGAGCAGCTCGTACCAATCCCAGGCTTGCATCATCGGGTAACAGAACTCGGCAAACGACATCCCCGAGCCGTCTTGCAGCCGATTCTTCACGCTGTCGCGTGACAGCAAGGGTCCCATCCTCATCTGGGTTCCCAAGCGTTTCATCACGTCTATCATCGGCAGCTTGAGCCACCAGGCATTGTTGTTGACGATGCCACGACGCCAAGCCCAATTTTTCTCGAATCCAAACCTCGCCGCTGCCATTTCGACATGCTTCCATATCGTGACAAGTTGGTAATGGATAGTCGCGAGGTTCTGGATGAGATCTTTCCTTGCCAACTGCGGACGGCTGTCGGTCCTGCCTGTGGGATCTCCTACTCGAGCGGTTGTGCCTCCGATGAGAGTGAAAGCACCGTAGCCGTGCATGTACATCCAGAATAGCGGCATAAATGGCAAGAGGTGGCCAAGATGGAGGGAGCTGGCGGTAGGGTCCACGCCCGCGTAGGCACTAATTCGTTTCCGTCTCATTGTCTCACGTATATGGTCGTTGGTGCTGTCCTCGTCAGATGGGAACGGGGGCGAGGTGCTGACTGATCTAGCAAGCCGTGCGCGGTGCTTACCTACCCTACAACGTCCTTAACGAAACCTCTGTCCTGGAGCTCGTCGAAAAGGTGCTTCCTTGTGCCCGCCTTTATCTCCTTTGCCTGATCTTGCCAGGCCTTCTCGGCATCCTTTTTCTTTTGGAGATACTTCAGGCCGATCCATCTTCTCTGGAGCCGTAGCGGTGGTAAAGGCCTTGATATGAAGCCTGAAGCCAACCTCAGATTCGAGTCCATGCCCGTGGCCTTGGCCACGGCGCGGGCCGGGGACGTTGTCGACGAGCGGATCATTGGAACCGTCATTAGTCAGGACCAGTGTGGCCTACGGCTTCGAGAAGCGAGAAGAGGCTTCCCAGAGGAAGAGTCGGGTTCGACTGATCAGTCCATGAAAAGAATGGCCCTGGGTGGGTTTGAGCCGTGTTGGGTACCCAGTGCGTGGCTGCGCTGCTGCTGCTTGCTTTGCTGCTCCAGAAATTTCTGGCAAGGAAGCCTTATCGACAAGAACTAGGCGGGTCGGCCGGCAGGCAGACCACCCGGCCTAGGGATGAGTTCACACTGTGTAGAATGCCGCAGAGGCACACGCTATCCTTGAGCCAATGGCAGCGCTGCTGATTGTAAAAAGCACTTGAGCACTTCGGGAGGCTGAGGGCCAAGTCGGCTTCGCCTCGGCTATTTGGTAGTGACATCCTGCACGCTCCAGACTTGGACCCGACACCTCGACTTTGCGCCCTCCTCAGCCGACGCAACGACACCCAAACTGAGCCCACACCCTCCGTCATCAACCGTGATTGTGACGCGCCGAACGGCCTGAGCGAAGATGGCATCCACTGCTCGTCCGGCCCTGCTGCGGCAGACCGCTGCTGCCTCGAGGTCGATGGCACCTTCGACCCGGGCTGGCCCGTCGATGCTCTCCCAGTCCCTGCTGGGGCCAAGCAGACAGTCCTCGCCCACGAGGCTCAGCATCCCCCAAGCCATGGCTTTCCACGCGAGCAGCCGCAGGAATCTGCTCCCCCCAGGCCCCCGTATGTCTGCTCGCCCACCACTCTTGTAAATCTGCCACTAACCGTGCTTGGTAGAGGTGATCCACGGCAGCGTCAACGAGCCAGCTCCCGTCCCAGAGCCATCTCCGTCCCACGGCCACTACCACTGGACCTTTGAGCGAGCCATGGCTGCCGCCCTCGTGCCGCTCTCAATCGCGCCCTTCGCCGCCGGCTCCTTAAACCCCACCCTTGACGCCTTGCTCGCCACTACCTTGCTTGTCCACTCGCACATGGGTGTCCAGGCCATCATCGTCGACTACGTCCCGAAGAAGAGATACGCCAACTTGCGCAGAGCCAGCCACTGGCTTCTGAACGCAGCAACCATCCTGGCTGGTATAGGTCTGTACGAGTTCGAGACGACAGACGTTGGCTTGGTCGAGGCTACGAAGAGGCTTTGGCGCGCATGAAGGAGGCGACTGGTCGGATAAGAATGATCGTAGAGTTCCGGTTAGCAGGGCTCGCGGCGGTTTATCGCGAGCACATGGGCGTGTGTTCTTGTTGTACAAAAGCAGACGCAATCCGGCCTCGTTATCAAATCGAGGAACACGTCTTCAACTCTTGTTCCCCTGCGTACCTGGCCTCTGTGAGCAAGTGGCCGGCCCAGTCTAGCCCTTGAAATGACACGGCACCGTGTGGGCGTCGTTTTCTTTTCTATTTCTCGAGCTTGGCCAACTCAACCTGCTTCAGCGCCTCGACAGATTTGCAGGCCAACGCCGGCACCCCACAACAGCTTGTGCGTTCCCAATGCTTGCTCCCGACTCGGTTGGTGATGCGATGTTATTCTCAAGTGTTGGTAATGTAGCGGGCTACAGGTCGGCCCAATACCCCGCACAACTGGGCTCGTGCTGTGGGTGAGCACAAGTTCTCACGAAGACTTCTGCAGGGTGGAGGACACTGAGTTAGCTTGGCACAATGCAACATTTGCCATCTCAGCGGAGGACCAGTGTCCCGCCCCCAGTTCCTGTAGGAGGAAACAGTAGGGCCCATCTATGTGTCGATGCCTCTTTATGCTTGCCCCCATCTGGGACGGTCAGGAGCGATACTGCATTCACATCTTTGACTGTCATTTCGCCACGTCGAGACTGGTTCGCCGGCTTATATGCCAGATACGGGGACTCTACAGTGGCTTATCATGCTTGTGAAACGACGAGTGGCCTGTTACAGTTCAAATGTTGTTGTTTACTATGTGCTCTGAAAATACGCTTGCATACAAAATATCGCTGTCCGAGGATGGCGGCCCGTCACGGTCCCCGATTAAGACCCAGGTTCAAGCACTTGGCGTGGCGTCTGCTGATATCTCTGCCTGGCCGCGTCCAAGCTTCCGGGGTTGATTCCCAGCGTGCAAGTCAAAAGCCTAAAGATACGAGGCCTCGACGAGGAAACCAACAGTGAACTTGGTGTGACGCGCAATTGCATCCCACATTATCGTGTCGTACGACTAAGCAAGATATCAGTATTCTGGTTGCTCTCGACAGCTCCGCTCCCATCGTCTCCAGCCCATTCGGAGACGGAGATGTTTAGGACTCACATCTGAAGCCGAGTGAATAAAAGGACTAGAAGTTGACATGACCTCGTCACACACGTATGCAGAAGCTACATCGCATAATGAACTTAGCAGGAGGGATTCTCACTCGTAGAGTTGTTGTCGGGCGTGGGGTGAGGGACGTACGAAACCCGTTAGAGTAAGCCGAGTGGTGATCCGAGCAGCCATACCCGCAAGCATCAGCCGACGTCTTGAGCCCGGTATACTGCTCTGCCACCCTCCTCACGTATGCGGTCAGGCCGGGATCCACATAGTCGGTGTAGATACTGATGACACCACTTGGGCTGTAGCCTGCCATGTCCTGATTCACCATCGCCAAGACCTGCTTGCCGGCGGACTTGTAAGATTTGAATATATCCTTACTGCCCAGCAGGCCACCCTCTTCGCCTGCGTAGAAGTGGAACTCCAGCGTGTCTCGGGGTTGGAAGCCCGCCTCTGCCAGAATCCTCAAAGCCTCAAATATGACGGCCACTCCAGATCCGTTATCATCTACAGCGCTCGGAATCAGCAATCAGAGGACCGAGTAGCTAGTGCCAATCGAGCTCAATCCGGACAGAGCCGCAGTGTGGATATGCCCTGTCTCGAAACCAGCAGCGTGGCAATCGACTTGGGGGACAGGGTACAGATACACGAGGACTCTTGCTATTCAATCTAGGATCCGGAAGTTGCTTACCCGCTCCAGGCCCTCTGGCGGAGCTGCTACCGCCGGTGGAGTCTAGATGGGCTCCCACAATGACAAGAGCGTCGGATGAAGACCCCGGGATCTTCGCAATTACTGACGGCTGATTGAAAGAATGGGAGAACCTGGTGACGCTGATGGCCGGGTTGGCTTCGGAAGCGGATATCACTGTATTCAGTCCCTCATATCAGCGATGAAATTCGTCGCCCGGTGGCATACTTCCGACTGGATATCTCCCCAAGTAAGAGGAGGCCTAGTCATGCCCCTCAGGCCCAAAGGGCCCCGTGATGCGTCGCCCGGAGAACTGACCTTGATTATACAGCCAGTTCGAGGCCTCAGTGCCGTAGGTCGACCTGTAATAGCGGTTGTAGAAACTGGAGAGACGGGTGAGCTTTGGTCGATCGCATTGGTCGTATGAGCCAACGAAGGGGCAAGAGACTACCATACTCGGTCATGGTCCTGAGGAATGTCTTTTGGCTGCTCGCCGAAATTGCTGATATCAAAGCGTTGGCCTCTGTCTGGTGGCTCAGCGTTGAGGGGTACGTGACTGCTGCGGCTTCAAGCGCAGCAGAAGACCGCGAGAGTGTTGACGCAACTTCAAGCTCCTGCTCACGCAGTATGGGCAAGGTCAGCCGATGCTTCGAGGCATCCCGCACCGCAAGCGCCGGGGTTGGGGGGGGGGCTCCAGGGCTTATAACAGCTCGGTTCACCCACGCTCATATCGGTAATATCAACAAAGTTGATGCCTTTGGCCACATATTCCGCGATCTTTTCGTCTTCATGCACCCAAGTGCCAGGGTCAGACTCGGATACCTTGATCAGACGCAGTGCAGCGTCTGCAGTAACCGAGGTATCGGCATGGCTGAACGGGCTCGCGGTCGTGACACCCACCAGAGCTAAGAGAAGCCCGCACATGCGAGCAAGGGAATTCATAATGGCTGGCTACCTAAGTATCCTAGGGTAGCGGTGGTTGACAGAGTATCGGCACGCAGGACAGGTCTCGAGTCGCCACAGATAGTTGACTTGTTCAGGAGCGGGCATGGCCGCCGGCTTGATATATGGCAGCGCCCTCCAACTTAGAACCACATCTCACATCTGCCCACGCCCGTTCTCTCTCCGCGCTGTGTGGTCATCCCCTCCAACCCTTCCGCGCCAGGTGGGATCTAGATAAGAGAGCAAGCAGGTCGACAGGCCCATTTGCGGCAGGCCAGTCTTGGCTCGCAGCCAAGCTCTGTCTATCGGGCGGGGCCGCCTTGCAAGATGGGGAAGGTTCATACAAGCAGACAAGGAAGAGACATTTTCATTTTCCAATGTGACCCAGGCAGGCGGACAATAAAAAAACTGCCATTAGGCTACCCTAGGTATATAACCTACCTAACTTAATTATTAACTTAAATAAATAGTTTATATAAGTAATTATAAAAGAAAAATAATACTTAATTATAGTTTTTAAATTATTATTAATAATAATTTTATATTTAATATTTAATTATATTAATTATATTAATTATTTATATATTATTTAATATTATTATTTCATTAAAATAAATATTTAAAATTTTAAAAATAAAATATAATATATTTTTAAATTTAATTTAATTAAATTTATTACAAATATTTTTTAAATTAAAAGTAAATAATTTAAATATTAAAAATATAATATAATATTTTTTAAAATTAATTTAATTAAATTTATTATATTAAATTTTTATAATAATTTTATAATTCTTTATAATATTATTTATTATTAAAAATACTTTTATATTAATATTTAAATTATATTATTTTAAATTAATATTATTAATTTATTAAAAATAAAATTATTATAAATTATAAACTATTAAATTTAATATTAATAAATATAATATATAAATATTAAATTTATTATATAGTTTAAATTATATATAAGTATAAATTAATTAAATAAATAAAAATAAAATTATTATTTTTTAAAAGTTTTAATTTTATTTTATAAATAAATATTTATTTATTTATTTTATAAAATTATTTAAAATAATATTTAATTTATAATATTATTAAATTATAATATAGTTTTAAATAAAATAATTACATTTAATTATTTTATATAATATTTAAGTTTATATTTTTAATAATTTAATTTATAATTATATAATTATAATAAATATAAAGGGTATAAATAAGTAATTAAATTTTTAATTTAATTATTAAATTAATTAATAGGTTTTAAACTTAAAATTAAAGTTTTTATTTTAATAACTTATAACTTAATTTAAATAATAATTTAATTATACTTTAATTTTAACTTTCCCCTTTTCTATTATAAATAGTAGCTACTTTTAAGATTTATTAACTAGAATATCTTTATTATAAATATTCTAACTATATTAATTTTAATAATAATTAATTAAAATTTAATAATTTATAAATATTATAACTAATTAACTTATTTATAATTATATTTATAATTAGACTACTTTTATAACTATTTATTAATTTATTAAAACTATACTTTTATAACTATTAAATTAAATTAAAATAAATACTTTAATTAGTTTAATCTTTCTTTTTCTCTTTTTTCTTCTCTCTTTTCTCTCTCTTCTTCTCTCTTATAATAATAATATATAAAGCTTACTTAATAACCTTTATTATTTATAATTAAAACCTATTTATTTAAGTAACTCTTATAATATTATTAAAAACTTTATTAAGTATAGTTTTTAATTATATAAAGATTTTAAAAATATTTTTAACTTTATAAATATTTTAAAATAACGTTTTTAAAACTATTTATATTAAATATAATTATTATTATTTAAATAATAATAAAGATTATTATATTTTTAATTATAAAATAAATTACTTTTTTATTTGAAAACTTAATATAAAACTCTATTATATAAATTACTTTCCTTTTATAATATTTAAATAAAAGGATTAATTAATTATTAAATAAAAGAAGTAACTTATAAAAAGTAATTACTTATTTAAACTACTTTAATTAATAACCTTTAATAGTAAAATTAAATACTTTAATAGTAAGTTAATACTTTTAAATTATAAAATACTATTTTAAAATATTAAAAGTATTTTTAAAAGTAATTATAATATTATTTAATAGTATAATTAAATTTTTAAAAGTAATTATAATACTTTTAAAAATAAGTTAAAAGTATACTTTAATTAAAACTATTTTTATATTACTTTTAAGTTAAGCTTTTATTAAATAATTTTATTAAATAACCTTTTAAATTATAAAAGTATAATTAAATCTATTTATTAAAGTTTACTTTATTTAATTAAATATATTTTAATATTTATAATTATTAATAATTATTAATATTTTTATCTTTATTTAAAAATAAATTAATAAAATATCTCTTTTTTATATACTTATTAATATTTCTTTAAACTTATTAAATTTTTAAGTTTATTAATTAAATAAATATTAATTAAGTAACTTATATAATAAAGAAATTTATAAATAAGTTTAAATTTTATATTAATTAAATAATAAATATATTAATTATATAACTTTATAATAAAGCTTTAAAATATATTATTTATATATTTAAAAGAACTATATAAAGTTAAAATATATAAATAATTAAAATAATAATAGTTAAAGTAATTATTAAAGTAATTATTAAAGTAATTATTAAAATAATTATTAAAATAATTATTAAAATAATTATTAAAATAATTATTCAAATAAGTATTAAAGTAATTAATTAAATTATTAATTAGATTATTAATTAAATTATTAATTAATCTATTAAAATAATTATTAAATTAACTTTTATTAAACTAACTATTAAAGTAAAATTAATTAATTAAATAATTAATTAAGTATAAAAAGTAGTAACTTTTATAACTTTAATTATTTAAAAGGTAATAACTTATATATATTTATAAATAGTTAATAACTATTTTTAATTAATAAAAGTTATATAAAAGTAATTAATAAATTAAAGTTTAATTTTATTTATTAAAAGAATTTAAATTTAAATAAATTAAATAATTTATAAATATTAATTTAAAATATTTTTAAAGTATTTAAATTAATTAAATTATAATTATATATTAAATAATAATTCTAAGTAAGTTAATAATTTAATTAAAAATAACTTTATTAATAAATAAAGTCTTTTAATTAATTAAAAATAATAAGAATATTATATTTTCTTTTATTATTTAATATTTATAATAAATATAAAGGGGTATAAATAAGTAATTAGATTTTTAATTTAATTATTAAATTAATTAATAAATTTTAAACTTAAAGTTAAAGTTTTACTTTAATAATTTATAACTTAATTTAAATAATAATTTAATTATATTTAAATTTTAATTTTTTTTTTTATTATAATAATATTTTATATAATAATAAATATATATAATTTTAATTTTATAATATATAAATAAAATTAAAAATATTATATTAATAATAATATTAATTAAAATATTAAAAGAATTATATAATAAAATTAAATTTAAAAATAATTATTATATAAATAAATTATATAAAAGAATTTAAATTTAAATTATTTATAAATATATAAATTTATTTATTTTAATAAAACTTTTATTAAATAAATATTATAATCTTTTAAATATATAATTATTAATCTTTTTAACATATAATTAGAAAATTAAAATTATAATTTTTAATTAATTTTTAATAAATTATTTTATTTTATTATAATATAATTTTATTTTAATATAATATAATTTTATTTTATTTAATTTTATTAGATTTTATAAAAACTTTTATTTTTATAAATATTAATTTTAAATTAAAAGTTTTAAATTTAAATTTAAAGTTTTATAAATTTTAATAAATTTTAAATTAAATTTATAATTTTAATTATTTTAAAATAATATTAATAATAATAATTATAATATAATAAATATTTATAAATTTAATTTTATAAAATATAAATAAAATTAAAAGATATTATTTTAATAATAATATTAATTAAAATATTATAAAACATTATATAATAAAATTAAATTTAAATATAATTATTATATAAATAAATTATTATATAAATAAATTATTATATAAATAAATTATTATATAAATAAATTATATTTAAAAACGTTTTATTAAAAATTATTCTTTTAAATATATATATATATATATATATATAAACTATTTATATTTTTAATTTTATTATTAAATTAAAAGTAAATAATTAAAATTTTAAAAATAAAATATAATATTTTTTAAAATTAATTTAATTAAATTTATTATATAAAACTTTTATAATAATTTTATAATTTATATTTATAATATTATTTATTATTAAAAATATTTTTTTATATTAATATATTAAATTATATTTATTTAAGTTAATATTATTAACTTTAATATAAATTAATTTATTAAAATTAAAGTTATTATAAATTATAAACTATTTAATTTTAATATTATTAAGTATTATATATAAAGTTATTATATAATTTAAATAGGTTAGTTAAAATAAATAAAGATAAAACTATTATTTTTAATTAAAAATATATATAAGTTTTAATTTTATTTAAATAAATATTTATTTAATAAATTTAAAAGATTATTAATTTTATTATATTATAAGTAAAACTATTTAAAAGTAATTATTTAATTAAATTAAAAATAATTAGGTAAAATAATTATACTTTATTATTACTTTAAGTTTATAATTTTAATAGCTTTATAAAAGAAGAAATAATTATTAATAATTAAGTTTATAATTATATAAAAATAGATCTTTATTTTAAAAAAGTTATTAATATTTAAAATAATTAATATATTTTTAAAAAGTTAAAAGATTATAAATTTAATTTAAAATATATTAAGATTTATAAGAATTTTAAATTTAAAATTAAAAATATAAAGCTTTAACTTCTTTAAAGATATTAAAATTAAAAAGTTTAAAAGAAATTTAAATAAAGTTAAAACTAAATAAAATTATAATAATATAATATAATTAAATAAAAACTAATTATAAAATTATAATTATAAACCTTTTAACTTTATATTTAAAAGAAATATAATTATATAATAAAAAAATATACTTAAAATTTTATTATTATTATTATTATTAATATATTTTTTATATATTATATTTTTAATATTTATTATTATATAAAGGTTTTATATATATATAATATATATAAAAACTTAAAATAAAAGTATTTAATTTTATTTTAAGGATCTAAGTATTATCTTAAATGTTAGCTTATTAATGTAGAAAGTCGTGGTATGGGGGTGTTACACCACGGCAGTAGTGAAGCATCCAGTCATGTTCCTCTGCAGTATAAGTCGCCTGCTTATCATAGCATGCACTTTCTCAAGCCAGGCAGGAGCTTCCTCGGCACTCCAGCAAGTGAGAATGTGCATGCCTGGACGGAGAAGTTGGCCTGGTGAGTCCAGGTCGACTACAGCACCAGAACGCACAACCACCCACCGGAGACAACCCTATCTGCAAATTGTCTTGAATCGAACTGCTACGCTTCTTGCGCCGACTCCCACGCCGAGCTCTCCGTAGTCGACTGTATCACGTCCGTGCTTCCACCAGAGATGACTGTGATACGCGCGAGGACAATATTTCCGTCAAAAATCGTAGTGCAACCCAGATATTCCCCGGACGTGATGACGTCGTCTTCAGTACCGGCACACGTGTAAGCGGCAGCCGTAGGGCAGCCCGTGCAGGCAGTCTCTGTCGTCCTGCTTGATATTGCATCGGAAATGGAGCACACAGGCGTGTAGCTGCTGGAGCATAGACTAGGCGACTGGTGCTGCGATGGCAACGCATCGTAGCCACTCGGGAAGCACTTTGTTCTGCTGCCAAGGGGGCCTTGCCTGTAATGGTACCCGCCAATTTCTGACCGAATCAGGTAGAGGCCTGTTGCTGTGGCACATCCGTGTGGCGCTGTGAAGGTGGTGGTGAAGGGGCCGGCGTTGGACACAGTGAGCGTGCTGCAACCGGTCCACTTCGCCGAGTTCTCAGTAAGACATTGTGTGCCGGGGGCCTCGAGGCTCTATCACGCTACCCAGTGGCGAGTAGAAGGGGAGGGTTTGACGGCCGCTGCAGGCCGAGAAATGTAGGCAAAGACGAGCAGGAGCCATGTGACGTGGGAAAGTGGTTAAAAAGTCGTCACACCACATCCCATACCGTGCGTTGGTGGGTACTAGAGATAGTCACTACGACCACCCATATTCCTCTTACTACCTCTAAATTACTATACTATTTCTCTCCCTTTAAGACTATCATTATAATATCCATCTTAATTAGACGATTATAATAGTATATATCACTATACCTAAAAAAAGCCCTAGTAATTTTAAGGATATTTTAAAGGTTAAAAATAGTTATAAAAAAAAGGGAATAATTATAGAGAAAAGGGGGTTACGGGAGTGGAAATAGACTTACTAGGGAGGCTCCTTCCGTCTAAGTAACTATCTCCTAAATCCTTAAGGGTAGGTCTCCTACTTAGACACATTAGCTAGCTAAAAGGGATTCCCTTCCTTCCCCTTCCTATTAAGTCTCCTTTAAGTTAAACACCCTAGGGTGGCTTGCTCTACTTTTAATAGTTCTGCTTTTAAATCTCTAAATGTGGTTGATTTTG
This sequence comes from Diaporthe batatas, assembly GCF_019321695.1. Lineage (NCBI taxonomy): Eukaryota > Fungi > Ascomycota > Sordariomycetes > Diaporthales > Diaporthaceae > Diaporthe > Diaporthe batatas. Next base: position 2,178,181 of record NW_025408554.1, on the reverse strand, counting down.
ACTAATTGACTTAAAGGAGGAAGGTGGAGGAGTTAGTATTGAAGTTGAAGGAAGGAAGGAAGGGGAAGGGGAAGGGGAAGTATTCCTCCTTTCTTTATATAAGGGAAGGTACCTCTGTAACCCTTTTCTCTTCTATAAGTCCTTCTGTGAGTCCATTTCTTCTCTTAACAACTACTTTTCCTCTCTAAGTCTCTTATCATTAAAAGTATATTAAAATACTATTTAACTATTTAAAAGTTAACATTCTCTCCTCTCTAAGTATACCTAAAGTCGGTCTTATAAAAAAGGGATTTCCTAATATATGGGTAGTCACAGTGACCATCTCTAGTACCCACCAACGTACGGTATGGTCACTACAATGTTGACGGGGCCATTCCGCCACGACGGCCAAACCACAAGATGCGGATCAGGATCACACAGGCGGGCCTGTCTAGAATTGGCACACAATTTTGGCCAATGATGACGTTGGATGCCCTGCGCTTCGAGCCGGATCGAAAGGCACGTGTTGGTGGCGAGGCAAGGCAGGGGCTACCTTTGACCTCGCAACGGTAGGATCGAATTATTGGGTCATATGCGATCCCTCCTGGGGGAGAAAATGCTCATTAGGGGCGCAGCACGCTTCTGTGCCAATGTGGCGGCGAGCTGGAATCCCTCCCGAGCTCGGTGCCTCGTCTTCCTTCTCCCACGAAGAGAAGCCATCGACGGCAATCATCAGATACCCCAACCCAGGGGCGACCAGTTGTGCAAGTATGTGAAGACAAACGACGTAAGGAGCGCCACAGCAGCAGGCTGCAGGTTTGCAGATTTGCAAAAAGACACCAGCCCTTGGACCGTGGTGGAGGGCAGCGGGGTGTTCAATTGTCGACTACCACAGTTTTGGGACTTGGCCTCCTTCTCCTACAGCCGGACGACATAGCTTGACCGAGACTGGCCCAGGGCTGGCAGCGAGATTCCGTGTCGGCCGACCTGGGTAATGGCGTACCACTGCATTGAACCAAACGCAGGGCGTTCAACTGGCATGGTCCCCACCAGAAATCATCCTACTTCTCTTCTTTCCGCCATGCTAGGCGCTTATACAATGACAAATGTAGTCTGTATTAGGCAGGTGTCCATGTCGCGTCCTGAGAGGCTATTGATACCCGCTGCACAATCATGCTGGCTGAGCACAGGATATGGCCTGCTTGAAGTACTGTACCGGTTTATGTCCGCACGTCTAAGCCAAGAGTGGTGGGTTTGAAGGGGTGGGACCTGCACAACGCCTGCCGTCGGTACGTCTAGCAGCACAGCGCATGTGCCTGCCTGCCTCTTGCTCCGACTCCAGCCAGGTATTTATTGAAACAACTACCTGGGAACAGATCAGACCTATTGCTGCTTCCCCACGGCCATCAATCTCGAGGGCCCGAGTGCACACGACTATAACTAAGCGGACTCGTCCCAAGGCGCACGCTTGATGGACAAGTTGCCCAAAGGCCTGGCAGGAGGTGATGGGACGACCGAGTGGTGACTGAGTAATGATCCGACGGCTCGACACGGTTGACAAGACGGGTGACCGATGCAGGGGAGACCAGCCATGGCCACTTGCTCCGTCCACCTCCAAAGCATACACAGCCATGTCTACCGACCAAATTGCCTGAGCCCGATTCCTTTTCTGACCTGGACCACTGGTAGGACCAGCAAGGCTGATTTGCGAGGTAGCAATTGGGCTAAATAACAGGTCCCTGTGTTGTAGCACTGTGAACACCACATCCTGATCATGCCTTGCAGGGGCTGGGTTGTATTCGTGAGAGATTCAACTCTGCCTGGTACGGCGCAAGCTAACCCCTCTGCACATCATCGTGGCCTGTGGGAGTGATGTCTCTCTTTCCGAATCGCACACCAATGTCCCGCCTGAAGAACTTTCCAATGTTCTTTAGGTTTTCGTTGATGGTCGCCTTCTCGCCGGGGACTCCGGCAGCGGTAGGTGTCCCGATTCGGTCAGATGCGTCCCGCGCAGCGCTGAGCAGCTTCTCACCCAACGACGCTGCGTCGAAGCGGCCGCCAGGGCCTGCGGCACCACCAAGGGCGGTATTGCCGATGTTCCCTAGGCCAGTGCTGCCAAGCCCGGAGGCGTTCAGCAACGGCGTTATGAGGGACGAACTCTCTGCCAGCTGCTTGTCTGTTCTTGCGACGTCGCGATGAAGGGAAAACAACTCTAATAGGTGAGCCTGGTCTTGCTTGCGCACACCCTTGAGCTCGAGTATCTTCTTGAAGTTGGTATCTGAGCGATCACCAATGTGGATGAGATACGCTTGGACTAGACCTTCGGGTGGCGAGGGCCGTACTTGCAGAGTCTTCAGTAAGGGATCAATGCGTGTCATAACTTGGTTGACACGTTTGATGTATGTAGTCGGTGGCTGGTACGAGTCGCGGGAGGACGACGCGTTGTGGTAACCCAGGAGCTTCTCGAAGTTCTTCGCAAGCGTGTACTTGTCGAGAAGCATCTGCAAAAGTCAGCGCCTGATGGTCTTCATGTACCGAGAATCGTGGATGCATCGCACCTGTTCAGCGCCGCCTTCAGAAATGGGCCGGCAAAGGACAATGTTGTTGATGTATGCAGTCGCCAAGCGCTCAACGAGGTTGTCACAGAACGCCCTCGCGTATTGCTGTTTGGCGACAACAGAAAGAATCTCCTCGGTCTTGGCGTTCACTTGCCGTTGAAGCTCCCCAACATACGAGCTGTGGTCGCCAACGCTTTCCATTTCTCGCCAGTTGGTGTTTCTCATCTCCCTCCAGGCCCCCTCACAACTAGCCTCTACCTTGTGGACCAGGGCTTGGATGGCGGCACTCACGACGCCAAGGAAGGTGTCCGCTTGTGAGGAGAGGTCAATCTTGGCCGTGAACTCAGGGTCCACCCGCTTCTTGATGTTGTCCTCAAGCTGTATTGTGTTTTGGTGCCAGAAATCTGCAGTGTTCAGGACTAGCACGGTGTCCTGGACCGGGGGGCCTTGGGGCCCGCCCCGCTGCAGAAAACCTAGCAGCACCTGCTGTGCATACTCCTCGAGGTACTTGGCGAGAGTCCTGGTTAGGTCGAACAGCCTCTCGCCGGTAGACAACTTTGCACATTGTGACAAGGTCATCTTGTAGAAATGAAACAGCTCGATGGCTGACGGAATAACGGCATTAGGGGAGAATTCCTCATCGGCATCCACCAGAGGCCCGTTCTTGTATTTTGGCACCATGCTCGCCAGTGTTTTGTCCTGGGACTCCACCCATAGACTCAGATATGGCTCAAAAGCCACCGATATGGACCCGTTGAAATTGTTCGTTCGGTCGTCTGACGAGCTCAGTGTGTCTATGCTTGCCCGGGGCAGCTCGTTTGAGAACCGCTTCTCGAGACCCTGCTCGAAATCCATGGTCTCCTGCAGACAGCTCAATAACAAGTTGACATCGACTTTTTGACCGTCAGCTCGTCGCATGCTCTTCTCCAAGATGCCTTTGAAATCCTCCCTGGTGCCATCACAAAACGACATGGCTAACATCTCATTAACTCTCCAGTGTGGGGGGAATATGGTAGCATGCTCCTCTTCGTGTGTCTTGAGCATTCGTTTGAACCAAGCATAGCGGCGGCCAATGTTGTCCAGATTGCCTGCCTCATCGTTGCCGCGGAACACCTGGCGGTACTCTCTCAACTCCGTGTTCACGTACCAGGTGATGAGCCTGCTCTTGGCGGTTTCGCCCAGGGCGTCCATAACCATACAAGCTTCGATGAGTGTGCCTTTTCGCTGGGGAATCTCTGCCTTGGCAAATGCGATCTCGAAATCCTCGCATACCTGCTCCAGCAGCTCCCTCTGCAGGTCAGCGACGTTCCTGCTAAGCACAGCGATCTGCTCGATGCTCCTATAGCTATTGAAGTGCTTCATGAGCTGCAGGACGGCCAGAAGGAGGCCGGCGCACTCGCGGTACTGCCTCGTCCTTGCCAGACCGCGCAGCTGATCGTAAGCGGTGGTCAGCATCTGCAGGCGCTTGAGAGCAGTCATGCTGAGGGTCAGGTTGCGTTTTGTGCCATCGATACGCTTTATCTCGGCTGTCATTGTGGTTATATCGCGTTCAGTCTGTAGGGCGCGACTGCGCACGCCTTCTATCCGCTGGAACAGGCTGGCGAGCTCGGCCTGGGCCGACTGCATGCGCTCGAGGCTAGAGTCGGGCCCCCAGGCCTGAGATGCCTCGAGGGCGCCGATTGCGGAGGAGATGTCATCTCTGTGGATCTTGAGGGTGTTAGAGACACGATCGATCGATGAGACGGCAGCGGAAGGCCGGGAGAAGAGGGCGTTCAGGTGGTCGACCGGATCGTAGTCGACTGCGCACAAGTCAGTATACTTCAGTGTCGGTTTCACATCACGGCCTCTTGCTGGTACCCGCTCTGGTTGTCCATTTCTTCGCGGGCACTGGCAGGAGATGTGCGGCACGACTGACCAGAATCGAGAGAGGACGGTTCCAGTAGGTTGTTCTCGTTGAAGATATTCATGGTTGATGATTTGTCCGGTATGAAGTAGCAGGTACGGCGACGTTGCATGTAGGCGGAACTGAACAGCTCCTCAAGCTCCCTGACCCAGCGCAGGGGTGAAACAGGGATGCCAGGGGCTTAATGCTGGCATTGGCAGCTGAAACAGTGCCGATCTGCCCCAGGTTCCCAGGTACCTACTTAAGTACCTAGGTACCGAGCATGTGTACGGAGTAACAATGTGCCTTGCCCCGCCAGTCTCTGCCTTTGCTGCATTTTGCACCTACTTCCAAGGTTGTTAGGTGCTTTCGTTGCACTGCGCTGCCAAGGGAAACTGGACGGGCAAAGCACCTTCTCCAGCATGGGCCTTTGTATACTGACCTCCTTCCTGGTTTCAACATCTTTCATGGCGAAGCCACCCGAATTCGATCAAATCTCTATTGGGTATCGCTCTATCACCTTGGGAATGCAGAAACGTGAGAAGAAGACAAACAACGAGAAAGCACCATCAAGAAGAGAACAGCCAAAAGAGCCACGACTATACGATGATTCCTGAACACTCCTACTCCTGTTCACCTGTTTCCTTCCGGCTATCCACGCCTGCCCGCACACGTGGCCAACGCCTTGATGTCTATGCCGACCCTCTCTACGCCTCTCCTTGGCAGTTCCCCGAGCTTGGTGCCGTGTCGCAGTGTAGCCTTCCTGGCCCAAGTCCATCGCCTCGCCTGTGCCGGGCACAGTTATCTTGCAAGCATACTAATGCGGCGACTGCCCCTGTTTGTTGCTCATCTCATCGAGAGTGCAAATGATTCAGGTGAGTCTGGAAAGCCGCATTCAACGCCTGTAGGTGTTTCTCTGAAAGTAGTACGTTAGCCTCAGGCAGGCGGCGCGGCCTCACATGTCAACTCACCTGCAATTTTCCATCGTTTTGCAAACACCTCGAGGCAACTGCGAAGCAATTGGACTTTGCTCGGCCATTCTGGGTCGTGCATGACAACATCTCCCAGCCTGATAAGAATCATGGCGCCTAAGAATATACTGTGCGCCATCGGGGGCACCAGGGGCCCCAAGAACGACAGGCTGCCCGATGAGCTCATAAGCCTTGCACTGTGACAGATTGACTCAATGACGGGGAGTGTGGTCTGGATCGCTGCTCTATCCATGGTGTCGTGTGTGTTTCCAGAACTCACGACCCCGAGATGCGGGTGATTAAGCTTGAGAATCGCGCTACCTTTTCTTCAGCACAGCGCCTCTCAAGTTACCGACAGAGACCCTTACGTATAAGTGAGACTCAGAGCGGCAAACCGGCTCGAGTCCTTCCAGGGCGTGGAGACTGGGATAGCGTCAGCAAGAACCGCCTGGCTCAGCAGTGGCTTTCTCCACGGAATGTCGTACCGATGTGACGAGCATGATCCATCATCGCATTTGTCAGGCTCTCTCGGGAGGCCCCGGTCATGCTGGCCTGGCCTGATGTTCTTTGCAGCACCTGAAGGAGCAGGGATGTTGATTTGGCCTCGGGGAAAACAATTGTGTCGATCTTGTCATCCCCATCGTCCGCGAACCTGAACACCTCTCGCTGTGTGGTGCCGCCGTACTGCTGGTTCTGTGCCGAGGGAAGAAATGGGTCGAAGTGTTCTGGAAATGGCACTTGGAAGTCAAGCAACGGGATACTACGCGGGAACCCCAGTTCTTCAGCCTGGATACCGCTTCTTGGAGTCAGCCCGGGATCAGATCGCCTCTGCAATATCAAACGACAGACTGACCTCTCCAGAAACATCATGGCCCACCAGATGATGGAATAGGCCTTCAGCACCCTTGGCCTAACAATCCACTGATCTTGTCTCCAGAAGGATTCATTGAGCCAGCCGAATGCGCGGCTGATAGTTACGCATGACCCCAGTGTCATGTAGGCTTGCTGCGGCATGAAGTGGCAGAGCTCGTACAGGCACACCAGTAGGTTCGCCTGGAGGAGGGGGATAGACATGGGCTCCTTGGCAGCAACAAGGCCACAGAGTGTCTTTATGGAATGGTAGAGGCTGTTTTGCATCGACACCCCGGGTGTATCCTCCGGCGCGCGGACGATCAGGAGCATTGACAGTGCTAACAATCCAGTTTCCGCTGACGGTTCTGTCCACATTTGACCGAACCGCGGCTCGAAACCAGACCTCTCCACGATGGTGAACCACGTGTTGACCGTTCCAAAGTAGTAACGCACGATGCTCTCGGCCGTCAGCTGGTCCCCCATCATCTGCGTTACGCTTCGAAACACGAAATGATGTATGTCCTCTGTCGTGCCGAGCGACGCAAACAAGGATGGGCCGATTGCAGGGCCAAGCTGGTTGCCCAGGAAAGGGTTCAAGGAAAATGCGCCTTGAGCATTAAGACTGGCAAAGGTGTCAAAGCTAGTCTGGGCGGAGGCTTCGATCGGGCGGGAAACCGCTGTGTCATCTTCGTGCTGACAAAACTCGAGGGAACTGTTCCAGGCCGGTGAGCTTTGGTTCGAGGCCTTTTTCGCATCATCGCAGCGAGGGCCAACCTACTAGGTGCATCTACCGCAAGACGGCAACTTCTTGTCACATTTCTTTTTCTTTCGGCGACAATTCAGGCATACTCTCGACGATTTCGCCCCGCCATCAGATGACGGTGATGGGGGGTCGGAGGCTGGATGTTTCAGCGCACCCGAGTTCGATGCTTGCATGTTTGTGTTGGGCGACAGCGCTCGGAGAGAGAGGCCGAGGTACGAGGGGTCGATACTTGATGGCATCGCACATTTGAACGTCCAGCGTTGGCTGGTGGGTTCTATTTGAGTATGGCGACCTCGAGGAAGACATCAGCAGCTGATATAAGTAGTCTTCTTCCCTTGGGGCCACCCCTGTCAACCGCTGCTGCGAATGCCGTCACACGCCTGGATCATACCCAACACCTGGGCTTGCATGCTGATGCAGAACTCAAAGGGCCGCGGTGCTCAGCCCGCCAGTCCAAGTCGACCACCAACCACCAAGAGCGGTCAATCTCTCGTTATCCCAAACAGTCCTCGGATAATCATAGCACTTTCTGCCACATTTCCGCTGTCTTGGAGACTCGTGAGGAGACTGCAACGGTGACGAATAGGGATCAAGACTATTTTGGGTCTCTACGGACATGTCCTATGCTTGGTACAGGCGCCACAAACCAGGAGGCTCCAAAATCTGATGCGTAAGTGCGCTAGGTTGTTTTGCACGCACCTCCCTGGCTGCTGTGGCAGGGCTGAGGACTTCCTTGCTAGCGCGACATCGTCATCTCGCTGTTGGTGTCCGACCCGGGAGACCGCTTTATTGGGGAAAGTCACAGATGCAAGGCATTTATAAGCGCGTCTGTTTCGAGACTCAAGAGTGTGATTCGCCCGGGAGCGAGCGACATGTTGGGTTTCTTGACCGCTCACCACCCGGCATCACTCGACTTTTCGAGGTAGATGCTGCCGTATTCAGCAGCTGCCTCTGCGACCTCTGACTTGTTGAGCACAAGCTGCTCGCCCCGGGGACGTATGGTATAGCACCCTCCTCACGTTGCGCAGGTTGTGTTCTACGGTGTCCGCGGCTGCTGTTGGTTGAGCATATATGCCCCAACCCCTGCAACGCATGGTATGCAATCCTGGTGCGTCGGAAGCCCACCACAAGTTCGGCCCAGAGACTCGGGTCACAAGGTTTGCTAAGATACCGACCGACAGTTGGTCTGGTCTCTTCAACGGCCCTACAGGGCTCGTTCAAGCGCAGGCGTCATCCAGTGGCCGCTTAGCCGCGAGCAGCGCCACCATCGCGCTTCTTTGGCTTCCGAAACGCCAGCTGAGCTTCTGTGCCCACCTTTGCAAGCAACACGCAAGACCTTTTCTTTCACCCGGTATCACAGCCACGCAAGACCTCGATGACGTTGGGTTACCTCAAATTCCTGTGTCGGAAGTGGGGACTGAGAGGGGAATAAGCAGGTCATCAGGCGCCTGGGCACAACTGTCACCCAAACATATCACCAAACAGCCCACCAATGAATCTCACGTCAGCTTCTTCACAAGACCGGCACTGCACAAGGCCTGGTATCTCCAGGCTTCAACGTTTGGAACTCAGGCCCAACCTTGCCATTTACGTTATGGGCAGATTATGTTAAGGACTTGGCGAGGACAAGTCGATGTTCCTTGGAGGCTACGGTGAGGTTCTTGCGCAACCCCTTCCTTCCCCGGGGTCTCTCTCCTCATTCCACTTTGATTCTCAATTATGTTCAACACAGCTAAATTCTATCTCACCGCTCATATCGTCACCTGTGCACTCCCGTTATTAGCCGGTTCAGACGGACGGCGAAGCACAAGGCCGTGCCGGTGGGCTGCAGACGGTGTGAGTGCTCAAGCTCTAGCTCAAGCTCGAGGCCCAGATGTGTAGAGGGCGCAATCTCGCCCATGGGTGGATGGATATGCAGTGCAGGGATGCAGAACACTTATGTTCCGGATATGCAGCCAGCTGCTTGCCTTAGATGCCTTTGATCCAATGGCACGCCGCATCGACAATCGGGATTCCACATTTCGCCTTGCCGCATTGTGGTTGCGTTGCATCGACCGTCGACTGATCAAAGCCCCCCCTCCATGGCAGCATGGGAGGGCCGCGCGATGTTGTAGTTCCACGACAGCTCCGGCATTTGTTTGCTTACCTGGATCCTGCAGAGTGTTTCATCTTTATAGCGTCTTGCACGCTTTGTAGCCTGATTGGAGGTTTGTGGGGTTTCGTGTGCCTCCTGGACATTGCTTACTGCGAGACCTAGGACACCGGTGGCAGCGATGGCGGAAAAGCGCGCTGAACAATGATCATTTCCCGTGGCAACGCGCTACCCCGTGGCTCAGCCGCGGTGTTTGACTCTATTCTCGTTTAACAAGGAGGTGAGCGCAAGTACGACTACGTCCCCCCTTTGCACGTCCTTCGTAGAAACATCCCTGTAACTGTATATATGATCAATACCCGTGGGTACAAGGCTCTGGCTAATCGTCGGGAGTGCTCTTGACTTGAAGTACTCGTCCAGTGAGTGACTTTGTAATTTCGGATCGGATTTGTCATTTTGCAGTCTCGCCGCAAGCAAGCGTGGTCACCAACGTCGCATCCACGAGCACAACACCAGAATCGAATCTATCGGAGCACCACCTGCTCTTCAGAAGAAGACGTCCTATCACCCTCGAACAAGTCCATCTCCCCCTCCTTTCTGGTCGTCATATCACTCGCTCGCTGGCGCATGCTGTCGGCGAGATCACTCAGATCCAAGAGAACCGCTTTCGAGGCTTGTATTTTAAACATCCCGCCCCTGACCTCTTCGAGGATCACATCCCCTTCGGACAATCCCATGGCCTCGTTGACGATGAGCAACGCGTCTGGGTGTCAAGTCAGTGGTCGGCGGCCCAGGCTAAAGCATTGGGACATACGATAAAGAGGCAAGATGTGCGAGCGTGTGGTGTTCGTGTTGTCTCCGCCCAATTCCGGTAGAGTGACGAGCTGGAAAGGGTTGTAGGAAAAGCCACCCCTATGATTAAGGTGCCTACACTCGATGCCCGAGGTAGCTGAATAAAGCAAGTAGTCAAACCACCCAAATGGCACTTTTGGCCGTGTTGCTGAGCCCAGGGACGCCGTGACTTTGAGTTAGCTTTGCGCCGGCTGACCAAAGACAGAACAAGTGCGGTCAGATGGATCGAGGGAATGCCAGCGACGTATTTGGCAAGTGACTTAGCCTCGGTGCGTGAATGATTCACACCGTATGCTTTGGCAGCCTTTGTCTCGCTGCTTTCGGTCGTGAGGTTGCTGTGAATGAATTCCTTATTCAGTAGCACAACTGGCGCAAACTGAAGTGCCAGGCTAAAAGAGCTAGAACCAAGATGGGTACAAAACTGGGCAGTTGCCGAGAGTAGTACGGCCTTGTCCAGGATACCCGTCATAACGGCGCCATCAACACTCCAGCCTGGTGCCACAAATACGATAAAGGGACCTGGTGACAGCCTGGGGCTGGTCTGGCGGTCGTCAAAGCGGATATGGCCCTGGACGTTGTAGGCATATCCTTGCACGTTGCGGAGTGATCTGCTGGACTCCACGACGAGCCATGCGGTCCTGTCACTCGAGTGTTGGGACCATAAAAGTCCGGCTCGTTGCCAATCTCGACATCTGCAGTCCTGACATGCGTAGTCAGGTTTGATCGAGCCCCCCGGAAGGCCTCAGCTCGACGCCGTGCCTGTGCAGGAGTCTCAGACTTGTTGAAGAACTTCAGGCTCAGCCCGCACATGAAAAGAGGTACATGCTGGAAAACTTCTAGACAGGGCATAAACCCGATAAGATTGTCTCGGCCTCAGGCGGTTGGGGGGCCGGGGGGGCGGGCATCTTCACTCGGGTCAGGGAACGTCTCGTTCATGACCTGGACTGAGAGATCAACAGCCGCCCTATCCTGAGGGTTTGCCAAGACAATCACCAGATTCTTGGTTAGTGAACGTGCTGCTGCGAATGCGAGGTATTGGTGACCAATCCGAGTGCGTGTGGTTGGGTCTACAGATTACGAGTGGTGAGAGTAGGGCCCTGAATTCATTGTACAATGTTGAACTCAGCTCCCATCCTAAGACGAGTCACAGCAATAGGAGGAGTCGAAATAATCCTGACAATAATAACACCCTGTGATACCGGCGATGTTTGGAGGGCAGTAGTACAAAAAGACCGAGTTACAATTGCACACTCGGCTGTTCAAGTCCGGTTGCCACGAAGGCGTGATATTGTACAAAACACCACACCTTTTCATCACCCTACTTCCAGCTTTGTGGGCAGAGGAAGCTCCACGAACACCAGTATACAGCGTAAACCTGCCATGACCACTTTCCGGGACAGGAGAGCGTTGTGGGGGCTATGATCACTCTACGTTTCAACTTGAAGCCCTGTGTTTTACACAACAATACAAGACCGCCTGGACACCCTCATGAGGCCGGCAACTTGGGCAGCAAAGTATCATTGTTCATATGGTCAGGCTCTCCATCTCGGGGCCCGCGGCGCCATCCAGGTCCGGCGTCGGCGGTGGCAGGTTCAGGTGCTTGGTCAGAACCCAGCAGCTGGCATACATATTAACACGATCGATGCACACGCCTGGTTCTCTCTTGCCGTGGCATTTTGCCGTGAAACCCTGGCGCTCAAACTCGCTGATGTACCACGGCCTGAGGCCAGAGCTCCTCAGCATGACGCGACCACCCACCCTCAGCGCACGGTTGAGCCTTCGGATCTGGCTCGAGGCGGCATCGGACTCTGGGTCGAACCAGTCCATCGAGTCCATGACAACGGCGACCGTGAGCGTGGCGGGCGTGATGCGGGCGATAACCTCGTCAATCTCGTCCGTGTGGATCCGGAGGCCATCAAACGCGCCAGGGCGCGACAGGCGAGCGTGGGCCTGCGGGGCGAGATACTCGGGGTGGCACCTGCGGCTGAACTTGCCCGCCAGACAGACGTGGTAGTAGGGGTTGTCAGCTGCAATGTGGGTGTCCTCAGCCATGGGGTCCAGCGTGTTAAGCATGTAGTTCCAGACGGCCTGGGAACGGGTGTTCTGGGCGGGCTGGTTGTGCTCACGGCAGAGACGAGCATGGTCTGCCTCGATCATTGCAAGCTGGTTCTTGGGCACCCCCAGGGCAGCCCACAGGAAGGACTCGTGGCTGACTACCAGGCGGTTCACGAGGCTGGACAGGACGACGGGCCGGATTTTGCCACGCCAGGTTTCCCGCTGCTCGTTGAGCGTCTTTGCCGTCAGGATTGTCTCGACGGAGCGACGGAGGCCAAAGATGCGCGCAATCCAGCGCATGGCGCGGATTGCATGCCTTGAGCCGCCCGTGTCGTAGAGCCCGCGGCCACGCTCGCTGGTGAAGATGTGGGCGTTGCTCAACCAGTACTGGAGCGCGCGGCTGGAGAGGTGGGGGGAGAGGCGGGAGAGCAGGAGCTGGCGGAAGCCCAGGTGCCTGCCCTCGCCAAAGAGCTTCCAGAAGTCCTCATAGGGGAGGGAGCTGTAGGAGGCGACCTTGAGCTCGAGGAGATGGCACTGGGCGGGGTTCAGGTCAACGGCGTGGACGCGGGCGGGGCCCTGCATGACATATGACAGGATGTTGTCGCCGGCGCTGCAGATTGCCAGGACGACATCGTCGGACCCGAGGTTGAGGATGCGAGCGTCGGCGCGGGAGTCCTCCCAGGTGAAGGCATAGATGTAGTCGTCGTTGAACTGGGTGTGCTTCGGCAGCGTCTCGTCGTAGTAGATGCGCCAGTGGTGGTGCTGGTAGAAGAAGGCGGGCAGGGGCAGGTTGGACGACAGGTTGGCGGCGGCGGCGTCGAAGGCCTTGGAGCGGATCTCAGGGGCGGCGCTGGCCGGGAGGAGGCGGGGCGATTCTGTCACGAGGGCATCCACGTACTCGACGATCTCGTGGGGCAGGCTCGAGGAGGCCAAGGGCTTCTTGTGGCAGCCCAGCCAGACGTAGTACGGGATGGCACCGAGGGCGTTGTTGCGGGCGTTGGCACTCAGCACGGTGCCGAACCTGTACTCGAGGTAGTCGCGGCGGCCCGGCTCCAGGCCGACCCGGTCAATGTCGAACCAGGCACGCCAGAAGGTGCGGCCAAAGAAGTTGACATGGCGGCCGACAAGACCGCCGGTGTAGTTCCGGAAGCTGACATCGACGCCTGACTGGACGTAGAAGTCAACAACCCCCAGCAGGCCGCCGGGCGACAGGAGTGAAGCCAGGGAGTCGATGACGGAGTAGTAATCCGGAATCATGGACAGGCTGTACGACAACGTGACCAGGTCGGCGCCGGCGTGCCCGTGGCGCTGGAGATCAAAGCGCCTGGCGTCCTCGCAGACGACCTTGACGTTGGCCCAGCCGAGCCTGGCAAAGCGCCTCCGGGCGACGTCACACAACGAAGGGGAGAGGTCGACCAGATACACGGCGGAGAAGAAGTGGGGGACGTCGACAAACGAGGCCATGGCCTCGATGTTCCAACCGGTGCCCCCACCGACCTGCACGGGTCTAGAGGTCAGCACCTGAGCCGCTGGCCACGCGGGGCCCGACCGACGGGGAGGAGGGGAGGAGGAGGAGGAGGGGAGGAATGGTCTCACATCAACCCAGACCCTCTTCTTCTGGCTGCGCGGCCTGTCCCCCCCGGCCCTGGCTCTGAGCTGGGCGGCGGCGAGGGCGAGCATGTCCTCGCGGCCCTTGAGCAGGGCCGACCTGGTGGTGTCATAGATGCCCGCCTGGGCCTTGTAGAAGGACTCCAGGGCATCCTGTTGGCTTCCCTTGCCATCGCCGTCATGCGGCTTCAGGAAACAGCCATAGGCGAAGAGCAACAGCGACCTCATGAGGCCCGGGCTGTCGGGCTCGTGGCGGGTGCCCGCGAGGAGCCTGGACAGCCCGAGGGCGAAGCAGAAGACGCCGGCGATGCCAGCGTAGACCATCTTGTTGTCCAGCCCTGGGGGCAGCACGTTACCACCAAGAGAAGCCATGGTACTCTCTCATTGCAATGCTCGCGGCGGCGAGGCGGGGTGGCTGGTAGGGCAGGAAAGGCGAGCTGGAGAGAGCGCGATGCCATCGCCAACGCCATGGCCATCGGCCAGGCCAGGCCAGAGGCGGTATATATACGTCGCCCATCACGTTCGTTGCCGCGGGCGTGGACGAGGGCCAATCAGCCTCGCGCGCCCGCAGCATGTGTCGAAGCCATTTGTCGGCCCAGGGTCGCTGGGTCGTCAACACTGAGCCCGGCGTAGGCTGAGAGAGACGGAGCTCGGGGCGCCCCCAGTTGCCAATCACAGGCCGGCCTGCGGCCACATGTCTGTGGCTCTGTGCTGCCGTGCCCGGCTCGGCTCCGGCTCGGCTCCGGCCCCGCCCTGGCCCGCCCTGGCCCCCTTAGCGTGCGGCTCCTTGCTGGGGGTGCTTCGCCGATGGACCCAGCCGCCGACCCGCCGTCCCCCTTCCATCACACACGGCTGCCTGCCCACCCACCCACCCACATCGCAGCCATGGCTCCCGCATCGAGCCAGAAGGGCACCGGCAAGAAGGGCGCCGGTGCCATCGCCCGCCAGAGGAGCCGCAACACCACGCCCAGCTCCGTCCCGCCGCCTGCCTCGCTGCCCCCGATCGACGTCAAGCAGACCGAGTACCTCGACCTCAACTACGACTCGTTCCGCAACCTCACCTACGAGGATGTCGTCGACCAGAACGCCATCTCCTCCGGCATGCCCGAGTCGAAAAACCTCGACGGCATGATGTCCCGCCTGCAGCGCCTCCAGGAGACCCTCGAGCGCCGTCACAACTTCTGCGACCGCGGCATGAGGCTGCTGGTGCCGCTGCTCAGGGCCAGGCTGGACGACGTGCGCTCCAGGGAGGAGGAGCGCCTGCGGAGGGAGGCCGCCGAGGACGACGAGCGTGCCCGCAAGGCCAACAAGGCAAACAAGGCAAACAAGAAAAAGAGGAAGGCCACAGACTCGCTTGCACCCCACGACACCAACCTTGGTCAGTTGTCCACCCACCCACCACCCTGTGTGGCCCTGGTTGCACCTTCCCGTCCGCTTCACCTACCTCGACCCTCGACTGCCTGCAGTCCTGCACCTTGCTCGCCCCCTGCCCTCCAAACGCACCCGCTGACCTTCCAGCGCAGAACGGTCATCGCCACTACGCGATTCCAACAAGCCCAGGAAACTGTCGCGCGACAACGACTCCACCTCCTCGTCCTTGTCCCCCGTTGCTCCTGCCACCCCCGGCGGCGGCGCCATGGACGTCGACGACAAGGAGAAGGCCAAGAAGAAGGCCAAGGCCAAGTCCAAGAAGGAACAAGAGTCGTCTGATGATTCCGACTCCAGCTCCGACGACGACGGCGCCCCTCCCCCAAAGGCGATCCCACAGAGCAACATGTTTGGCGACGACCCTTCGACCTTCCCGGACCCCACCGTCTACGAGGTCACCAAGGTTGACTGGAGGAACATGTCGGATGACGAGATCAAGGAGGCAACATCTGTCGCGACCTACCCCAGGACCGACCTGGCCGATCAGATTGCCGGCGTCCCGCCAGACAAGGACTACAGCGTCGCCAAACCCACCAACCAGATATCCTTCTCCACCTTCTCAACCTATGTCGAGCCATACTTCCGCCCTTTTACTGAGGAGGACCTCGCCTTCCTGCGCGAGCGCGGCGACCGCGTGACCCCCTTCGTCATCCCCAAGCGCGGCAAGAAACACTACACACAGATCTGGGCAGAGGAGGACGATCATATGGCCGTTGACCTCCCCGAGAAGCCACAGCCAAACGCGCCGCGCGGGAGCATCGAGCACATGACAGATGACATTGCAGAGTCCGACAAGCTGTCCGTCGGCCCGCTGCTCTCGCGCCTGATGCAAGCCATGAGGCCCGAGAGGCGTGCTGTCGCCAGCGAAGATGGCAGACTCGCCGCCAACGGCGTCAACGGCGAGGCCGGCAGTAGCACCGACCTCTCCATCAACGGCATCGACAGCTTCGACAATGCGGCCCCGCCCGCCCTGCAGCCCAACGGTCAGCCGTCTGAGCGGGAGCTTTCGCCCGCGGCCCACATGCCTGAATCCAATTCAGAGCACTGGAAAAAGGCAACCCATCCCAAGCTGGACTACAACCAGGTTGACGAGCGCATAAAACAGGAGCTTCGGCACATTGGCTTTCTGCCCGCGCCGGCAGATGAGTCGGACCAACCACAACCCGAGGAGTCTCGTGCCGATTACGACGGGGCCTACGACGACGAAGTCGCTGCCCGGCTGCGGCTTCTCCAGAGCCGTCTCCGCGAGCAGATGCTCATCAACGGCGCCCGCAAGGCTAAGCTCTCGGATCTTGTTCGTGAGCGCATGGCCCATCAGGAGTACCAGACCATACTCGAGGACCTGGACAGTCAGGTGCAAGCCGCGTACCTTAAGAGGACCCGCACGATGGGTAAGACTAAGAAGAAGTCTCGACCTGGCGCTGCTGTGCAGGCCGCCTCCGGCGTTGCAAGGCCGGGCATCGGTGATCTTACCAAGACGCTGATGGAACGCCGTCGGAGATGGATTGAGAGCATCGGTACGGTATTCGACGGCGAGAATCTAGGCAAGGTGCCGCGGGCGAGCGAGCCTGGCAGCTCCATCTTCAAGCAACCCGAGATCGCGGAATTCATCAAGAGAGAGAACCAGCGGTGGGATGAGGATGATGAGTAAGCCTCACCCCAAACAGCAACCACAACTCTTTGGTCCGCCAAAGCCGGTCCCTCGACCCCGCCGCCGGCCCCGCGCGCTTTTGACAACACCATCCTCGATGGTGGTTGAGATGGAATGCTAGGCATATGCCCCTCTTTTTACTATTACCACTGGCAGCCCACGATTCGGCCTCGAGAACGAGTGTGTGTTCTGTTGTTTATTTTTGTAAAACCAAGGGCGTTTGTCGGACTGGCGTCACGAAGTCCCATTCTTCTGAGAAATTTTGTATTGAGGGACTAAGCACGGGGTATGCTGTTTTGAAGCAGGTGTTGGTATTCGACGACAAGAGATCGCTCCTTTGGTAGGTAATGGGGCAATACCGGGGCAATATTATTATTACTTGCTGTCCCCCACCAAGGCGTACATTATCAATGCAGAAAAAAGAGCAGCCGGCCCAAATAGTGTCCGGCTCTTGCCATACAGGAATATCAACATACTAAAACACGCCCTCCCGAGCACTATCATACACAGACACGCAAGTCTCTATCTAGATGCTTGAGACGGACCCGTGGACTGCTACGCCACAGACGCCCCGGCCAAAAGACCACAATTCTAAGTTACCCGAACTTAGAATCTAGCAGTTATAAGACCCATTCCGTTATATTCCCCCTTGTTATGGCCGCAGCGGGCTGGGGGCCGAGGTGGGTGACTGGCCAGGGCCACGCACAGACCACCTGCAGCCTCTAAGGCCCTTAGCTATTTCAGATTAGAATTCGTCGGAGGCTTCCTTTCCTCCTACTCTCTTTTCTTAGCCAGACCAGGTATTATTCGAAATTCTACAATTTTAAGCAAGACTTAAGAGCTTCACCTCTCCTATATCCCTCCCATAACACCCCTTTAAGACCTTCTATAAAGTTTTAAACACTTATAAAAAAGTATAGTTTTAAATATATATATATATTAAATTAACTAATAATTTTATAAAAGGTTTTAAAATTTATAATATAATAATAATAATAATAAAATTATAAATAATTACTTTTTAATTATTTATTAAATAAAAACTTTTTATATTTAATTTTATAAAAACTTTTTATAAATTAATTTAAATTTAATTAAAAAACTTTATAATATAAAACTTTAAACTTATATTTTAATTTAATATTAAAATTAATTTATTAATTATTATATTATAAATACTTTAATTAAAATATTATTATTCTTTTAAAAGTTTTAATTTTATTTAAATAAATATTTATTTTATAACTTTATTAAATAACTTAAAAATAGTTATTTAATTTATTAAATAATTAAATTTATAATTTTAATAATTTATAAATAAAAATAATAATTAATAATTAAATTTTAAATTATATATTAATAAATCTTTTATAAATAAATTAATAAATTATAAATTTATTTTAAATATATTAAAACTTTTAAAAATAATTAAATTTAATAAATTAATTAAAAATTTATATTTATAAAAATAAAATATTCAAATTATTTTTTAAAAAGTTAAATTAAATTAAAAATTAAATTAAATTATAATAAAATAAATTAATTAAAAAAATTAATTAAAAAATAATAATTATAAGTTTTTTAACTTTATATTAAAAAAGTTTTTTAAATATATATAAAATAAAAATTAAAATATTTAAAATATTTATATTATTTTAATAATTCTAAGTATACTAAAATTAATATAATGTATAAGTAATTTTTAAGCTTAAATTTATACTTCACAACATCCTACTAGCTTCCCTAGGCTGTATATGTGGTAGAAACCGTGATTGCCCCTGCTTGTGCTATTAATTACGACGAAGCCCTTCTGGAACACAGACACCCAGCACTTGAGCCACGAAACGATGGGAAACAGCCAGCAACAACGCACAAACGGTGGGCTTCTGCAACAAACCGGCCCGAGTGGACCGTTAGAAGGCCGTCACGCGACATCGCCTTCGCCCTGGCCCGGAACTCATTCAGATCACTCGCGCCAAGCAGATCACCACGGCACCCAGAACCGGAGGGATCGTACGTCAAGGTGGATCGTGCCAGTCCCCAAGTAGGCAGCGGGGGCCTGATGGGTAGACATGCGTATCGCCCCTCGGACCACCCTTCCCCCTTCGACTTCAACGCACTGGAAAGCGATGTCCTCGGGGGCTGATCACAGACGCCTTAGCCCAAGGCTGCTCGCCTCCAGGATGATGACTCGGCCGCGGCGATCTCGTTTGGATATGACGCAATGGGAGTGGCATTGCCCTACAAGAAACATCCGCCGGAGCTGAGAACCTGTTCGTGGCTGCACGTTGACCGATCGAGACATTCATTATCCTGGTGTCCAAGAAGGTGACGCCCCACAGGTGATGATTGTGAGTGTGCCGTGGAAGCGGACAACGTGAAGTAGACGTGAGAAGTCGAACCCTTGGGTGAGTATAGACCGAAGCTGATTCTGGCTCCAGCAGCTCCTCACAGATTGTGACACAGGCGGCCATTGGTGCATTTGTCTTCATGTTACTTGTGGTAATAAACCGCGATTGATTGATTTCCTTGAGAGTAGTAGCAATGACCCAGACGTAGCAACTCCTCTAGATGCCACCCTGTCTGTGGGTTTCTTTTCTTTTCCAATCCAACCTAACGCCCAGGGAAACTTCCCTCTCTCGACTTCTTCTTTTTTTTTTTTTTTGTTTCGCTAAGCCGCCCTGCAAGGAATATGACAGGAAAATATGTATCAGGCACCTCCCAGAGCTCACCGACGACTTTTTTGTTTTAACCCTCTTGCCACGCTCGCGTACTTTTAGGGTGGCTCTTGTCATCATCGTGAATAAAGAAATTGCGTGCAGGTACACCAAAAGACAAACAAGCTGGAAAGTGCTTCGTTCCGGAACGCACAACGTGAAGCAATACAAGGGGTCTATTGTCTTCGATCCAATCCGAATCCTGCTCAAGCATCCAAAACAAATATTCAGAATACCGCTAGTTACACGCTGACGGGTACAATGCGCTGCGGACGCTTGTACTCGGAGACACGTCGGACCCAAGTGACCGGCCAGTCCTGATAGGATGGTGAGGAGTAGCCGATGGTCAGGATGTGCTGGGGCGTGCTGGGGCACCGTGTAGTCGCTGTGGTAGGGAATCGGATGTATAAGCTGGAGGGGAGATACTCCAGAAGTCGTCGAAGTAAAAACAACAATAACCAAGAGACCAGGTCATGAAGTAGAATCTGCAGTCTAAGTCTCCGGGTATTTTGGGGTATATTGGAGAGGGCAACCCTGAAAGTCTAGATCGAAGCAACGCCTGTCCAGATGCTGAAATGACTGCCTCTCCAGTTTTCAAAGAAATCGATAAGGCGAGGGTTGAGAGGAGTGGGTAAGAGGTCCAGAGATGAGGTCGACAGGGAGAGACACACGAGTGCTTGTGGAATCAGGGCGTGCTCATCTCTGGAGAGCAAGACCGGGCTTCTTAGCCGGTCGCACGCCGTCCGTGAGGTGACTCCAAGCCAGGGTGAACCTGCCGATAATGTCTCTGCAAAGTGTCGAGCCGGTTGAAGACCCGTTCCTTGTCACAGACATCACAGCGGAACGTAGCGGTAGCAATGTGATGGATGGTTTCTTGATGACGCCGCAGGTGACCTGCCCTGGAAAAGTCCGCAGTGCAGGGCTCGCCAGTCGTGGGATCCATCAGGTTGCATTTGTGGCGCGACGAGGGGTTGGATTGATCCTGAAGCTCCAAAGATGCCACAGGCCCCTCGTCAGGCTCTCCCTGGCTGCTTTCCGACTCGTGGTCGGCCCCATCTCATTGAGGCTGCTCCTCCCCGATGTTGGGAAGGCCATGGCCGAGGTTAGCGATATTGGCAAGGTTCATAGCCATTGGGTTGCCGGTGCTGAGGGCCGCAAGTGTGGCCATGGCGTTCTGCTGCCTCGCCACCACGTCCGGGTCGCAAGGGGGCGAATGGGCCTTGTGCTGTTCACATGCGTCAGTAACCCGTCAATCGCACTAATTAAGACCATATGCCGGCAAGCTTACGTATTTCAGCCCGTTCAGGTTCTTGTAGCGTTTCCCGCAGACATCACACTTGAACGGTTTCTCCTTTTCCATGCCCAAGGTTCCGGGATAGGGGGCGCTGGTTTCCGGGTTGACGATCGAAAATGTACCGTCGCCGTTCTCATGCAACTGCTGCGTGGAGTGGCCATGTGTCTTGTGGTACTTGAGTCCATTCTGGTTCTTGTAGGCCTTTTCGCATCCGATGACCGGACACTTGAACGGCTTGTGCTCCTCCTGGATGGCTAGGGGGGCCAACTGTTGCAACAGAGTCGCCGGATCTGTCCCTGGGGGCAACGTGCTGACATCGATGCCGAACTGCGCAAACTGCTGCTGCATATTCTGCTGCTCGGGGGTCAAAGAACCGCCGCCAGGGCTGAAGAGCTGTTTGCCAGGGTCAGAAATGGTCCCGAAGTTCATGTTATTGCCGTTTCCGTTCCCAAAGTTCATGCCGCCAAATTGTGACGAGTTCATCCCGTTCAGACCGCCAAGTCCGTTGAAGTTGAGGTTGCCCAGGCTCATCTTAGGCAGTCCGGACATGTCGTCATCCATCAAGTCGGCAGTCGGGGTGTCGATACTCGAGGTATCTTGCTGGAACTGGCCACGGAAAGGCTGTGTGCCCAGCGTGGGCGTATTGACCGAGGATACTGTCGGATTGTTTTGGAACCCAAAGCCCGCGGCTGCTGGGGTTGTGGGCGTGGACGTGCGAAGGCCCTGCTGGCCAAACCCCCCGAGGCCGGAGCTGTTCAGGTGCAGCTGTGGCCTCTGCTGCTGGCCAAACATCTGGCGTGTCTGTTGCATGGTGCTTTGGCTGTTGTCAACGTCCATCATCTCATCCATCTCCATGTCTCCGACGGCGTCCATCTCGTCGTTCAAGGACATTTGACTCTGGCTGGGTGTCCCTGGAGTAGACCGCTGCTGTTGCATCATGGAGGATATGCCGCCCATGTTCAGGCTCGTGCCTGACATGCCATTATATTGTCGATTTTGCTGGCCCATCTGCCCTGGCATCTGCATCCCCATTCCTGACAGACCATTTTGACCAGCGGGCATGGACGTGTTGGGATGGACAGGACGGCTGCTGGGCTGCCGAGAGCTACCCTGCATGGGGAACAGTCCCTGCTTATTGATGCTGGCGCCGGGAGGGCTGCTCATCTGCATGCTCGGGTTGCCATGGTGGTTCTCTTCGTAATGCTGCAGGAGGTCGTGCAGGGTGGGCCATGTCCGATCGCAGCACCTGAAGTCCCTCATAAAATTCTGTTCAAGCTTGGGGAGGTAGGACGTCGACTGGAGTGAGGGCGACTGCCCAAAGGTGACGAACGGTGAAGTGCCCGTCAGGACCCTATCGCGGCGCACAAGTCATGTTAGTCCAAATTCGCGACCCAGCCCCGGACGATGGAGCCGTCGGGTGGATACTCGAAGTCGGTCGGTGTCTCGCTAAATGAGACATTGCCATGTGCAAGCGGGACAGAGAAAAAGAAATTTGACATTGCGTGCAGGGAGGAGGAGGGGGGAAACGGATGGGCCAACTCACTCGTCCCGGATGAAGCTGCCGACGGATATTCCTCCCCAGCTCATGCCGCCCATGAGGCTGCCGGCCATGAGGCTACCAGCGAGCGACTCTCGCCTGGGACGGCTGCCCTGGTCACGGTTGGGGTTCTGTATGTTCATGGAGATGGGCTTTGCGCCGACGAAGGAGTCCTGTCGACTGCGGCCCATGGCCGAGTCGAAAGGGCCGGTTGTCATGGTGGCGGAATCAGTGGGGGGTGGCCTGGAAGGCGCGGGAGGCCCGGAAGACTCGAGAAAGTCGTCGAATTCGAAGTCGTTGAGGTCGATGTCGCCGTCGCCGTCGGCAAGCCTCACGACGGGCGCTGGGTCGATCAGAAGGCTCTTGGTCAGTTGCGAGCGGGATGGTCCGCCGGGCGACCAGGAGGCGTGGTCGCGACCAGGGGGTGTGTGGGAAATACCAAGCGGCTTGGAGGCGTGCGCGTGCTGGTGTGCGCGACTCGGGAAAGGCGATCTCGGAGTGGCAGGCTGTGGGGAGGGCGAGGCAGAAGACAAACAGTCCGGCTGGTTGAAGCAGTTTGCTGGGGGCGAATGGGATTCAAAGGCGTCGTGGCGTCGGCGGCGGTGGTGGTGATCGTTGTTGGCGAGAGTGGATGCAGACGTGGGTGCAAACGCGGACGCGGACGCAGGCGGCGCAGAAACAGGCAATGCCACAGCAGCGGCGGCGGCAGCGGCAGCGGCAGCAGCGAAGGTTGTTGTGGTGGATGGTAAGTCGGTGGTGGGATGAGTGGCAGCAGGAGCGGGCGAAAGTGTAGACGATGCACGATAACCAGAGAAATTGTTATCGCTTGGGGGCGGCCCTGCAGTCGCAGTCGCAGCAACCGTGGTCGCGGCCGTGGGTGCAGGTGTCGGTGGTGCAGTGTGTCCAGGAACTGGGCATGCAGGGCGAGTTGAATCTGAGCCTGAGCCCGAGCCCGAACCTAGACCTGGGCCCGACAGGGACTGGGGTGACGCCCCGTCCAGGTTCAGCTTGGGCCAGGTTGGGTTCGACGTGATGCCTGTGCTGCGCCTTTGCGGGGCCTCGGCAGCGGCACTCGCGAGGCTGGCACTGGAGCCTGTGCCTGTACCTGTACTTGGGCCCCCAGCCCCAGTCGCAGTCGTATTGGCTTCGCTAGCGCCGCCACTAAACAGTGTGCTCAACATCGCGAATCGGATCGGATATGGGTACCCTCGCCCGGGCCAGATAGTGACGAAGTGTTGACAGCGAGGGCGACGGCGACGGGAAACGGGTTTTCTGTTTCTTTGCGACACCCAAAGAAAACCAACAGGAAGGGCAGAAATCCGAAATGTGTGAGCTGTCGCAGACTACTCCGTAACCCGAACAAGGCGGGGGGGGAGGGGGGAGGGTTTTGGGTGCTGGACCCAAAAGTCGGTCTGCCAAGGCAGCGCGCCGATGAGTATCGAAAGCAGCCGGCCCGAGTCGATGAGTCAACTCCAGGGTGGTGTCGAGGAGCACAGAAGCCAGCCGTCTCTACGCGGTAGCTGCCTACCACAAGTAACCGCCGCCAGGCCTGAGTCGACTGCGCGTCCGTCCGAGGTAGGCACAAGATCAAGCAGGCACTTGGGCCAGACCACGCCACGCTATGGCGAGCCAGGCATATAGAGATGAACAGGTGCAAGCAGAGAGGCAAGGAGCGCGATGGCGTTGTATGTGTGTGTACAGATGTGTTTGTGCGACGAGTTATGTGATGTGCTCGAGGCCTCGCTGGGTGTCGCCTGCCGGGCCGGGCATGCAAACAATAATCATAACAAGAACGATGGGAGCAGTCGGGGAAGGGTCGGGCGGTCGGGTTGAGTGGTCGAGCAGGAAGAGCATGTGGCCTAAGTACTATCTCGCACGTCCGCTTGCGCGCTCGCTACCCTCCTGCCTGTGTCTGCTTTGCCGCTCTCTCCAGACGAAACAACGTCGGGCGAACAGCCCACAGCCAGCAGCCAGCAGCCAGCAGCCAGCAGCCGGCCAGGAGGAGAGCACATGAGACGGCACGGAGTCTTGTCCTCGAGGCGGGCGTGTCCACCGTAATGATCTCACGGCGCGATGGTGCACCCTGGGAGGTTTGTAAACAAGTCACGGGATCCCGGTTGCTGTCCCCCTGCCTGCTGGCCTACCAAGGCACATACATACACTACCTAGGTCGCTCGCTACCTAGGTAGCCGGGCAGGTACATGTCGAACCACAGTCTGGAGGGGGTGGAGACGGTCAACGCACCCATCCTGCCCTATCGCAGCAGTCCACACGAGTACTTACACAGTCTACATGCCTACGTGCCATGGACGACGACTTGGGATCGGACACTCATGGTTTGGGGGAAGCATGCCTGGCCACTGTTGTCATGTTGTTACGAGTAATGCAGCCACACCGTCCAATCCTTGGGGGGAAAGCGGAGGGAGGCAGGGTTGGCACGTCCAGCCAGGGTCTCGGCTGCTGGTGATGGTGGTGCTCCTCCTGACGGCCTCGGTGGGATGCTGTCGGCTCCATGATGCTCTCTCTCTGTGTGTGCCTCCCTCTGGGTGCGGCAAGACTGAGGCAGAGGCGAGCCCAAAGCGGAAAGCATCCTCGAGCCTGCCAGACAGGCCTGACGGGCGACTGTGGCAGCTGCCAGCCCGCGAAAGAGCAATCGGATATGACCGCCACTTGTTCGTCCTGCCATTAGTGGCCAAAACCACTTGTTGTCCACGGTCCTCCCTGCTCGTCCACGGACCCCATCAACTACCACCCGCAGGACAGTTGGCTGTACTACTAAGGGCATGGCGGTGCGGGCAGCAGATGTGCCGTGCGGGATGCTGGGAGGGGCCGGGTTTCACTCCCTGATGTTCTGTGCCCACTGCCCAGATCCCAAAGCCAATCCTTTGGCCGTGCATGAGTGCAAGCGCGATGTCTGGAGCTGGGGTGGTCCCACAGCCTGACGAAATAACCCCATCGAAGCCCCGAGGTTCTGGCGATCTGCGAGTGCCAGGCAACAGGTTGCCAGGTTGCCAGGCTGCCAGCCGTTGGTCGCATCACAGGCGGCAGGTGGCAGGTGGCAGGTGGCAGGTTGGCAGGTTGGCAGATTTTAGAGAGTATCTAGAGAGTAGCCAGCCAGCCAGCCGGCCAGCCAGTGGCAGCCACTCACCCTCCTGCAGTGATCGACGCCATGGTTCAGCCCATCCCGGTCGACACCGTCATCATTGCCCTGCCGTCCGGCTGCCGTCCCATACAACGGCCGCCCACTGTTGCGCCAGCCAGTCAACAGTCAACCCCGCGGCCACAAAACGCCGGCAGCTTCTGCTCGTGGTCTCTCTGTTCATTGCCCAAACTCAGCAGAGTCATGTCAGAGTTCACTACTCGCATCTCTGCCAAAAACCATCGCCACCTCGGACGCTGCCTGCTTCCAGAGCTTCGGACCTGTTGTCCGGATGCACACCCAGCCGACGCCCTGCCGCTGTGACTTTATGCCAATTCTGGCGGTCATTTGGCGTCCCGCGGTTATTGGTGATGGCTTGGTGTAGGGCACGCATCATCACGAATGTGCAGTCCAGTGCCAAGACCACCGACCTTTCCAAAAACCCGACGAGGACCTGCGATTTGCAACGTCCCAGCATCTGTCGAATCATGTCGCCCCACGCTCCTTCACCCAGCTGCTCAGTTTGCTACTGAGGTGCCCTACTGGAGTTGCTCGACGGTCCGTCCTCGCCGCGGCGACCGACCGGCCAAACCTGTCAACGGCAGGAAGCTGGATACCCTGAGAGACTTCCTACAGTATGAATAGAGCAAGCCTGAGCAGGACAAAGTGTCGTCGTGGGTTCATGCTGTTGTTCAGCTCGACCCAGGTATGGCCGAAAGAGGGGGCGGGGGCGTTGATACCAGAAAGCCAATACGTGATGGCCAAACTTACACAGAGATGGGTGCATCCATTCCCCTCCTTCCATGCACTAGCTCAACAGTAAGTACTGGCAAAGCGGCGACCGGGACAGCAAGGCTGCCTCTTGCCTCAGTGGGAAAGTTGCCCGAGTCATAGAATTGCCCCGTGCGTCCAGCCTTGGCCTGGCTCCGTCCACGCCTGGCCTGGCAGCCTGGAACATTGCTGGACAATCCAGGGCTCCCCCAGAGTCGTTTCTAGCATGCGCGGTCAGGCCTCGAGTGAGTAGTCCAGCACGACCTGGGGTGGGACATCGAATCCATGGAACCGAATGGTTGCAAGACAGCCGCCGCGGCCGGCTATTCTCCTCAATGGTACTAGTCCAGGCACAAGCGACGCCCGAGGCGGCCTGCCCGTAACGCTTCCAGAGCGGAAAGTGACGTACAGCGGTGACCGCCAGCGGGATGCTCCTGCACCGCACCCATTCAGCCATTCCGCTCCTTGCCTCCCAGGCCTCCCTGCCCCTGGTTCCTTGTGTGTGCGCGCGTGCGTATCACAAGCCAGAAGCGGCAGAAGAATGTACACTACTGTACGCCTACGCAGCGGGTGGGAACCCCAGCCCTCGCCACTCTAGTCACGATTATAGGTTTGGACCCCTATTCTGGAAAAACGTGGTCGCAACCACGCTACTCGGCGAGTTCCCGGAGCCACACTCCAGCAGTGGGATTTCTGCTTGGCAGCTTGGATGTGGGCGCCGAGACGTGTACGTAATGAGACCATAGGCCGCCCTTGTCTGGCGCCGTCCAGAATTCCTGGCCGGCAGAAGTAGCAGTCCCAACCGATGCAGCCGAGTCACGATCCATTTTTCAATGCCGCTTGCTACTATGTAGTACTAGATCCGATGCCCGAAACGATGGGCTCCGGCGGGTGGGTGGTTGGGACATGCTTGCTGCACAGAGACTGCTCCTCTTCTTTTCTTGGTAGGTTGGTGGGCTACTGTGCAGAGTCCAGACTTGGCCGCTTGGGTGCTTGGCCCTTGTTCCAAACACAAGGCCCCGGCGCCCCTGGCTGGCTGGCAGGCAGGCTGGCAGGCAGGCAGGCAGGCTGGCAGGCAGGCAGGCAGAGCGTCCTGTCGGCACTGTGGTGCCATCCTTCGAGAAGAGCGGAGGAGAGAAAGAAATGGAGAAGTGCAATGCATGTGCCGATCACCAATATGAGATGCAAGCCTGCAGGGACGAGGGAGCGATCGAGCAGGCGGCCAGGCGGCGAGAAGGCGAGAGGGTTCTGGCTGTCTGGGTGGTGGGAAAGCCCTGACCGGCCCACACGCCTGCATTGTGCTTTCGACTGACAACCGACAAGTGACAACGTGTGCCAAGCCCGCTCTGAGACCTGCAGGGTGGGACCTGGCAGCCCTGGAAGATTTTGGAAGCCTTCCAGAAAGACCCCTAGAAGGAACCACAAAAGCCAATTTCTGTACTACATGGCACGACAAGCAAGGAGACCCAGGGTGGCTGGGTGGGCAGCGGGCGCGGCGGGATCAGGAGCGGGAGACATGCTTGACATGAGACAAGGTCACGCACACGAGACGCGCACTATACACAGTCAGACAGTACCCAACGGCTGGGAACCACTGAGTGTGCCAAAGGGTTCGAGCTCGACCGCCCGGAGCCGGAGCATTGTGTGACAAGGCGGTTTGTCGATGCCATGGGGTGCCGGCCGGGCGGCCGGTGTGCGCGGCTAGAGCGTCAGGAGCGTCTGGAGTTGTCAGTGGTAGCAGTACCTAGGTACATAGCGAGGGTCCTGCAGCCCGCTTGCCCGCCAGCCTGGGTCGGGTTTCGCCACGCACCCAGTTGTACTGTGCCTCGGTACTCCGTACATCTCACCGCCGCCACGGTCCAGGTGGTTAGTAATACCCCGGCAGCTGCCCGGGCCGGCCAACACGCTCGACTACTGCCACCACCCCCGATGTCGTCGGTAGGCCTCAGGGCCTGTACCGACAGGCTGTGTTGGGGTTGTTTGCTGCGCCGGGCGGCCTTCGGAATTCGGGGACACCACACTTGCAGCGTCTGGCTGAGACTCAAAAGCTGAGACTCACAGCTGATCCTCAAAGCCCCGTTGCACGTGTGCTTGGTGTTCTTTCTGGTCGGCGTGCAGGTAGGTTGCAAACACCGAAAAGTCGAATGTTTCGGCATCCATCCCACGATAATTCGCAGGAAGCGAGGACGCCCCAGAGCGCTTGCTGTGCTGGTCAGCCGGCTTTGTCAGCCGCCCGCCCCCGCGCCCGCGCTGCTCGAGTTTGTGCGCTGGGGCTGCGGACGTAATTCGGGGTCTGGTCCGGCCTCTGACGACGGGGCCCAACTACATCATCATGTACGCTTACGGGAAAAACATGCCATGACAAGATTGTCCCGTCACCACCAAAGTCACCACCAAAGCAGGACCCGTGAGCTCAGGACCCTATATATACACACGATTACGGCAGGCGCCCACCGCCGTCACCCTCAAGGCTGCAATCGCAAAACCCCCATCCGAGCAGACACGCGCCTCGCTGGAAACCACCTCGCCCGAGACCGCACATCAGACCACTGCGCCCCTGCACCATCCCCGACAGCAACAGCCCGCTCCTCGCCTGGAACCGCAGAAACCAGCCGCGATGAAGGTCATCAGCAAAGAAGAGGAACAGGCTCACTACAATGAGGTCCTCAAGGGCGGCGCCATGGGCGGCTCTGTCGGCCTGGGCCTGGGCCTGGCCGGCGTCCTCGCCGCCTCGCGCCGCTACGCAGCCTTCCGCAGCCTGACATTGCCCTTCCGGACCTTCCTCGTCTCGTCCGCAGCCACCTTTGGCGCCATCACCACCGCCGAGCGCTACTCCATCTCCTTCCAAAAAGCAAAGGACCCAATGAACTTTTACAAGGACGAGACACAACGCATGCTCGAGTCTGCCAAGCAGTCCGGCGGCGACAAGCAGAAGTTCATGGACTGGGGGCGCGAGAACCGCTACTCCATCGTCTTCGCTTCCTGGATCGCCGCCATGGCCCTCGCGCTGACCATCGTCGGCCGTGACAAGTACCTGAGCACGTCTCAGAAGCTTGTCCAGGCCCGTGTATACGCCCAGGGCCTCACGCTGGCCGTGTTGATCGCTACCGCCGCCTTCGAGACAAGCGACGCCAAGGCCGGCAAGGGCCGCTGGGAGACCATCATGGTGGTCGACCCCAACGACCCCAAGCACGAGCACCTGATCGAGAAGAAGGTCCACAAGGAGGAGTACGAGGGTCAGGACCTCTGGAAGGGTGAGTCCCCCGTTCCCGCTTCCCCGCAAAAACTTGCACCCGGCCGTCATGCTGACAAGATGATCCTCCAACAGACATGGTCGCCGCCGAAGAGCGCCGACTGCAGCAGGTGAAGGAGAAGACGACGGCCCGCAAGGCTGAGTCCAAGGCCGCTGGCCCTGCACCCTCGAGCGCTGCCAATTGAGACCGACCATGGATGGGTCATGACTGCTGCAGCGACAAGTAGCAGAGGTGTAGAAGATATTCCAGTGTTCAACACGACCGCGAAATACGTGGGCTGTAGGACGAGGCGTCAGGTGCATTTTTGGTGGCGTCGTTTCCGCTACTGTACATTATTACAACGGCATGTGTGGTGTTTTGGACTTGCAAGTGATGAGGTTTCTGGATAAAAGTGCCCGGCGCCTACATAATACCAACTGCTTGCTTGGGACGCACAGGGCAGACAGGTCCACGAGACTTGTCAAGCCTGGCCGGACCATACATGACATCTTTATAGACAGGACATTCCTAATGTATCCTTTTCCGCAAGATAATGTGCTCCGCGCTGTGACGCCACAATGCATCCCAATCCCATCCTCTGAACGTGGGGTACATACAAATCGTTTCCTGCTGGCACTTGGGTTTTGGTTGAAACAGAGAGATGCTGATGGCATTTCCCCACGGAAAGGCGTAACCCAAAAGACAAGGCGGATGGGTATCATCGTTGCGAAGGAAGGGCATCAAAGCTAGCAAGCAGCGCTCACCTTGACTCTGACCTATGGCACTATGGCACCATCTGACTTTCGCTACGCCGCGCTCGCTTGCCCTGGTCGGCCTAGAGCTCGATCTGGAAGTGGCTGATCTGTGAATAATACGCGTGCACCGCCATCTCCAGGATCCAGACATCACCAAACACCTCGCCACCGTCAAAGCCCCCGATCGTCAACAGCCGGGAGTCATGCAGGACGGTGCCGTGGTAGCCCCTGCCGCTGGGCGGCAGCCCGTATACCCTGCGCTTGTCCCAAGTCATCTGTACCAGATTGAGCAGCAGGACGTCGTTGGAGTATTCGTTGCCGTCGTGCCCGCCGATGACGAAGAGATAGGACCCTACGATTGTCGCCGTGTGCGAGAGCCGCCTGAACGTCCCGCTCACGGGTGCAGACTTCCACGCGTGGGTCTCAATGTCGTACACCCACACGTCGTTGAAGCACTCGCCGCCGTCAGAGCCGCCAAAGATGATCAGCTTGCCGTCGACAATGTTGGCAGTGTGGTAGCCACGGGCCTTTGGCTTGGACTCCCTGCCCGGGGCCCCGCCCCCGCCCGGCGACCTGGTCTTGGAGTTGCCGGCCTCGTCTGTCGGGCTCGAGATCAGCTTCCAGCTCATCTTGGACAGGTCGCTCACGTCCAGCCTCCAGATGTCGTTGAGTGCTCGCACGCCGTCACCGCCTCCAAAGACGTAGATCCCATTCTTGTACAGACATGCTGTGTGCGCCCGTCTCTTGGAAGGCACCCGGTCGCCCAGGATCCGCGGCTTTGTCCACCTGAAGTTGACGGTGTCGAGCACATATACCTCGTTGTAGTAGGCAGGCCCGTCGCCGCCGCCAAATATGACCAATTTCTTGCCAACGGCGGTGCAGGTCATGGCGCGCAGGGGGACGGGGATGTCGCCCGACACGTATGGTTGTGACCAGTGAAAAGCGTCAGCGTCGAGGACATGAAGGTCATTAAAGCAGGCACGGCTGTCGCAGCCGCCAAAGACGTAGATGTTGCTGCCGATCATTGTCGTCGTGTGGGCCCTCAGGGCCGGGTGTGGGCGCCCTGAGACGGGGGCGCGCGACCAGTACATGCCCGAGCTGGGGGCGGGAGGAACGTGGATGGAGCTGGTGGGGGAGGCGAGAGGTGGGAATGGCTTGTAGGTGCCGGCGGCGGGGTGTTTCGAGGTGGTTGTTGCCGAGGTGCGGTGGGCGTTGGACGAGCGAGCGGTGCCGTTGGTAGCTGCGGGCGGTGCCGGCTTGCCTGCTATGGCCGACGTAGATCGCAAGGCGGGCGGGCGGGCGCCACTGGCGGAGGCATCGCCTCTCGACTCTGGCCTGCCGTCTGGTCTTTGTTCGCCGTTCTCCCGCGGCCTGTTTGCGGCCGAGGACGAGGCCGGGGCGGCGTTCCTTATGCTGACGGGGGGCGCATTCGGGGCGGGGGCAGAAGGGGCTGCGGCGGCGGACTGGGCCCTCTGTCTTATCGAGAGGTCGGAGGTGGAGGGCTTACGTCTGGACACCTGGCTCTTTGAAGAGAGGTGGCCTGGCGTATGGCTGCGCGGCACAGGAGGGGCGCGGTCCGGGGCGGACGAGTCCTGATAGCCGTCGTACCGTGGCAGGGGGGTCGGCACGTCTGCGCGCTCCGAGGAGGGGGAGGGGGAGGGAGAGTGGCCAGAGGCGGCAGCGGAGATCTTTTGGGAGCGCACAATCTTTGATCTCAGGGGCGACGTCTGTTTGTCTTCTTTGGGTCTAGCTGGTTGATCAGCCATAGTCGAGGAGCCGCCTCAGAAGACCATGCCACGGCGGCGTCAGCGGGATGAGAGCCCGAGGCTGAGGCTTGTGGTCTTGAACAACTGAGCGGGTTGCGGGGCTGTGGCAGGAACGACGTTGTGGCCGTGGTTGTGGTTGTTGTGGTGGTGGTGGTTCTGGTCCCGGTTCCGGAGGTGGGCGTGGCTACGTTTGACGATGGCGTTCTGTCTTGTTGTGGAGGATGAGGATGAGGATTGAGGGATGGGGGGAGGATGGGTTTGGGAGTGTAATGATCCCAGACTCATGCACACATGCACTTAGCCTTGGGTGCTATGCAGACGTGCAGGTGCCGTACCTACCTCTCTCTACCTGGGAACCTGCCTAGTACCTACCTAGGTAGGTAGGTACCTGGGTAGGCAGGCACATGGGGCAGGTTGGGCTGGATGGGGTCTGGTGGATGATGCCAGACCCGCCGCAGCCCTTGGGAGCTCAGTAGCAATCAGCACTCTAATTTCCTTTCCTTGCCAGAGGGCTGCAACCGATGGTGGACCTTGCAGGTGGAGGGCTTAGCGTGCCTGGCCTGCTGCACGTTTGCCTTCACACTGTCAGTCCCTCGACCAGTCACTCAGCCAAAGGCCTTTCCTTGACCGTGATGGTTTGCCGTGGCAGGAGCTGAAACCCAAGGCCGGACCTTGGGCTGCCATCCACCATCCAGGGCTGCCACCAGGCAGCTGCACAGCCTCTGCAATGACCCTGTATCAACATGTCAAATCATCGAGGCCTGTGTTGAATCAAGAAGCCAGCACATAGGGGACCATATCCTGCACACAGTGTGCGCGTGCATCTGTTTCCCCGTGGTGCGAAAGCCTGAGGGACTGGGCTTCGGCAGATCTACGCCTTGTTGCCCCAGATGTTACCGTACCGAGGGCATACGGAGTACTGCGTCACTTGTATTGCCCGGGGATCACTACTTTAGATGCCGAACCCAGGAGGCTGGGAGGCTGGGAAGCTGGGAAGCCGGTGTTGTACCTGGCACCTGCACCATGTACATTACTCAAGTACCTAGGTACCTGGGAATGGGTACAAATCAAGTGACTAGCGGTGCCAGACGTCCCGTCATTGGACGGCAGGCAATACTGAAAACTTCGATATTGATGCAGTACCTAGATGCCTACCTTTAGGTAGGTACCTACCTTGCAGCACACTTGCAGCCTACGGTGCGGTTACAAGGCCCCATCCCCCGGGGAGGACATTGTTGATTCGCTTTCCGACTAAAGGGCAACGAGACAAAACAGAACTCCCAGCCAAGCACCCACGATGGAGGCCAACGGCCAAGCCGCTGAGCCGCACGTTGGCGACCTCAACGGCATCAGCACCGACACCGAGAGGAAGAGACTTCTCGAAAGCCCAGACGAGGAGCCTGCTCCTAAGAGGGCAAAGGCCTCGGATGACAGCGCCGCTGCGAGAGACGAGGGTCCTCAGACAGAGACTGCTGTCAAGCCCTTGCCAAAGGGCACCGCCCCGGTGAAGCCTGAGTAGGCCTGACTGACCCTCGCGTGGAGGCGGAGACTAGACCCGACTGACCGTGCGCACAGGTACCTGATCAAGGTGCCCACACGGGTCTTCGACGTGGAGGAAGAAGTCGCCCCCAAGCCCGGCGGTGACGATGATGCGGCCGAGGATAGGGGTCTCGATGCCAGGGATCAGGGCGGCAGAGCCAAGAACAAGAAGCAACGTGGCGTTAACACCGAGAGGGAGTTCGGCTTCTCAAAGGACTCTCACCAACTTTGCCAGACGCGCGCCCATAGCGACGAGTTCTCCCCAAAGGAATGCAAGCATGGCGCGCGCTGCAACCGGCTCCACGATCTTCGCAAGTACCTCGCCGAAGGCAGACGTGCTGATCTCCAGGTCCTCGGCGGCAAGTGCCCCGTGTGGGAAAAGACCGGGGAGTGCCCCATGGGCTGGAAGTGCCTGTTCGTCAGGTCACACATGGCCGAGATCGCGCATGACGATGGCAGGAAGGAGCTATGCCTTGTGAAGGACTCGGGTCGTTTCCCCTCCGAGGCCCCGCCCGACGCTGACGGGTTCGCCGACGGCTTTGCGGGCATCGTGAACAACGTCCCTGCGGCCAAGAAAATCGAGCTTTCTAGGAAGAAGAAGGACTTTTCCAAATCCGACCAGTGTATCCAGTGGCAGGAAGAAGACATTAAGCTCGCTCGGAGGGTCTTCAACTCCAAGAATGAGGACGGAACACCCAAAACACAGCTAGCAAAGACACACGAGTACCGTGCTGCCTTCATAGACCCGCCCTTTAAGCCATCCGAGAAGAGAAGGATCTATTTCGGCCGCGAGACACCAGTTCTGGCACCTCTCACCACCCAGGGCAACCTCCCATTCCGTCGCCTGTGCGTCGAACTCGGGGCGGCAGCAACTTACTCAGAAATGGCCGTCGGAATGCACATCCTGCAGGGCCAACGTTCCGAATGGGCACTCCTCAAGGCTCACGAGAGCGAGACGACACCGCCCCGCCTTGGGGACGCCAGTGCTGCGCCCCCTGGGTACGACAATTCTCGCGACCTCAAGTTTGGCGCACAGATCGCCGCCAACGCCCCCTGGATTGCAATCAAGGCTACTCAGGCATTGTCCGAGTACCTTCCTCACCTTCGCCTGATAGACCTAAACTGCGGCTGTCCCATTGACAAGGTTTACAAGGAAGGCGCAGGATCTGCGCTATTGGACATGCCGTCGAAGCTGGAGCGCATGGTACGTGGCATGAATGTGGTCTCGGGAGAGGTGCCCATCACCACGAAGCTGCGGCTGGGTGTCAAGAGCGACAAGCCTACGGCTAAGAAGACTATCGAACGACTGGGGCTTGGGGTTACAGATACAAGCGACGTCCTCGGTGCCCCGGGCTGCGCCGCTATCACGCTTCACGGCCGCTCCCGCCAGCAGCGGTATCGTTCAGCCGCGGACTGGAGCTACATCGCCGAGTGTGGTGCAATGATCCAGTCTTATCGTGATAAGAAGGACGAGGTGACTGATACGGTGCGGGAGCCGGACCCAAGCACTTTGACCAATGGGGGGCGGATGTACTTTCTCGGAAATGGAGACTGCTACTCGCATGTCGATTACTTCAACGACATTCAAAATGCGCGTGTCGACTCCGTGATGATTGCCCGCGGTGCGCTCATCAAGCCCTGGATTTTTGAAGAGATCGAGAAGGGGCAGTACCTAGACAAGTCTTCGACTGAGCGACTCGGCTATGTCGAAAAGTTCGCCCGCTATGGTCTCGAAGCGTGGGGCTCCGACGAGATTGGTGTGAGCACCACGAGAAAGTTCCTGCTAGAATATTTGAGTTTCACCCACCGTTATATACCTGTGGGAATCTTGGAACATCTTCCGCCGAAGATCAACGATCGTCCGCCGGCCTTCAGGGGGCGTGATGACATGGAGTCGTTGCTTGCGAGTGACAACTATAAGGACTGGGTGAAGATTAGGTAAGCCCACCCTCAGAATGCGCCCCTTGGAATTGGTTCTGGATCGCAGCTGACTTCGACAGCGAAATGTTCCTTGGCCCGGTGCCGCAGGGCTTCAAGTTTGAACCAAAGCACAAGTCCAATGCATATGCCGAAGCTGAGGGCTAGGTTCAAGATTGCTCCCAAAACGATAGATCAAGGCTCTTGAGCCACGATGCAAAAGCTGGACCAAGGATGCGGATGTGTAAGGCAGGCAGGCGGCTGTTCATTTCAACTGCAGAACGACGGCGTGGACGCCGAGGGAACCCGAGGTGGTGCCCATTGTGAGGATTAGTGGAGCAGGTGTCTAGGTATTTTGCTGATTTCAAATGGCCTTTCGTGGCTGTGCCACCAACAATCAAGCTGATCCATGAAAGTTGGCCGCAGTTGACGGGGCTGGAAAGGCTATAAGTCCTACACATAATGCCACCTGGGCAGAAGTAACTGTTCCGCAGGAAGGCAACTATCGGACACTCAAGAGATATCGTGCAACACTGTCACTGAGGCAAAATGCAAAGAACGCATTCATGAAATGATGATTCTTTCCCTTCTTTGGGCACTGCAGCGAGAATCCAAATTGGTAGACCTGACTTGGTATTGGAATCCGGGAAGCCAGTACAAAAGTGCCATAACCGCCCTACAGAGGTATAGGTTCGCCCATTTCCCCCCGGCAGTAGCTCGACATTTGGTAAGTGTCAGCTGACATGGCCGCATGTCAATCATGCATATCGTGCCTCTGACGCCCTCTGATGATCCTCCAGAGCCTCAATGGCTGGCTACCTTGACTTGAGCTTTGTCCAGCCGCTCGTCCCGGGTGTCTTCGGGCTGGAAGCACCGTCATCCAGAGCCACTTGTGCAAAGTCCGCAACTATCGAGTCTAGATTAGCCTTCACCGTTGCAGTGGACATCACACTTTCTACGCCAAATAATCTTTGACCCGATTCGCCATGCTGCTTGCCTTCTCCTTGAACCCCTTCCTCCATGGGCTCTTCCACCGCCCAAGCGTCGTCATTCAACATCTCCCAATCGAGTCCATCTGCATCGCTCAACAATTTCTTCTTGAGGCGATCGGCCAATTTCACCGGGTTGGGAAGCTTGAATCCTCGAGTGAACTCATTGCCCTCGGCAGCCCCAAGGAAGGTGTGAACGGTTCCGTGAGAGAAGCGCCCCATCATGGGTTTCGCATTGCAGCCGAAATGGTCTTTGATCTGTTCAGGGGACTCCGGAATGTGCGTGTTGTCAGGCGACGGTGGTTGCTGGACAAGGCGAGCAGTGGGATTGTTGGCCAACTGGTTTCCGATGAGTAGATTGTACAGGTTGCGACCCATATTGCAGACATCCTCATACGACGTCTTGTCGCCTATGGGAACTCCCTGTGTGCAGCAGGCCCAAGCAATATCGTAAGCTAGCAAAACGACCCCCTCGATGAAAAGTGAATATGTAGAAGGGTCTTCTTTTGCCAGCGCCAAAAGTGGCTTGTCGATGTAGAGTGGCCGAGGCCTGGGGGTATGCTTTTGACTTTGGTCTCGCGGCTCAGATGGAGGCAACACAACGGTCCCGGGAAATGGCACCTCGCCGTGACGGTGGGAGGATGCCAGCGAGAAAATAGTTGGTTTTGGGTAGTCACGATGAGGAAGTGTAACCTCAGCCGGCAAGCGTATTGCCAAGTAATGAGAGGCCAACATAAGGATATGCGATATGTGCGCAAGGGATGTTGAGATTGCCTCCGGGGTTGCGGCTGGGAAGAAGTCAGCATTGGTGCGTTGCGCGTCCACTGGCCCACGAAGATACCCACTGATCATGCCAGGCAACTCTATCATTTCCACACCAGCCAGCTCGAATTTCACCGAATTGCCCTTCTTCACGCGGTGAAGTCCGTACAACCTCGCGGCTTCCATGCACAAGTAGCTCCTGGTGGCAGCCATACTCTCGAAGCTACGGTTCCACTTATACTTTGTCATTTGGATTGCCCTTTCGGCCTCTTCCACGTGCCTAGAACGTCTTGATTCGATACCGTTGGAAGCCTCGGCCAGATCTTCCTTTCTCCTAGTGTTCCTACTCTTGCGATCGGCAATTTCTCTTCGCGCCGCGTCAATCTCAGCGCGTAGCCTGTCTGCCTGGGAAATGATCCGACTTGTCCTATCCGCGGCCTGCGCTTCCTCGGATTTCACCCTCTGCACATAGATGGTCTTGGCGACAGCGTCGCCGCTCCAAGGAGGATTCGTGCTTGTCAGAGTGGAACCGATCTTGCCGCTGAGGGCCTCGTTCTCGATCAGTGCAGTTGCATGAGCGACGCGGCCGGCATACAGCCGGTTCCTGCAGTCAATAACGCATAGAAATGGAAGCTTTTGCGGATGGTGGGGGCGGTGACATATTTCGCAGTTCATCTTGCTGGCGAGCACCGGGCCAAAAGGGCAATTTCGGCGGGGAATGACGGCCTTGTGATCTTCCTTCTGACGCAGGGTCAAGCACAGGTGTCGGACGGCGACGTTCTGTAGACACCAGATTACACTTAGGCCTCTTTTGTTCGTATCATATTGCCCCGTATTCGAAGAGGTCGGTGTAAAGACGGGTGGCAGGGTTATGGGCTGCTGCAGTATGAGTATGAGCAGGAAGAGTGGGAGCGAAGGTGACTGACTGCCTGCCCGAGGCTGCGGGCGGCAGATGAGGTCACAGGGACATCCAGCATTCTACTCCATACCACCATGCTTTATCGGAGCTCTTATCGCAACTGATGCACTGGCGTTTGCCTAGGCAGCCAGGGCAAGCACCTTCCTGCCCTGGTGCCTACCTAGGTACCTAGGTAGGTACCTAGGTACCCCCACCTACCTGGGGCAGGCAGGAACATGCCTCCTGCAGTCTATACATAACCACCTAGGCAGTGTTGACACCACTCGTTGGGACAGCAGCAAATTCTTTGATTGAAATGTACACACCTACGGCTTGAATGAAATGTTTGGGCCTTTATCCACTGTGGAATCAACCATCTCCACCCCCGGGACTCGGCAGACGACACATTCACTTCTTGTGGATATTATTACTCCACCCGGTCTCTGAGTTTCCCAGGTGCTGATCCCGATTCTTGGAGTCAATTCAGAGCATCTTCCCCGTCACATGAGAAGCCGCTCAAGGTGAGCCCGCCCTTGGCTCCCAATTCTGAAGCAGCTTCCACCGTACGAACAGGAGTCATAGAGAGCTGGCCACCCGCTCACCACAAGTAGGTCTCCAAAGACTGGCCCCACGTTTCCCTCAGCTGCCTCAAGGAGCTGGCATGGATGGTGCAGATGGATCCACGACGCCTCCTCTGCCACCGGCAGAATCTCGGGATGCTCATCTACCAGATGCTTCCCCCAATTCGCCGCATTCAACGCCCCTCGGCCGTGATATCGAGTGTCAGCATGAGAAAGAAGGACTAGAGGCCGACATTGGGGAGACTGGTGATAGGGATGCCAGGATGAATTCTTCTCCGCACCAGAGCCGACTGCCACGGCCGCCCAACTCCAAGACTCCTGAGCCACGCATCGTCACCCTCTCCAAAACAGCAGGCACCAGGCACCGTCCTCAGGTGAACAGCCTGACGCATGCTTCCCATCTAGCCCCTGAGCGGTCTGCTACTCCAGACACTCCGGGAACTGTCCGCAGCATAGCCTCTTGCGACTGGGACGATCTCGAGGCAAGATTTGAAGCGGCACTGGTCAATGCAAATCAAAACGAGCAAGCGTTGATGGCAGAATTCGAAGCCCTTGTCAGGGTATGCAATTAGATCTGCTCATGGCAACCTCCTGGTGATTTCATTGACAAGCCTCTAGTATTTTAACATCTGGGCTTCTGCGGCATCTGCCCACGACAACGAGCGCGCAACGAAACGGTGAGCGTGGTGACAATTGGCCTTATGGGTAAAGAAGCTAACTGACACTTGGGGCAGGCTGCAAACACGGGCCCAGTATGTCCAACTTCGGGAAACAGACCTCGACAAGAAGAAGCAGTACTGTAAGTTTGAGGCCCAGACTCTTGTTGACCTGCCCAGCCCTGCTGACACGTCATGTCAAGACCAGCAGGTGATGCAAGCCTTCCAGAACGCCATGCAACTTCTTAATCAATCTTGATATGTGCACCCGGCACAGTGTCTTGGTGGCATCTCTGATGCACTGATCCCTGCTTTGACTTCGGGGGGTTGTCTACCCAGGTGATCTAGCACTGAGATTGTGCCACACTGTACTTTCTCGTTTTCACTAGTTGTTGCTTCGTGCAACTATCAAACCCGCAACTGTCTGCTAAAGTGGCTGCACAAGACGTGTGATGGGCAGAGCATTAGCCGGATTGCTCTGGGGAATTTAGAGGTGCCCAAACAGTTGCTTTTGACCTTGGTTCTAAACAGTTGTGGTTGCATACAGAGGTGCACCACTGCCTGGTGCAATTTACCAGGGAACATGCATGGAGTACCTAGGTACCTACCTACCTTGGTACCTAGGTAGGTACGGGTGGTGAGGTGGGCCTGGACTAGCGTGCTACAAGTATGCTATGCTTTCCAACCTCGCGCTTTCAGGCCGTTGCCCCCATTTATCATCATCTCTGTTCCCAGACCTTCTTTTTCTCTTTAATTGGCAATGCTCAAAAGGCAGGTCAACACTCAAGACTGTACTTGGAGCCTTGAGAAGCCAACTTTTGAAATAACATGATCCAGTCAATCTGAGGAATAGCGCTCTGAAGGGCACGTATTATCATCGGCAACATCGCCGCCGTCGGCATTTCTACAGCGCGGCTCTCGAGGACTTAGGATGCGCCCACGATGGCCGTGGACAGAATGTCGGAACAGAAGCAGTCTTACCTTCAGCTGTCCTTTCCAATCCCTCGCGTAACTGATGTACGTTCTATCTGTGACTCAGCCACAATCGTACCTGCTGACATCATTTGGACCAGGCGGACTTGTGCGCATTCCACCACGCGCATTTTGGTGAGGCGTCGGCTATTGCCTTCACTGCAGACTTTCTCAACCTTGAAAAGGTGCACCAGGACATTGAGACTCAGCATCGTCATGACGCTGGAGACGAAGCATATTACGAAGGCGATGAGGACGAAGACGGGCTTGGGTATTATGCGGACGGCGTGAAGCGCACCCTGACCGACGCGCAAATTGCCATGTTTCGACATTCTGAGACCCAGGCCCTGCAAAGAGCTCAAGAGAGATCTATGACTCGACGAAACTCATCGTCGCCGCCACCGATGTGTGCCCACGTCGAACCTCTCGAAGGCCACAGAAGCGAAGACGGCGAGCTGTCAGATGATGTCTCAAATACGGGCGCCGTCCATACGAAGAAGAAGAGAATCAAGAAGAAAAAGAAACGGGGCAGTGGTAATAGCAAACGCCATTACTCGCCGGACCCCGAACGCCGCAAGAGGACTTGGGATGTGGTCGAGACCGGACTGGACGCCCTGGATTATGGGGGATCCGGGCCGTCACAGCCACAAATCAGCCCGACGAGTCATCGGCGAAGAATCACGTATGATGATGATGATGGGTGATGGCCTCGCACCAGGCCACTTTCTGAACGGCGATGGCCCTGATGCCATTCGTCTTAGCAAGGAGAGCTTCCACGTTCTCTGCATCGATGGATCCGTAAGTCTCTCTTGTTCCTTTTGCTTGTGTCCGAAATGATGAAAGCATTATCGTATCGTCATCCTTAGGCGGAAGTCTGGAGGGAGGGTGTCGGCATGTGCCTTTCTGCTATGCCTGACCCCCTCGCAAAAGGAACATGTCGAATAATAATCTTCTCTCTGATTTAAAAAAACAACACACAACACCCATTCATACCTCATTCATTGTGTACATATGTACTGCAGCATAATGAGGCTGTCCGCTGACATTTTAGAACCGCTTCTGGGCGCAGGACTAGTCACAGGTCCATGGCCAAGAATCTACCTTTTTTTTTGAAAGGGGGAGTGTGATTCATTGTCGGTGGAAACGGCTTCGGCTTGTTTGGCGAGGCTCCTTCTGGCAGAACCGAATGGATTCTGCCCTGGGGCGAAGCAACTACATAGCCTTGTCCAAGACGGACCTCAAGTACTTGAGAAGACGAGGGCACACGGGCGGTACCATTGGCCGTACGGGGGAAATGAAAGCAGGGAGCGGACAACGATACTCCTTTCGTCCCGCTGGAGCGTCATTGTGCTAACAGCCAGGCCCTATTACTGTGGAGTGGTTGAGACAATCTCGTGACTGGTCTTAGATTTCCCGGAGGTGTCTAATCACTCAAGATCAAGGCAGTCACCAGCATGCACAGAAGCCATTTCTGGTCGATCATGGATTTCAAGGAACATGCGCCACAAGGTGTATCAGTATCAGTCAGCCAAGGGCAAAATGGATGCACCCACGTCCCAAAGGCGTGGGTTTGTGCTTATATTGACCAGCAGAAGGCCAAGCTAGGGTTTCTAACTGTATCTATAACTCTCGCTCGTGTCGACCTTGTCGTGCTCGTGCCGTTACCCCGGAGGACCTGAGATTGTAGAGCGGGAGTCTTTGATCTATGTCACCGAATTTTGCCCATTCTATCATCTAGTCTTGTTGTTGATTTGAAGCGTCGCTACCTCTTAATTGTTTGATAGAAAATTGGCGACATTGTCCAGGCCTCGGTCGTCCATTTGGTGACAAGATTCCCATCCTTGTCCACCTTTTCTCGCGGGTCTATGGGCTTGCTCGAAAACCCAGGACCCCCTAGCGCACACCCCCCCCCCATGCCAACCTGCCCTCGGGACGGCACCCACCCCGAACCCTGGTGCGTTACGGCTGCACTAGCTCAAAAGATAACCACATCCCGCCCTGACTGGAAAGGCGATGCCATACAGCTATCCAGCCTTCCAGCCTCACCACCGTCGTTGGCCCACCTCCCCACCCGCCATACGCCTGCAGCCTCATCGTCGACCTGTCTACCGCCCCATAGTGACTAGGTGCATAGTCGAAGCACAACGGGCAACATGGCGCGCGTCTACGCGGACGTCAACCAGAACATGCCGCGGGCATACTGGGACTACGACAGCGTCAACATCAGTATGTCCCACCTTCTGACACAGCTAGACCGCCACAGCAGCACAAGATGGGGCGCAATAACTCATGCAACTTGCTAACGTGCGTGGATAACAGGCTGGGGTGTCTTGGAGAACTACGAGGTTGTCCGCAAGATCGGTTTGTGGCCCCACCAAAACACCTGGTAACACCAGCAGCCGAAGACAGACTGACTTTCGAGGGGGCAACGCGCAGGTCGTGGCAAGTACAGTGAAGTCTTCGAAGGCATCAATGTGGTCAACTACCAGAAATGCGTTATTAAGGTGCTCAAGCCTGTCAAGAAGAAGAAGATCAAGCGTGAGATCAAGATACTGCAGAACCTGGCCGGGGGCCCCAATATCGTCGCATTGCTCGACGTTGTCCGCGATTCACAGGTGATTACACGTCCGGTCTTCTCAAGTCCTTCCCCTCCTGCCCTAAACGGCCCTGCAATACCGCACTGTGCGCCGGACTGTCCTGCTGACATGGGCGGCTTCCAGAGCAAAACGCCCTCGCTCATCTTTGAGTTCGTGAACAACACGGACTTCCGAAGCTTGTACCCCAAGTTCAATGATTTCGATGTTCGGTTCTACATCTCCGAGCTCCTCAAGGCGCTGGATTTCTGCCACAGCAAGGGCATCATGCACCGAGATGTGAAGCCTCATAACGTTATGATCGATCATGAGAACAGAAAAGTAGGCGCGCCTGCCCTGTCTTTCTTCCACCTCAGCGGCCACTGACTCTCTGACAGCTGCGGCTCATCGACTGGGGTCTGGCCGAGTTCTATCACCCCGGCACGGAATACAATGTGCGCGTGGCCTCTCGCTATTTCAAAGGACCGGAGCTCCTGGTTGATTTCCAGGAGTATGACTACAGCCTGGACATGTGGAGTCTCGGGGCCATGTTCGCATCCATGATCTT
Source organism: Diaporthe batatas (assembly GCF_019321695.1). NCBI lineage: Eukaryota > Fungi > Ascomycota > Sordariomycetes > Diaporthales > Diaporthaceae > Diaporthe > Diaporthe batatas. The sequence goes on along the minus strand of NW_025408554.1, from coordinate 2,134,823 downwards.
CCGCAAAGAACCCTTCTTCCACGGCAACTCTAACAGCGACCAGTTGGTCAAGATAGCCAAGGTTCTGGGCACCGATGACTTGTTTGACTACTTGGACAAGTACGAGATTGAGCTTGACGCCCAGTACGACGACATCCTCGGCCGCTTCCAGAAGAAGCCCTGGCACAGCTTTGTTAATGCCGACAACCAGCGCTTCGTCAGTAATGAGGCCATCGATTTCCTCGACAAACTCTTGCGCTACGATCATCAGGTAACCCCCCCCCCCACCCGGTTTCTCGTTCTCAAATAGTCCTCTAACGCCTTATACAGGAGCGCTTAACAGCTAAAGAGGCCATGGCCCACCCTTATTTCAACCCTATCCGTGACGAGGCCAATCTCCAAGCTTACCTTGCTGGTGCTCCTGGAGTTGTAAACTCCTGATTGGCGCAGCGAATAGCCCACCAACAGCGAAACTCTTTTGCTTGATGGTCCGTGTCCGCCGACGAGATATCCCGGAACACTGTCATTCTCCATCAGAGCAGTATCGAGAAGTGTGACCAGGTCTTAATGCGATGCTTCCCCGGGCAAGGTGTCAACTGTCAATCCTGACCTCGGCTCCTGTTTTCATGTACTACTGTCATTTTACAGTACTTGGAAGCAAAGATTGAGAATCTTGTAGCCAATGCATTCCGCCAATGGACACATTCGCTTCATGTACGGGCTGCTCTGGAAACCCCACCACCGCCCCCCCCCCCAAACAAGAGAGACATTACAGTCAATGCACGATGCTACCGAATAGGGGAGGAACAGTATTTCAGATCTTGCGTTTTGTTGACATCAAACACAAGCTGAGCAGAGTATGAGGCTGGGGGGGGGGGGGTTGCTTTCGAAAGACCCGAGATAGGAGGAAATCAACTGCACCATGCCGGTCATTGGTGGGAGACCCCCAAGTCGCAACAGCAGGGAAATTCATGCTTACTCACGTGGGAAGAAGTTGCACTTTGCATATCATGCTGTTTGAGGGGTTTTACCAGTGTTGGGAGCACACTTTTCATTAGGCTTTACACTCTATGACGAATAATGTGAACGTGCTGGATGGTAGGAGGACTACACCGACTGCAGTTGCCAAAATGTGGTTTCGGCCTATAATCCTTTGCAACCCGTCGTGCTTGCTCCCAAGTGAACTTTTGATTTCGTAGTGATACATGCCCGCTCGACCGACATTGGCGTTGGCAAGTCATTTCAAATACTAATACAGGCGAAACAGAAGTCTCTCCCGCACCTAAAACCACCCTCCCCGCACCTCCTCTTCGTGCCTCCAGGTGTCTGGACCACGGAAACCGATGGACTCGGCGCCCGGGTACTGTTGACCACGCCCCCTGTGAGGTCATTTGTGCTGCGGCGTCTACTCTCCCTGTTCTTGTTCCTGCATCCTGGAGTGCTATGCTTATCAGCCTTGGAGCATGAGGAAGGGCCGAAGAGCAGGCTAGCCACACGCATTTTCTTCCCTGCGCTTGCCGTGGGAGGCGGATCGGCGTCCTGGCGCAGGGCGAGGATGCGGTGGTACCCAGAAGGCGTGAAGTCGGCGAGGTGGAACGAGATCTCGTCTTCATCATCTTCGTCGTCGGACAGGAGAGAAATGAGTCCTGGGCCAGAAGCCTTAGGTTTCTCAGGCCGCGGCCTGCACTTCGGACGAGGCGTCGATGGCGCCAGTGGGGCAGACTCGGCCGTCTGCGGTGACTTTGCTGAGGCTGATCCATCTTCCGCGGGGGCTGTCGACGACGCGACGACTGGTGACGGTTCCTCTATGAGACCAGGTAGGCCTTGAAGGTCATTACCAGGCCCATTCTGGCAACGGCTTCTGAGCGGCTGACATTCTGCTTTTGACGTAGCTTTTTGCCCGCGCTCCTCTAATCCTTGTTCTTCTGGCCGCTGCCGCTTGCTTCGGGTTCGCCGGTGTAAAGAATGCTTGGCTACGTCAGATGTGCTGCCATAGACCACATGGTCCGGACGGGGTTCCCGGCTTGGGCCGGAGGCTCCTGTTGCACGTGCTGCTGCATCGTGCTCCGGACCCGGCTGTGGCGATATCCGCGCAACTCGATTCCGTTTTCTCTGAAGCGAAGCATCAAGCGCGACTGATGTAGGCGGGGATTTCGACGCCTTCCCGTTATATTCATTTCGTGAAGCACCTTGTGCAGCTAAGCCGGCAGCACCTGCCCTCTCTGACTTACACCGGATGGTGCTCTTCCTTGGCAACAAATTCTCCTCGTCTGAGAATGTGTAGCTTGGATCTACTATGTTCCTTTCGAATTGCTCTTTGGACGGCTTCTGCGGCATGCTCGGTTGTGATTCCTGTGGTGGTTGGCTGCCAAAGTTAGTCGATGCGGGTGCGCCGTTCTGCTTTGAAGTAGACATTTCATACACGCCGGCAAAGGCAGAGGCCGGACCTAATGTCTTCCTCTGGGATACGTCTCTTTGGGTTCTTGGTTCCATGGCTCCAGGGTCGAGGCGTTCTGCGGCCAGCTCAACGACACCAGGTCCAGTCGGTGGCTCGCATGGCTTCTGGAGACCCAGAGACCTACTAGACAAGGGTGGCTCCAGCGCTTGATGCGACGCATCAACTCCCAGAGAGGTTCTGCTGACTGTTTCTGATCCATGATCTCCGTGGTATTGAGCAAACGGGTCGAGTTGGCCAACCTTCCTTGCCTTGATCTCGACATAAAAAGTCCGCCCGGATGGCTTGATGGGGGTGTTTCCAGTGACATCTAAAAAGTCTTCCTCCATGCCAGTAGCGTCTGGATCTTCTTTTGGGCCAGCCAGTTGCTGCTCGGCAGGGTCCTTGGGCTGCCTTGTTTTGCGCCTCGCGACGGTATGCCCTCGCTTTCTTTTGGCATGGCGGGGCGCTTGTTCTCTCTGACAGGGAGAGACCGCGATCGGACTGCTTGCTGAGCGTGACCGCGCCTCGCTCGTCTTTCCCTTAGCCTGCATGCAGTAGTTGTCTGTGTTGGAAGAGGCAGACTTCACGCCGGGCTTTGAAGTTGGCCGTGTGCCCAACACTTTTCTTCTCGATTGGTCCGCCGAGGGTGACGTAGCCGCGATGTTTTCGATCACATCTTGAATCATTTCATGCAAGCCAGGGTCGTTGTCGGGGCTGCTTCCGACGGCGGGGAATTTACTCTTGATCAAGGGCGACCCTTTGGCCCCAAGTAGATTGTCAGGGGCGCCTAGGAGAACATCTTCTTCATCGCCGTCCTGATCTCTGGTCTTGGTCAGGGGGCCGCCCGTCACGCGAGTAACCCGCCGGGTGCCAAAGATCGGCTGCTGCGCCTGCGATACAAAGCGTGTGCTCATAAATGCGGACTGAGGGAGTTCGGGTGTCCGCCATGCAGGGTCCACGACCTGCGTCCGTCGCACCTCCCAAAGGCCAAAGGGCTGACATGGCGGCGTCAGAGACTGGGGAGCCGGGGCCACACCTGAAGTTGGATGCACGACAATCTTGGGATCGCTCCGTGCCGCCACGTCTGATGAGCCATCCCCAAATGCCTCATCTCTGATTCCATGGACGATGAGGTCGTCTCCTGAGCAGTGTGCATCTTCCTGTTCGCCCTCGCCGCCTTGTCCGAACTCCTGGACGGCTGTGATGGACTGGAGATGGCCATTGTCCACGACAACCTGGCCGGTTCTCAGGTCGATTTCGTCACCAATGCCAGTGAAATCCTTGCCGTACTTTGAGAATATGCTCTCAAATCTGGATTTGAGCTTATCTGAGGCACGCGCCCTGGCTTGTTCGAGCTGGTAGACAGGGTCTCGCCTCTGGTTGAGCTCATTAGGCTCGCACTCGAGCTCGTCCTCGTCCTCGTCGTCAGTGCCAAGAGAGTCAAGCGCGATCCTTTGTCGCTTGACAGGACGTTCCATAGTGGTGACCTCGTGGGTGGGATCATGGCATGGCCCCGTGGCCGAGGGGTTGCGGCGAGGATGAAGGACTCAATCAATTGATGAGACGCGACCAGACCAGACAAGAGAGGCAGGCAGGCAGTGCCCTTGCCCCTTGATGCTGTAGGGCTGAGTGTGGGGAAAGCTTGGGGTTGCCTGCCCGCCACCCCTGCCCGCCACCCCTACCCCCCAAGGTACCTACTCCTCCACCTGACTACTTGGACTCCTGTCCTGTTGATGGCCGACGTTGCGCAGCTCGCACGAGCAGCATCTCCAGAATGTACTGCCAAAAGTGCCGAACGCCTCTCAGACTGGACAGCTCCCTAGAGGACCTGAATCCGGCAGCATACGACCTACTTGTCGGTAAGCATGTCTCCCCGTCCTCACCCTGGCCACGCGCCACAGTCGGGCTGCCGTGCTTAAACTCGGTTCGCACCCCGTAGCTTCGTCCCGGCCGCCTCCGAACCGACACGCCGCCTCCCGCAACGCAAATCCACAAGATCAAGCCAAGAAGGCCCTCTATGACCGTGTCTCCAAAGACGCCGGTCCGGCCACGTTCAGGAAGCCCACAGGCGCCATACGAACCGGCGATGGGCAACAACGAGACAACCCAGGCATGTCCTTCATATACCTGACAGAATCCCAGGTCGGCAACCCCAGCCGCTTGCCCAGCCATCACGCCTCACAGAAAGCGGCCGGGGACGTGACGGCAGAAAATGGTGGTTCCAAGTCACACGAGATGGAGCGCATCGCCAAGCTCCATGAGATTCTCTCGGCGAGGTCGGATGTGGACCATCCGGTATGCGTCGAGTGTACCGAGATTCTCGTGGACGGTCTTCAAAAGAAGCTCGAAACGGCGAACCGCGAACGGGAGGCATATGTGGCGTACTTGAAGGAGTTGCAGGCAGAAGCACCGACGGCCGACGAGCTCAAGGCAAGCGAGGAGTCCCTGGCAAGGACGAAGCAAGGCGAGGTGGAGGCTCTCGCACTGTTGAAGCAGCTGGAGGCGGAGAAGGCGCAGCTGGACGAACAAGTCCTGCGGCTGGAAGACGAGTCACGCCAGCTCGACGCCGACGAGGAGCAGTTCTGGAGGGATCGCAACGCATTCGCGATGAAGTTGACAGACTTCCAGAACGAGCGCGACAGCATCAACTCCAAGTTTGACCACGACTCGCGCCTGCTCGAGAAGCTCCAGAGGTCCAACGTCTACAACGACACGTTTTGCATCAGCTTTGACGGCTATTTCGCAACCATCAACTCTCTGCGGCTTGGCCGGCTGTCTAACAAGCCTGTCGACTGGCCCGAAATCAACGCAGCCTGGGGCCATGCCCTCCTGCTGCTCGTCACGGTTGCCGATAAGCTCGGCTACCAGTTTGAGGGATACCAGCCTGTGCCCATGGGCTCAACCTCCAAGATCATCCGCTACGACCCGGTGTCCCCTTCCTCCAGCCGGCTCGGCGGCCACAGGAACGCACCTCCGCCCGCACCCAAGAAGCACACACTAGAGCTCTACTCATCCGGCGACATGCCTCTCGGGCTCACATTCATGCATCGAAAGTTTGACAACGCCATGGTGGCGTTCCTAGAACTGGTGCGGCAGCTCGGGGCGTTTGTTGAGAAACAGAATGCCAGTGACGGGCTCGGTGATCAGGCCCTAATACTGCCGTACAAGATCGAGGGCGACAAGATCGAGGATGTCAGCATCAAGCTGGGTCTGGCTCAGGATGACAGTTGGACCCGGGCTTGCAAATTGGCCTTGACATGCTGCAAATTCCTGCTGGCTTGCACGAGCAACTTCAGCGCGGAGAGGAGCTCTGCCGGTCGGGGCGGAAGGGAGAACAACGGAGCCACGGCCTGAAATACAGGGCAATTCATCTCAGACATCAGCCAGCGTTTTCAGAGCCAGGGGGGGCCGGCCTCGTAAGTTATTGTATTTCTCTTTGCTGGCGCCGTTCTGGATGGAATGCGAAGATGTGTATGAGGCGCGATAGCGGTTGAGGACTAACGGCACGGACTAACGGCACGGACTAACGGCGTTGGAGTGAGGGCATTGGCATTGGAATTGGCATTGGCATTGGCATCGGCATTGGCATTGGGCCTAGCCTTCGCCCTTTATCTTTCTTTCTTTCTCGTTCTTTTTGGGCGGGTCGTTGAGATGAGCTGGTATTGCGCGGTAAACAGACATTGCCGCCCCTCCCCACCCGGGGGAGGCAGGGGTTGGGGCGCAAGATGACCATGTGATATTGAAGATATGAACACAATCTGTGGCATCGAGCAAGACCGATGCTATATCGTCTGCATGGCCGTTTTCTGACGGTTGGTGGCAGTTAATAGATGTTGGGATGAAAGATATTGGCGTCAGGGGGCCGGTGACAATTACACGGCAACCGCACGTGGGACGCGTAAATGCACAGAGCTGAGACGTCAGCGACCATGCTGTGGCCTGCGGATGCAGGGGGCTGATTCGTTCAACCGGGTTCGCCTGTTTGAAACTTTGTGAAGTGCCGCTCATGTTCCCGCGAACACTGCTGATTGCGGTGCATCCCATTTTCTCCCTGTAGCTTGCTTTGGACTGCCACTGCCACTGCCGCTGTCACTGCCGCTGCCATCGCCGTCGCCGTCGCCGTCGCCGTCGCCCGCGCTGAGCCAAGATGGCTCGGATTGGCCACGTCAGGTTGGAGAGGCGGCTTGCCTGGCTCCTGGCGTCCATGGCTGCAAGCATCATCTGGTTCGTTGTGTATAACTACCACGGCGGCGGCTCACATCTCGGCTGGGGCGGCAGCCCGCAAGACATGCAGCTACCGCTGGCCGTTGCCGGACCGGAAAGCGCCGGCCGGGGCCCGGCCAGCCAAGCAGGCGCTGCTCGCCTGCCGGCATGGATCGAGACGCCAAAGGTGTTCGACGTCGCTGAGATCCCCGACTACGTGCCGCCGCCTTTCTCGCTGGGCACGCCCATTGAGCTTTACCCGCAGCTCGCACAGGCCGTGGACAGGTTTCTCTCAAGGCCCGTCCTCACACACGAGCAGGCCTCGAAGCAGAACCAGGCCGCCTGCCCCTCCGAGCAGGCCGGCGCCCAGGTCAACGCGGACCAGCTCGGAAACGACCGCCAGAAATGGCTCGCTGTCGGCCCCGACACAATCGAACGCATGCGCAGGGGCGCCCTCGACTATCTCGAGCAGCACACCGCCGCCGAGGGGGAGGCTGCCCTCGTGGGCCCCGGCCTCCGCCTGGACGGGAGCCCCGTCCGGCAGGGCTCCCGCGGCATCGTGTTTGCCGCAGGGAACCACAGGACCGTGGACAGGGCCATAGGGTGTATCAAGGAGCTCCAGAAGCTCGGGTGGCACCGTGGCGACATAGAGGTCTTCCACTTTGAGGATGAGCTGACCGACGACGGCCAAAGACAGCAGCTGAGAGACCTCGGGGCGACCCCCCACGCGGTACGTCCAGGCGCCCCTTGCCCTCCTTGCCCTCCTTGCCCACGATGCTGCAAGTGCTCACATCAGCCCCAGGTCTCCACCAGGAAAGCCCCCGGCCGGTGGAAGAACTTTGAGCTCAAGGCCGAGGCCATCCTCCGCAGCTCCTTTGACGAGGTGCTCTATCTGGACTCGGACAACTATCCCCTGTCCCACGTGGGCGCGCTCTTCGATTCGCCCCTCTTCTCCTCCGAGAGAGGCGGGCGGGCTGTCTTCTGGCCTGACCTGAATCGTGACCACCCAGACAATGCCATCCACCGCCTGCTCGGTATCCCTTGCCATGACGCCTGGGAGCTTGACAGTGGCCAGATTTTGATCTCAAAGTCCGGCAACGACGGGCTGAACCTTGCTGCCTTGTATCTGGCCCAGTACATGGCCGAGGAGGGCGATTTCTGGTTCAGCGGTGGTGACAAGGACACGTTGTAGGTCCATGGACCTCAAGGCTGAGAGCTGCCGTGCTGATACTCATACAGTCGCTATGCCTTCCTGGCTCTTGGTCTGACCTACACGCCGGCCCCGCGCTGGCTCTCACTACTGGGCAACCGCGACCCCAGGGGCGACTTTTGTGGTGCTGCCATGCTTCAATATGGTCTTGATCCGCCCAGAGACGGGCATGCTGATCCGGCCGACCCGTCGCACCCAGAACCGCTGTTCGTGCACGCCAACCTGCTCAAGCACATGAGTGGGGTGCGTCCCGGTGGCGTGTTCCCCCTGTTCAGACGCCTGGTCCCGGGCCAGGACAGTGTTCGCACCGACCATCTCCCAGCTACAGCCCTTCATAGTGTCGCCGGCGGCGGAACCGACGTAGTGGGCAGGGGCCTGTGCAGCGACATCGTCGCATTCCGAGGCGGGGCCGACATAGAAACAGCTGATACCAGAGCGCTCTTTGGAGGTATGATGAAGGATTTTGAGGAGCGATTCTTCAGTTATGGCGCCCTTCCCGGTCTCTGGCGCTACTAGCCTATACCCGGCTGAGAGACAGCATGTCCTAACTGACGAGCCGTGCATATCAATGTCGTCGCTGCTGAGAGGCGTTCCCAACCCCAGCCAAAGACTCGAGCCCACAACAGGACACTCACACCGGCCGCGCTTTCGCAGACGCTTGAGCCATGTGCACACTTTGAGAAGTGGATACAAGACCCAGATGCTCTGTAACTCTACCTAGGTAATCTCTTGCGACAACGGTTCTCAAGTCTTGGTCGCCTGATCAAAACAGCGCTGGCCAAGTGTCGACCAGCACAGACAGGCCTCACAGCTGACAGGTGCTGTTACTTGGTCGGAACCTCTCCTGCTCACTAAGCACTTCCTACCACTGTCTTCACACAGATACAAGAGCAACCCACCCCGCCCCCCGCCCCCCGCCCCTCACATAAAGCGGCCTAGCAACCAAACTAAACACGGCCACTCTCACGGATATAGAAACGCTCAGCATCAAGAGTGACTATGGCGAGGACTCGCTGGGGGGGAGGGTGTAGGAGGCCTTGCCCGGAGGCCGGTTGGATCGCGAAGCCTGTCAGCCAGGGAGAGGCTCTTGATAGGCGATGACGGAGGTGTGGCAGGCGTCGTGAGGGCAGCGTGAGGAGGGCCGGCGGAGTGTAAAAGGCGTTCCGGCATCGCTATGGAGCCTACATGAGGCGGTGTGCCAAAGAGAGGCGGAAGTGGTAGCGCCGGGATCGAGGCCCGCCCTGCAAAGACGGCGGTGTTATGGGGAGAGTGGGTCAGAGCCCTGGCAGGCGCAGACAAGTCGCCGAAGGCTGATAGGGATGTCGTCCGGGGGGGAGGCTGGCCCGGGGCCAGCAAGCCCCACTCCCACCTGGAGGAGTCTCGGGTCAGCTGTCTTGCCCTGGCGTGGATGTGCAACATCTGGGCATGGGGTGCGGCATACCAACGCAGTGGCTTTGGGGGAGGCACAAGCCACTCTGGATAGGAGCGGGCAACCTCGTGCGCACATTTGCACTCGTTGTGGAGGTGGTGCAGAGGAAGGCCGTGCCGCAGTGTCTCGAGAGCCGCGTCGAAGTTCTGGTACATCTGCTTGTAGTTGGGCAAAGTCGGCCGGTGCCGCACCTTGTGCTTCCTCTCTAGGGCCTGGCCAAGCTCCTGCCTCAGGCTCTCATTCTCCCGTCTCAGGACCTCCAGCCTGCGCCTGTTCTCTTCGAGCTGCACCGAGAAGCCCGCGATGGAGCACTCTAGTTGGTGGAGCTCGTGGTCCTGGGAGAACCACCAACGAACAATGGCATAGGAGGATGGGGCCGTCGGGGTCGGGTGTGGAGGAATGAACATTCCAGGTATGACTGGGTGGACTGAGAGGCTTCCTGGTCAGTTGGGGCCACAGTTGGAAGCGATCGAGAGTCCCTTTGTCCCTCTCGATGCGTTTAGCAGGCGCAGCGTTGGGGGCTGAACAAGAGCGGGTCAACCTACTATCGTACCGGTGCCCGCTGACATGGGGCGTGTAATGTCTGACCTTTCCCATAACTGTGCCGCTGTCAGGAGCCATAATTCATACGCCCAAGAAAGGCACCGTTGAGGCAACATGGTTGAACACCCAACAGGTCCCACTTTAACCCTCATCTCCCAAGGTGAGAGTTCAACAGGAGCACCGAAGGGAAGAAGCAAACTGACTGAAGTCCTCTGCATCGCAGATCTCGCCGAGGATACGACCATTGTCCCAGTTGCGCATCTTGACGTCCTCTCCAGCGTTGATGAGCCTAGCTCTCATGTTGAGCTCCTGAAAGCCCGCGTTCCTGACTTTTCGCAGGAACTCCTCCTGCAGGCGGCGGTCGATCCACCTTTTGACAGGCACGCGCTCTGCGATGGACTGGGAAAGTCCGCAGATTGCGCACCAACCGAGGACGAGAACAGCAGCGCCGGTGCCGTAGATGATGGCCGCATAGGCGTAGTAGAGGAGCGCGCAGGCAATTTCAAAGCTGGCGCTGAGCATGCCAATGAGGTGGCGAAGCAGTTCCATGGTCTTGCCTGGCATTCTGGACGACGGCTGTCTGTCTCTGATAGGACAGCGGGCTGCTGTGCTGAAGGGTAGGTCCACTGGGAAGTAAAACGTGCCGCAATCAGGCAGATCATTAAAAGGAAAGTTGGTGGCACTGTGGAAAGGCAATCGAGTCGCGATGTCGGTGCCGCCTGCAGAGACCAGGGCACAAAGTGCTAATCGGAGTGAGACGCTTCAGACAGGACGTAAAGAGAACTGGGCCGTTTGTTCTTTTCACGTCAAGCCTGGTATGAGATGCTCGCAATACCGAGGGTCAAGACTCAACCAGGACGACGCTGACCTTGAGCAGCTGTTCACATCTCAGGAATTTCCATTGCCCAAGATGCCACAATTGAGACAATTAGCAAAAAGAGGTCGGCCAGCCTAAAAAGGCCAGCCAGGAAGTGTTGCTGGGGTCAGCTAGAATAAGGCTTTCTTTCGACTACACAATGCAGACAATACAAATCATTTCAGCTGATGCCTGGGTACCCTCTGGAACTGGTAGCATTGCACCAAGTGTGTGGGAATGCTACAAATAATCCTTATTCCTACCATTGTTCACTTCTTCCCTCGGACTAGCAGCCTTGTGTGTAAGTCTGAGACGACATTGACCCATGTTTCATTTTCCTTCTCTTCTGGACAATCAACACGCTGCCCCATACGGCTTGACAAGAAGTCTGCCATTTTGCCCGCATTGAACTGCTCGCCATAGACAACAACTGCTTGAGCTGAAACGATGAACTCGAGGCCATCGCTAGCGACAGAGCTTCGAACGACCAATTTGACATCAACTTTGGTCTGAAGTGGGGCCAGAAGTAAGGTCGAGGTGATGGAGATTGAGGAGTCCGAGGTGCGAGCTGTTGACGTTGGAAAAGCCAGGTTGAGCTGGTAAATCTGATTGCCCAGTGCGTTCGCGCGGTCCCAAGTACGGCTCACTACTCCAAGCATGTAGCTCACTTTCGTTTTGGACTGAGGGAGGCAGCGGAGATGGTCGCGTACGCACTCGAGACAAAACTCCTTGTCTGGTGTCAGCGGCTTAGGGTCTCGAGTCCTGTTCGCTGCGATGTACCAGACATCGATGCGAGAGTTCTGCTGCCCCGCCTTGAACGACGTGGTGTCGAACACAAGCTGGATCTCCTGGCGGTAGGATACCGATACACTAGTCCCTACCACTCCTGTGATTGCCCAGCCATGTCGCTTCTCAAGTTCGTCAACCTTGGCTTTGAGGGCGCTGATTTCGGCAGAGCTCCAGCCACGGCATTCTTCTCTGGCCCTTTCGGCTTCCTTGATGTCTGCACTATACCGTTGTTTCTGGTCCGCGAGCTGGTCGACCATTTGCTCGCTAGCTCTGAGTTGTTCTCGAAGCTGTGCGATCTCTTCGTTTTTGAGCTCGATGTCATCTTCCACAGAAGCGAGGTCTGTGCGGGCGGATTCGAGTTCCTGAGGGTCACAGTCCTCCAGCTCACTGACAACAGCATCGAGATCCTCATACTCTCTGGCTAGTGTGTCTAGCTGCTTCACCATCGCCGGCAAGACGGAAGACAGGAGCTTCTGTTTCTTGTCAAGAAGCTGCTCATCAGCTACCATCCCTTCCGCAATCTTGACCAGGCCCTCCCTGAGGCCGTCTTGCAATTTCATTCTCCAGTCGTACCACATGGCCTTGCTGAGTAGCCGCGCGTTGGTCTTGACGTTCTTGAACTGGTTATCCATGAGATTCTTGAACTCTGGTGAGGCTGTGATATACTCGCGGAACAAGGGTGGATTTTCCTGAAATGTTTCTGTTTCGATCTCGCGGACGATTTTTCGGCCTTCTGAGATGTACTTCTTCAACTCTCGACAGCAATGCTGGAATAACTCGAGCATCGGCACAGTACAAGCACTTGCAACCACACATTTTTCCAGAGAAAGGCTGTCTTTGTCTCCGGAGATGCTGTTCTTGCGGGCTGAAGGCAGGATGGTGTGTCGTCGCTTGGTGGTCGTCAGCTCCATGAATCGTATGCTGGTCAAATTTAGGAAGTCCTGCAAGTGGATCCTATCTTCGTCTTCGTCTGGCGGTTGCAGATCCGCAAGGTCTGCCAGGGGAGTAGCATGGAACGTGAATGTGGTGGTCGGCAGATCATTCTCTATATCCCTAAACCGCCCTTGTTGTTGAGGAGTCGCCGCTTTCGATTCTGGCGGCACCGTCGTGGGTGTGAATGTCTCATCCTCCGTGCCGCCTGGCACGCGATTAGGTGGCAATGTAGGCCGAGATCCGGTCGTCTCGGCTTTGGATGGCGGTTGTTGTAGTTTGATGTTTTTCACTGGGCTTCCCTGATGTCCTCTGAGCCTCTTGATGCCATCTTGCACTTCGACGTCGCTATCATCTTCCAACTCAGAAGGGCGTTTCCCCAAGAGGCCCTTTGCACTGCCGACGTGCAAGCTCTTCCGGCCTCTCACGGGATTCTTCTTTGGAGATAGGCCCTGAATCATCTCCTTCAAGCTAGAGGTGACATCATCGACTTCTTTCTCTAGGATGCGTCGACCGCTTTCACGGTCCTGCTCGTCACGGCGCTCCCTGTCAACCTCCTCTTCCATAATCCTGGGATCATCAAATGCCACAGACTTGCCATATTGCGGAAGCTGGACCGGACTGAATGTGGCAGCTGTATCTCCGATTGAACTACGTCGGCCCAAAAGCTCAGTGACACGTGGTGATCCAATCCCGCTTCTGTCCACTCCAAGGCCCGACAGCTTTGGCCTCTGTGGTGTCAAGACCACCAGGGGTGTCCTTGAACCAGTTGTGGCATCCCGCTGGAATAGGCTACTGGATGGCCTGGCAGGCGATTTGGACAATGGCGTGGACTTTGCGTGATGTGCAAAATTTCTCGACGCCGGGCCTGGACTCTTAGACGTCGGTGTGCGGCTGCTACTTCGTGCAGGACTACGTGGTGATGCCGGTGATGCGGGCCCTTGAGAGCGTGTCTTGCGTTGTGATGCGGGGCTGGCGCTTTTAGGGGGAGACTTTGGCGCGGCAGGGAACAGGAGTCCATTACTTCGTCGCTGCTTTTTGCCGCTCAGACCAGACAGGTTGGGTGAATCTCCTGCCGCGGCCAGCACTGATGATTGCTTTGGTGGAGACCCTATGGCGGTGAGATCAGATGCCGTGGCCGTCTCAGGTTGATCGGCCTCTTGCTCCATGAGCTTCTTTGCAGCTGATCTTTCCGCTGGAGATACAGGCTTGGCGATCGCCCCAACAGCTGCAGTCAGCTCCATAGTCGTGGTCGTGACGTCTTCAGCGTCGGCGTCCAAGCCACCCCTTGCGTTGCCTGTGGAAAGAATGCGGCCCGTTCCTTTCGTCCCACCAAGGGTCTTTTGCACCGATCCATCACCACCGTCGACAACGTCCGCTGGGTCCTTGACAGGCGAGGAGCTCAAGTGCAAAGACTGTCTCAGCTGTTTGTTCTTACCACCCAACACACGCCCCATGACGGTGGTGAGCTCCATCGACATCTCCTCATCGCTCGGAATATCTTGGTCATCGTCGGATGGCAGAGGTTTTTGTATGCCACCCACGGCTGTGGTAAACTCCATGGTTTGTTCATCCTGAACCGATCCGTAGTCTTGTGTCGGAAGCTGTAGCTGCGGAAGAATGCCACCATACACGTTGGTAACATCCATTGACATATCCTCCTGGCCTGCTTGATCTGGTGATGACGGAATAATTTGTTCGATTATGCCACCCATAGCATTAGTAACGTCCATATCCACGTCCATGTCCATTTCCGTGCCTTCAATGACATCGGACTTCTCAGGGCTCGGCTTGAGAGGGCTTGACTTGAGAGGACTTGATGGCAGTTCTTCCTCGGATGGAGGGCCTTCGGCAACGATAACAGCCTCTCGCTGCTCTCTCGCTTTTCTGCCCCAGCCCTTGAAGCCTGAAATGACCTCCTCGTCCTCATCAGGCTCTCGTGCTTGATTGACTGCTCGCCGAGCAGCCTCTCTTAGTGCACCGTCCAGACTCGAGGCTGTGTTGTCGGCTTCATCACCATACCTGGTCGATGCTAGAGATGCAGAAGTCATCTCTTCGGCCTCCATTGTCATCATCGTCCCGTCGCTGTCGGAGTCACTTTCCGAGCCCGATGCCTCTATTTGGACCTCTGCAACATCGTCACCTTCATCCGAGTCTGAGTCATAGATAGTGGACGCGATCGTGTTGTCGTCTTGAGCGTCAAACTCGTTCCCAGAAGGCAGGCTTGAGTGGACCCTCCTGCCGTTCCTGTGCCGCTGATCCTCTGGAGACTCTGCTACCGTGTCCTCGACCTGCTCGGGCGGCGTAGAAGGTGCGTCCGATGGGTCTGGGTCGGACTCGTCTGCTTCGGGTCCGCCTTCACGGGGCGCAGCGGTTGATGACGCCCTGGGCGTTGAGTCCGTGGACGCTGTAGAATCTTGCATGTACTCGACTTCATGAAAGGTATGTAGGGTGGCCTCGGCGGCGAACGAAACTCGACGGTTTGCAAGAGACTTGCGGCGCGCCTCTCTCCTGTCCTTGATTTCCTTTTCCAGGGCTGCCCTCTCACGCTCCTCACGCTCCCGCTCCCGTGCTGCAGCCTGCTGTTCCTCCTCCGTCCGCAACGCAACTTTGGTACCCGAAGAGCCGAGATCGTCGCCGTTCAGCAGGTTCGGTTGGTTCTCGACATCGAGTGCGCCTGGTGCGTAAGAGTGTCTCGGTTTGTAGCCTGGTATCTCGGCTAGAGGCATAGTGGGCTTGAGGATAGACCGGGGCAGCGGGCGGGGGGGACCTGCCAGTGACTATGGCCATGTCAGAAGCCGTTAACACAGTGGACGATATGAGAGTGCTACCACTCGACGGTTCCCAGAACCTGCCTTGAGAGCATCTAAACCTCCAGGCCCCATGCTCTTGCTGCGCGACTTTGATTTCTTCCTGTTGTCCGCCAGCGTGGTGCCGGCGCCGAGGTCCACCGTCGCATTGTCCCGCTCCACGGCACTGATCGACTTGCGCGTGGCCCGGCGCGTGGCCGAAAGTGTGGTGTCACCGCCCATGGCTGGCTGTTCTTGAAGATGTATCAGCGAAAGACGCGTCAGTAAAGCGAAAGCAAGATTATTTGGTCATGATGTCGCGGTGTTGCATCGGTATGGCGGTTGTGATGTTTGTTGGTTGCTCGGTCGGTCGGTTGCTACATTGAGCCGGCGGTATGTATGTAAACAAGTCGCCTACTAGGCGCGTTCTGGTCGAGCAAACGCGCGGGCATTGGGGGGGGGGGGTGGCAAAAGCGTCCGCTAGGGAGGGAGGGGGTGGGGGCCCAAGAGGGAAGCGGTAAACTCCACACCGCACACTAGCTGACTAACCAGCCCGAACCGGCCCCCAGCAACCGATTAGCGCTTGCAGCTAAGTCGGCGAGGCGGCGAGACGGCGAGACGGCGCAGGTTTTTCCGAGCTGGGGAGGCAAAGCACTGATTTTTGCCAACCAAAAAAACAGCGCCCCACTCTGGCGACTCACCCATCATTCTGCCAGCAGCTTGTCGGTCAATTTGTGAGTGTCTCCTGCCTCTCCAGCATTGCGAATCTCGGGTTCTTTATGGATTTGTGACGCTTCGTTCCAACGGTCAATCGAAATCGGTGAACTAATCCCAACCCTCTGTTTTCGATAGAATCGCGACGTTGCCAAACCAACGACTCTCGACAAGAAACAAGCGCGACCGGCAATTCATCCGCAACCATGGCTACCGAGCTGACCGTCCAGTCGGAGCGTGCTTTCCAGAAGCAGCCTCACATCTCTCTTGTCACCAAGAGCAAGACCAAGCGTCCCGGCAAGGGTGGTGTGAGTGACCTCGGAACAACCGTTGTCAGGCATGGTGTTGAGGGACCGCATCCAAAGCTGACGATAATCAACAGCGCCGGTGGTACAAGGATGTCGGTCTGGGCTTCCGTACCCCCAAGACTGCCATTGAGGGCCAGTACATTGGTACGTGAATTGAATGGCCAGGGCGATTTTGTCCGACGAATTCCTTGGGGTTCTGCCGTCTAGAGATGTGGTTTGCGAGCAGCCTGCCTCCTGGAGGTGGGGCGCATGGGAGTTCGAACAATTGCTGACAACAATTGCTTTTACAGACAAGAAGTGCCCCTTCACCGGTCTCGTCTCTATCCGTGGTCGTATCCTGACGGGCACTGTTGTGTCCACCAAGATGCACCGGACCATCATTATCCGCCGCGAATACCTCCACTTCATCCCCAAGTACGCCCGTTACGAGAAGCGACACAAGAACCTCGCCGCCCATGTCTCCCCTGCCTTCCGTGTTGAGGAGGGTGACCAGGTCACCGTGGGACAGTGCCGGCCCCTGAGCAAGACTGTAGGTCTCAGAATGAATAGCCCGTGCCGGGGAAACACACAAGGCTGATATACGCCATACAGGTCCGATTCAACGTTCTCCGTGTGCTGCCCCGCACCGGCAAGGCCGTCAAGAAGTTCTCCAAGTTCTAAAAGGGTCGAATGAGTGGGATCTCCTTTGGCATTTCTGGCGTCGCTTGCTTGATGGTTTTTACAAAGAAATGGGCGGCGGGTCAAGGGGCGAACTGCAAAAGGACACGAGGATGCCTTTAGTGCAGGTTGGAATGAAAACGAAATCGGCATTACCCAAGCCTCCTGATGACGAGCGGGCACACACGAGGCCATTGTGATATCGTCGACGAGCAGTGGGACCGAGGTCTCCGTCAACGAAGAAAAGAGATCTCAAACACGAATGGGGTCCATCACTGCCTGAACCGTCCGAGGAGAGGGCAAACCCGTTCACTGAACGTGCTCAGGCCGAGCCGATCACATTGGAATATTTGCGACATGGGCTTAGCGGACACGCCCCCCCCCCCCCCGGGGGCCCGGGAACGACTCGGACATATCATGAATGTAGAAATGCAGGATTGAGAGGCCGGTTCCGTTTCCAAGCACAATCATTCTAATCCTCCCAAGCCTGAGGTGTCTCTGCACAGCGCCAAGAGTTCTGGCTCACTCCTCAAATGCCGTGACATCGAAATGACAAGTGGAGCCCATATGGTACGTATTGTACTGTAGAGGTAGGAGGGAAGACCCAATGCACCAGGTGCCTTCTGGAACTCCTGGGGAAAATGGATGCGCCCAACCCCCCCCCCCCCCAATCGTAGTTGTGGGCCGTCTTTTGGTTTCCCTCTGCTCGGTCGCCTGGCGTAGACCACCCGTTCAGCGCTTCGGCACGTGATTGGCGCGACGAAACCCCCCCCCCCCCCAACCCCGGCCAAGCTCATCCTTGTCGAGTTAGGATCGTATTGATTGGGCTCGATTTTGCCGATTCGCTGCCGACATGTTTTCTCCCGAGCCACACGCAGTCTTGATGATGCACACATAACGCACCTCCCTTGAAGCTTTAAGGATTGACGAGCGAGATGGGCTGGCTCGACTCACTTTGGGGAAAGAGGAGTGACGATCCGTTGCAAGACCTTGACCCCAAAGTCCGCGAATTCCTGCGCAAGGAAGTTCCCATCAAGTACGACGGCAGCAAGCCGAAGGAGGATGGACAAGGTCAGCAGGCGATAGAGGGAAAACCGGGTTCAGCGACCACACCCACCGATCAGACAGAAAAGCCCAATCCATCATCGAACACAGTACCAAAGGAATCACTCTACCAGGACGGTCGTTATGCGCACCTGTGGAAGACGTACAAGCCGCTGGGCGAGATCGAGAGCGAGACCAAGTCAGACCACGAGAAGTTGCAGGATGTGCTAGATTCTTTCAAAGGCCGCAAGGCGGCGATCGGGCAGGCAGCCTTGGAGAACTGCTCCGAGGAACAGCTCGACTGGAACAACTGCATGAAGAGCGGGTCACTGAAGGCGCGCATGACCATGTGTAGCGACGAAGTGCGGAAGTTTGAGAGATGCTACAACATGCAGTCGGTAAGTTGATGGTTCCTATGGCGTTTGAGGATGGCTGGAAAGCTGACAAGGGTGTGAAAGAGACTTCTAAAGGCCCTAGGCTACATCAATGCGGTTGATCACTCTCCTGAGATGGATGAGAGAATACAAATGCACGCGGACAAGCTCTACCACCAGATGCTCGAGCAAGAGGCTGCCATCGAGAAGGCCAAGGCGGAAGGGCTGCCCGAGCCCAAATTCGAGCCTTTTGTGCCCAAGGTCAGCCATGACCGCGTCGCGAATATGAGCGAGGAGGCGAAGAAGAGGTACCAAGACGCGCTAGCAAAGGTGGACGAAAAAGAGCGGGAGGCTGAGGCGGCTGCGATACAGGCCGAGCTGAGGTCCAAGGAGGCTATGGTGGGCAGGGTGAAGGAATTGTGGAAGGAGCAGGAGGCGGAGAGGCAGGCCCGCAAGGCAAGGGGCGAAGAAACCTTCAAGGACAAGGTGGCGGCAGTCTTCGGCACTCCTAACTCAACATCGGACAACAAGAAGTAAGGCCGCCGTTATCTGATCTGAATCTGGGCCGCCACACCCGTGGGGCTTCGAGGGCATCTTGTGGCGCCGGGATTGTATTTGAAGCCAACCACGACCGCGGGAGAGAACAGAGCAGCTGCAACGACCGGAGCTACAAGATATCGGGCCAAATCCATCATTGGATAGTGTCCCCTTTTCAGATCAGCATCTCTCTCCTGCCCGATCTCTGTCATCACTGTCACATCTTCAGGACACCAGCGCCAATGAGTAGAACCAATGCGAATCCCTAAGCAACAGCCTGGGTCCTTTCACTCCCTCCATCGAATACTCCACGGTCCTTTAGCAAATGAGGGCTCGACAACCTGACCGTTCATAACGGCCTCGCATTTCCTTGTATCTCCCCCTTCCCCGAGGACAAGTCCGAACACGACTGCACGTCTTGCTGCACATCTGACCATTTCTCGCTGACGCGCCTTCTTCTGGCCTCGCTTCCTCTTCTCCAGCATCTCATCCGTCTCGTCGATTCTTTCCGCGCGGCCCTTTTCACCCCCCACACTGCCGTTGACTTCCGACGTGGATTGTGGCGGTCTTATACGCGTTCCACTCCGGACAGACATGCGAGCCAGAAGATCTCCGTCCACATGGGGCGCACCATTTTCCAATGGGTCGGTAACGGCTCCAAGGGTGTCAGGCATCTCTCGAGCCTGTGATGATATCAAGCCGGATGTCAAACCCGCACCAACGACGCTCTCACCATTACCCTCGCTCCCATGGTTGTTTTCTGAGCCAGATTTTGCAGTACCATCTCCGCCGTTTCCAGGGCCAAAGACAAACCTCTCGACCTCGTCGCACGATACCAGAAACCTCTGGTCGCCCTTTGCTCGTTTTCCACCAGACCCTTTCTTTGATTTCTGCGCTTGCTGTTTGCAGCCCTCGCCGAGTGACGATAGTTTCTCCTCACCTTGCACTGCAGCTGTCAGTGTCAGCCATCGAAGAAATAAAAGGGAGCACTTCCATCCAAAATGTGTGGCGGGACGGTGTCCAATGTTGTCATGGCCGATATCAAAGCCCAGCAGCTTAAGAATTGCTTTGAGGTACATGCCACAGATGATAGAGGTTTCTTGAAGTGATCAACATGACATATGAAAGCTGCTTACGGAACCGCAAGAGGACGTCCTCGATCTCACGGTCAACCTTTCCCGGCTTACGGCCCCGGCAGCTAGCCGAGCAGTATTTCACCGGTGTCTTGTTGTCAGCATCTTCCTTCGTCGAGGGTTGTCCTTTTCGCCGCGAATTGATCACCCGACCGCATGAGTGACAGTAGGGCGTGGTCTCGCCACCGGGGAGCAGGTAGAAAGGCGCCGGAACTGACTGGTGCTTTGAGGGTCTTGACCAGCTGTCCCTATGTGTGACGTTAGTCCGGCTGCGGCTCTCAAGTGTGGGGATTTAGAATATTTCAAAATAGCAAAGAAGGAGATACGTGACAGGATCAGAGTGGTGTTTGCATACATCCAGCTCATGATGGCAAATGTGCGCTTGGATGGGGTGATGGGGTTGACCAGGGTCGCCAGCGCGGGACAGCTAAGACAAGCTTCTTCAAAATGAGAGATTGGTCTGGTCTGAATCTGTTTGCTGGCAATATTGAGGAGCCTTGACACTGTCAGCCTGCGTACGGAGCCCATTGGGGCTCTTGGTGGTGTAATCATGGGGGTTTGTCTTGGACTTGATGACTAGTATAGGCGAAGGCGGCAAACCGATATGATATCATAATCATCATCATCATCATCATAACGCTAACCTGCCAAACAGTGTCAAACGACGCGGCCGAGACACATCCTCTACAGATGCATCCCTGAAAGCAGGAACTGTGCAGCACAAATGTCCCGTGCCCTGTGACTTTCTTGGTCTGTCGGTTTTAAGATGAGATACGGTGCAGAAGGAACTTGAGTCCCGTTGCGACCTCCCGGCATGCCCTCGATGCAAATGCTCATTAGTTGGCTAGTGCGAGGGATTAACAACGGTCGCCGGTTATCATGAACTCGAACAATACGACGGGTAAGGTGAAAGACAACTAGCACGCCCTGCTCATCGCCGTTGCTCCGTGTTCGGAAGTCTCTGAGGGTCGGACGCAGCGACCTTCATCAATGGCCACGGCGCCCCATATCATTTTTACCATGGAAGTACGTTGAGTCGTCCTTGCGTGGACAGGCTGCCTGACCTACTCCATCCGCCAGCGAAAAACTCCACGTGTCTCTTCAGAACCACCTCACCTCAGCTACCTTATATGGAGGAGGGGGAACTGGAGGACGATGCTGCACGGGCCGATGTCTGAGGCAATACCCAGGATGACATGCTGATGGCTGATTCTCTTTGCGCACGACCGCGCGCCCGCCATCGTCATCGAGTTCGTCGACACTGTCCCCATGGAGATCATTGAATGGCTATGTGGCATTCGTCCCCTGTCCTAAGCAAAGAGGAGGCAGGCAAAGGACCCTGCTTCCGGTGGATGGCTTCTATTGCATCGATACAGGCGTCTGCAAAGGCGACTTCGCGAGATGACGGAGGCTCTATTGTAGTACCGTGAGTGCCATCTGAAATGGAACAATTGGGGAGTATGCTGCAAGGCACGCAGTCCTCGCCATGTTCGCGACGTCGGCTAAATCATAGTACACAAAGGCATCTATCTATCTGGCTTGCTGCTGCAGTGAGTATCGAAAGGGCTTAAAAATGCGGTGTCCACATGTACCCTCGGTCCAGCGTGGCAGGAATCCCGCTCACAGGACATTGGGCCAGTGGGCTCTCAATGGTTGGCCTTGCTGCAAGGGTAAAGATGCGCCTACTTTACACACATGCAAGTACTAGGACCGCGAAACAACAAGTGAGAAAGCGCGTTGTTGAGAACTATCGAAGCGCAGATGTTGTCCGGCTGAGCTCTTTGCACACTTGGTTGTGAGCTGCAGGAGAATCAAATAAGCATTTGCTGGAAGCTATTGTCAATTTGCACGCTTTCGTCGACGGTTCAAGACCAATTGACTGGCCAATGATTGTCCTGTACCGACGTGGCCGCCCTTCGCACGCGGGAAGAGAGCCTTGGATGTCGAGGAAACCACGGCAATGTCACATATTCTGGTTGTTACTGACCTGGTCCTGGCACCAGGCGAGCCCCAGTGAGACAGTAGAATCGAAGCGTCTCTGAGGCTGATATATGCCCTTGGTAGTCAAGCCTATTGAACTGCAGAGGCAAAGAATGGACCCACGACCCTATAGTATGGTCTGGCCCTGGTGTGGTGGCCTTTTGGTTTCACCACTTTCCTGGGCATGGATTGCGGCTGGTCAAAACTTACTTTATTCACAGAGTGGCCGCAACACCCTTGGACGAATGCCTTTGTCGGCACTGGCATTGTTCTGCGGCCACGACGCAGTCCGCGGGGCGAAAGCAACAGAGGAGTGGTTTAATGATCGGCTGTCTCCGCCATTTGCTTCAGTTGGCCACAGAGTGCCTTATGAGGACCATCAGCAACCACTCTGCAATACGAGCGCCTTATAACGCTGCAACAGCACGCTCCAAAAACGCATTGAAACCCCTGATGCGCCTCAAATTGCCCCCTCCAGGGAGATGGCCGCATGCCTGTTCCCTGACTCTCTCTACGAGCAACTCGAGGTTCGCAAGATCTGCCACTTTCTGGCCTTTGTCTGAAAGCTCGGGTGCAGCCCTGCCCTGCTCGATTGCGAGATCAACGTCGTGCATTGCCGCTGATAGCTTGATGTTGTGCTGTCCACCACATTAGCGGGACGTTGTCAGGGGCAGAATCGATAATCGACAAAGAAAGGCGAGGCATACCAAGGCTTCCTTTCCGTCCTCTTCATGCTTCATCCTGACGGCGTCCATGCGGAGGGCGACCTGCTCCCTCTCAGCTCTTATTTGAATGATCCTCTCCCGCAAACGTAGCTTGCTTTTTTGTGCTTGACGGACACGCTTCCTCAGCGCATATAGGGTATCGAGGGCGATGGTTTGTTCCAGGAAACGGGTCCTCGTCTCCTCTTGGAAAGCCTCCAAGGCTCTGAGCTTCACCCGAAGCTCCTTCTTCGTAGCGACGTCCTGTGCGTTGTCGAAGGTGTCCTGCAATTTGTGATGGCCACTGTTGATGAGTTCCTCGCACATCTGAGCCAGGACATCCACAGCGTTGACGCCACTACGACTCGCGAAGGGTATCTCTGTATTAAGAATGTCCTCTGCCTCCGGGTCGTCTTCGTCCAGACGCCTTGGCCTCGTGAATCGCTGGATCTTCAGAGAAATAGGTTGCACTGTGGCGTCTTGGCCAGTCATCACCCGCGTGGCAGGTTTCTGCTTGCGCGACTTCGCTCGCGGCGCTCTCGGGTGCTTTTGCCTTCCCGGCGACCTCTGCTTTGGTTTGGAACGCGGGATCTTGCGAGGGCGTTTCACACTTGGTTCCTCAGACACCAATCCAGGCGACGCAAGTGCCTTGCTCCGCAATTGGCGCTTTTCCCCCAGGTGACGCGCAACTTCTGTTCCGTCGACCGGCTGTGCGGCTTCGGAACCCAGATGATCAGATGCCGTCCCCTGACCGACGACGCTCTCGTCCACCTCTGCAGGGTTAACCTCGGCTCGTGATGGCAGTTGGCTGTTCGGCGCTGTTGCAGGACCAGCATTCTCAACTGGTGCTAGCGGGTCCGAAAAGGGCGCCCCAACTCCACCGTCGCTGCTGCTGGACAAACGCGAACTTCTCCGTAGGCTCGCACGACTTGACGGTGCCGAGACCGTCGTCGCTGCGGTACTCTTTCTTGACTTTCGCGTCAGAGGCGACGAGGATGGCATCACATCTTGGAGAGCATCGTCGTCGTCGTCGGCGCGCAGAGCAGACTGCAATAGCGCGCTGGATGTCACGGTTTGGACGTGCCGGACCCTCCTCCGTTGGCCACTGCCGGGCTGATCAGTCGGGCTTTCGCCGATCTCCTCAGCGTGCTGGGCTATGGTGAGGGGCGAGGGATGGCGGGCGGCTCGCACGCGAGCTGCAGACCTGCTGTCCGGCAGGCGGCTGGCCGAGGTGCGACTCGGAGGCGTGGGTTTTGGGAGGGGTTCGTGGCCGTCCGCGGTGGCAGGAGCATCTGCGAGGCCACCATGGACACTGTCGGTGGGGGACCGAGAGAGTGGCGGTGACCGCCGGGTCGCGGAACTTGACTGCCTTGGGAGCTGGGCTGGTGAATGTGATTTCGGGACCGGTGCGGAAGTGCCTCGGGGGTCGAGGCGCCTCCTCTTTGCTGACGTGTTTGGGCTGACATGCTGGGTGGCCGAGGGGACCGGCGTGGACGCAGCTGGCTCCGAGGACAAGGCTGCAGTTGCTTGGGCCAAGGGGCCAGGTTCGCGCTCTGGTTGATTTTCGGCGTCCGGTGCAATGACGGGGATGGTGAACAGATCGCCGAAGTCTGCATTCTGGACCTGGTGACGCCTGCGTTGTGACCAGTCAGTCTCTGGCAGTGCAAGGGGATGTACGGTCGAAAACCACTTACGCAGCACCACGCATGCGCGACCGCATACGTTCCTCTCGAGCTGGTCCCCCTAATCAGACATGTGCGGCCACAACAGGACGCGCGCAGGGCAGACTCACTTAGATCCATGCTGCGCCAAATCTCACGACGGGAGACGACGATGGCGAATCGGCCGTGTCGCCATTTGGGCCCCTGGTGCACGGGGGGGCTCTTGTTGTGAAGGTCAGAGTGTGCTTTACATCCGAGTGTAGGGCCGCAGAGGATACGCTCAAGTGACGCGCCGACCGCGACCCGCGAGTAGGTAGGTAGGTACTTAGGTACCTGGGAACCTTGGTACCCACTTGGTAGTCTGGTAGTCTGGTAGTGTACTATGTAGTAGTCCTGACTGCCCTTGCTCTGCACCTGAGCACCCGCGACCGAGCTGACGCGGCCTTGGCGCTCGAAACTGGCCATTACCACCCCCGCCTTCCAAGGCTCTCAGTCTCCCGTGTGTCCGGGCCAACTACAAACCCCTACCTGGGTTGCAAGAGCCTTCTGGTGCTGCGTCGTCATGTCCTCACTCCAAAGAAATGCCCTGCCTGTCCGCGTGCTCCTGATCTGCATGAGCGAGCTGGAGGACACATGCATGCACACTGCCATTGATCCCGGCAAATCCCCCTCCCCCGGCCCCGACCACGAACTGGGGGACATGAATATTTATCTCTGACACCCACCTGCCGACCTCATGTAGCGTTCTCACCAAAGGTCGCGTGCCCTCCCTCCCTCCCTCCCTGTTCGTCCCGCCTGAACGCACCACCCGCCCGAGGAACAAGTTTTCTTTTCCAAGGAGGGTTGAGCTCGCGTGTCGCTCTGACTGTCTGCAGCGACGGCGACCCTGCAGGAACACCTGGCGCCGTCCACGGGCTCTCTGCCGGAGGTGGCCAGGCTTCTCATTCGCCACTCAAACCCCTTGTAAGAGAGACGCTGCCGCATACCCAACAATGCAGCTCACCAAGCCCTTGCTACTGTCTGTACTCGTCTTGGGGACATGCGCGATCCCGTCGGTCCGGGGGGACGCCGACTTCGCCCAGGTGCGGACCAGGCTGCACAAAGACATGAGTGCTAGAGAACATGATCCGCCGGGGAAATATTTCCACGAGTCTCTCTTCCACCCTCACTACGACGGCCGATTCGCCGAGAAGGCCCTCCCCTATCACGAGCAGAAGGCGGCCCTGAAGAACCTCTTGCAGACCTACCTGGCCACGTTCGCGGACCTCGGGGTTGAGACGTGGTTGATGCATGGCTCGCTGCTCGGCTGGTGGTGGGGCAAGAAGATCCTCCCGTGGGACACGGACGCCGACGTCCAGGTATCGGAGGCTGCCATCCACCTGCTGGCTAATTACTACAACATGAGCGTCTTCCACTACAGGACGCCGCGCATCCCCGAGGGTCGGGACTATATGCTGGAGGTCAACCCAAACTATGTCAACCGGGAGCAGACAGACAAGCTTAACGTCATTGACGCCCGCTGGATCGATACGACAAGTGGGCTTTTCATTGACATCACGACTGTTCGCGTCAGTTCAGGTCTCCTCTTGTCACGTCCTCTCCTGTCTGTAATGCTCCGGAGCGCTGCACAATGCACCGCCCACCGGTCCCTAGCAGGTGACTGACCAGCAGCAGTACAACACGACTCACCCCGAAGGCGATGGTATCCTGTCATGCAAGGACGGCCATGAGTTCAGGGCAGGGAAAGCCCCTCCGACGGTATCCCGGCCATCTGCAGGCTAACAGCTCATCAGGACACCTACCTCTACCCTCTGCGCACAACAACATTCGAGGGGTCCCCAGCCAAGATCCCCTTCATGTTCAAGGAGATGCTCGAGTCTGAGTATGGCCCTCGCTCGCTCGTGAACACGGAGTTTGAGGGGTGAGTCAGCTCTCCACCGCCTGTTCCGCTCGAGACTCACATGTTGCAGCCATAAATTTAGCGACGACAAGATGGAGTGGCTGCCCAATATGTTTGAGGGAGAATTGCGACGATAGAGACACGTCAGAGCCGGCGTGCACGCACTATAGCGGGTGGACTTGGGATTCTTTGCGCGGCTGGCCGAGGACAGGAGACTAATGCCCGACATCAAAAGAGGAGGAAAGAGAGAGAGCAACTCTGGAAGGATCGTCATGGTGGTCTGCGTTTCGATGACAGGTTAGGGTTTGGGGTCTGTTGTATACTGTGAGGGTGGCGTCTGTTTTAACGCCTAGGAGCATATTGATACCCATCACGGACATCTCGGCGTTAGCTAGGCGTTGGATAGTCGCAAGCGACGGATTGGGCGAGTTGGCCTGCGTGTGCAATTCAACTGTACTATGTGGCACAGTATGCATCGCAAACATGTGCCACAATGAATGCTGGACCATGGTGGAGACCAGGGTCTTCGCTACCTACCTAGGTACCTAGGTATCTACCTGGGTAGGTAGGAAACAGTGGCCCTAGCCTGCACGACTAGCAAGGATGAGGCGCGTGGGTGACGTCCTCTGGTCCCCGGCCGATACGTTATCCAGGAGCTCCACGTAAGTTGTCTGGCCCTCCTGATCGTATGGCTGCATTCATAGACTCCGTACTCACAGCACCCCAAATTATCTGGCAGCCTGGCCGGACGTACGCAAGCAAGCTCAACAGCCTTTTCCACGGCCGTGCCCAAGTCTTCGAGGGCCCTCATCTCCTCCACAGAGAGCACAGAACTCCCAGCTCACCAGACGCCTCTTTGTTGGACGGTCCATCGTGCCTTTAGCTGTGCTCCCCGAGGCCGCTGATAGAGAGCGGCACTGCTACAACATCGCGACGGCCCCGTCTGCATCGAAGGCAGGGCCACCCTTCGAGCACCGAGCTCCTCCTACAAGGGGAAACCCCCCCTCCCTCTTTTTCTCTCTAGGTCTGCCTGAGCTGCGAGGGGATAATCAACCAAAATGACGGCGTGGAACGTAAGAAATAACCCTAGGCACAGCAACTGTTAGCCACAGCACACCCCAGACTAAGTATTGCGCGCACAGCTCTTCCGCATCGCGGGAGACTTCTGCCATCTGGCGTCCAAGTTCATCCTCATGACCTCGATACACCGCAACCGAAGTGCCGAAGGTATGCGGGACCCCTGGTGCTTTTCTTTTGCATGTGTGCCGCAGGCGGACGCCCGAGCAGAGAGATGGCTAACCAGAAACCACCAACAGGTGTCTCCTTCATCACCCAAGTGCTCTACTGCGTGGTGTTCCTCGCCCGCTACACTGATCTGTTCGGCCGCGGCCAGTATGTGTACAACATAATATTCAAGATCTTCTACATCCTGTCATCATTTTACATCATCGGTCTGATGCAGTGGGTCTTCCCCCGGACCCGCGAGAAGGAGCTGGCCTGGAAGCTAGGCGCGGCGTGCTTTTTCGGCGCCCTCCTCCTGTCGCCATTTTCCATGTTGGTCTTCCAGGGCAAGGATGAGTGGAGCATGTTCTACGTGAGTTATTCGCAGAGCCCCGATGCCTTTGGCGCTTTATTGACCGACCCATCCGCACCGGCCACAGTGGCTCTGGAACCTCTCCTACATCCTCGAGTCCGTTTGCGTCCTCCCGCAGCTCCTCCTCCTTCGCCAGACCACCGTGCCCACCGTTATAGACAGCTACTACCTGCTCGCACTGGGATTGTACCGCGGGCTCTACGTTCTCAACTGGCTGGCGCGCGAGCTTGACATACAGGACATCAAGCCCAAGCCCGTGCAGATCATCTTTGGTCTAATCCAGACCGCCCTGTATGTCGACTTTGCCTGGGTGTACTACACCCGCCAGCGTGTCAAGCTCCGCAGCGGGGGCGTCGTCGACGCCGACGACATGCGACGAAGCTGGCTGCTGCGCCGCATTTTCGGCAAGCACGTCGAAAGCTCAGGCGGTCGCGACGGGGATGATGACGAGGAGAGTGCGCCCGCTCTCGGTAATGCGCGTGGCCCGAAGCGGTCTGCTTGGGGCCGTCGGGGTATCTCAGTCAGCGCAGATGACGGGGTCCTCGAATCTGATGGTGATCGGTTTAGCGAGGAGGAGCACGGCATCTTGGGCGCGGACGGCGAGTCGGTAGACCCAGATGCCAAAATGAAAGATCCCGATGAGCTTGCGTTGGCACTGGATGACGAGGATGACGAAGGTGGAGGCAGCTCTGGAAGCTCAAGGGTACCCGTTGATGTGAGAGGCGGGGACGAGTGGCGCGACTAAGTAAGAGGCCCTTTGACTGACTGACTTCAACTACGATCTTTACGGGTGGGTGAGAGTGCGCCGCGGGTGCACGAATGTTTTGGGGCATCTCTTCATGAATCAACTGCCTCATGACCCCACCGGGATCAATATATTTGGTTCAAGGATCGTCGCGAAATGCCTGATCGGTTTCCAACAATCCTGCGACCTCGTATAGAACCGCGGCTAGCAAGGAGTTCAGGCTTGAAAGAGAGTGTTGAAACGTTCCTGTTTCTAAAGTCACCGAATCGAACGATGCCGGTGCGAAAGATACGGCAGCATATGGGGAGGTCGGAGAGAAACGAGAGGAAATTCATGGTCACCACATGCTATCGCTATCTATCAGACACCATGCCAAATACCTAAGCACTTGTTTTTGATGATTTCCTGGCTGGTAATGATTGCCGTCCGAGGGTTGAAGTTGAAGGCTGCATCAATGAAGTATCCTGTCAGCAAGCCATGAAATGTTGAGCGATGACACCGCAGGACGCAACGAGACTCGGTGGCCATTGCTTGGATTAAGAGGACAGCCAGGGTTTGGTTTTTCCCCCCCTTTTTTTTGGGGGGGGGGGGGGGTACCAGTCATGGGTCGAGTGATTATGATTGAAGTCTGTTGGAGTCTAATCCATTCCCATCAAGAATTTTTACAACTCGTCAGGATTGAGCGCCCCCCTTGCAGTACCTTTCCACTTGCTAGGTCGAGTCCGGGTAGAAATCTCCCAGAATGCCCTCAATAACGCCAATCCACTACCCTGGGTCTCGACAGTCCGGCCACGACCACGGTCGTTGAGATCTTCTCTAAAAACTGATGGGTCCGCTCTCTTCACATGTCGCATCCTATCGCGATTTGCAGCATCCTCACTGTCCTTCGGCCACCGTCTGAAGGTCGTATGCGTGCGGCTCTTTGATGCGACATGCTGGCCGGCTACGTAAGGCTCAGCATGTGGATTGTGATGAGCTTCCGGGGTTGTTGCACCTGTAGGAGTCCGTTTCCATACTGGATCATCAGGTACACCCTCGTTCCTGTAATCCACCGCATTGGGATCTTCAAGGTCGTCCTGAGGTGGCATTTTGTCCTCGAGGCCAAGATGCCCTGCAGTCCACCACATACCCACTAGGCCTATATCGTTCCTTGTCCTTATCATGGCATGAACGTTGTGCCGCAGCCAAGGAGCATAGGATCGGCACTCTGCCAGATGAGATCGCATCTGATCATGCGTGTGTCTACTATGGGCCATAAAGTCCTCCAGTGATAACGACGAGGTGCAGAATGCCGTAAGATGATGGAAGAAAATGCCTTTGAAAGTTTGGCCGTCTTGGGAACAAGAACCTTTGCTGTCACAGGCGTCTTCCATGACACCAGCACGGCCAAGACCACGCCACGGCGGAAGCTTGCTACCTCCCGGTGGCTGGCCATCAGAATTGCTCCTGCCATGTTGGACATGGTCCATCGGTCTCTGGCGTTGTGAATCCCAGCCCGTTGCCTGAATGACATTTCGAACCAGGCGATGGCCGTCCTCGACGTAGGAGTAGTTGCCCGTGATCTTCCAAAGGCTGATCTGACCGGTAAGGATGACACCTTGGTTGTACGTGTAGACCTGCTCATTGCGCACATCACACTTCTTGTTGTCACTCGTAGGATCGTTCCATCCGGAAATGTGGAATCCGTCGACGTAGAGCCCTTGGCTGTTCATCATGCCTGATGCCTCAAGCCATCGGTACCCGTCTTGTGCGAATTCGAGAAAGACAGGATCGTGAGGCCTAAAGACGTCATCACCGCGGGGCCTAGTGAGATGTTCGTCGCTGGAGGTGTTGAGCCCGTTGAAAAAGGGAGAGTCATTCCAATCCCCAGGGAAGTACAGGTACATGGCAGCTGAAGCTGATATGAACAGCTCATTGGTTATGGCGTTCTTGTACGGTTCTAGCCTGGGGTTCCAAGTCATGCCTCCGCCACATAGGTCCCAGTCCCAGCCAGCCTTGGCGAGATTCCAGAATATCCTTGCTCGGTGGGAGAATGCGGGTGTCCAGATATTACCGTGCCACTTTGCAAAACCGGGAGCATCGGTCGCGTCTTGGAAGTTGAGAGTTGTGTGCAGGTCGATGAATTGTATCGTTTCGAGCCAGCCGAGGACGACCCACAGGATGTCATCGTATGCCTCGTTCCTAATGGCGAAGTGGTCCTGCCCGAAGTAATAGCCTAGGATTTGTGAGAAGAAGAGAGTGACCAGATTTTCCTTGTTCCGATCTCCGCCTCTTCCTGAGATTGGAATCAGGTCGAGTGCACGTGATATGGAACCAAGAGCGCCAGAGACGTGCGTGCCCATCACGGCTGCGGTCCAATCGATGGCTTCTGGCCACGTTCCAAGCCACGGAGCAAAGTACTCTTCCTGCATCGTGCTGAGGACTTCCAACATGGGGTCGAGGATGTCCCTATAGGCAGCACTGAGCGATGTGTGGCTGTTGACGTCGTCATGCTCAATGTCCAAGGGCAGGGGCGCTTGGTCAGGAGGCGAGGGCTTCGAGGTGGCCCTCACCCCCAAGGCGCCGAGCAGAGCGCCTTGAAGGACAGTCCGAAGTACCGTCATGGCGGTGTTATCGACGTGCGCTCTGTCTTATGCTAAGGTCCCCGTAGCCTGGGTAACAGTGAAAAAAAAGGACCACTTTTGGTGTGTTCTGCTCATCGAGCTCCAGGCCGATTTGAGACTGTGTGTGGCTCAGCCGAGGACGCCCAGCTTAGGACAGAAGAGATTGAAACATGGAACACTCAGGCCATGTGTATAGCTTCAGGGATATTTGACCTGTAAAGTCCTAAGGCGAGCGGAGTGCCATGTTCCGCAAGGATTGTAAGCCGTAGAAGCCTGCGTCGCGGGACATGTGCGGGTGGCAGGCAGATGACGTTGTTGTTGTTGTCTGATCAGAGAAACAGGTGACAGAAAGTGGATTGACAGACGATGTAGTGCAGGAACGGCGAGGATGTTGTTGAAGCATGCGGGAAATCACAAGAAACCAGCGCAAAAAAACACCACAGGACAGCAGGAAGGGATGATGACGATGTTCCAAGGAACGAAGAGGAGGTCACGCTGTATGGTAGGCTGCTTGGCACGCCCAGAAGGAGGGGAAGCACGGCCCCGGCCCTTTGGACCCTTGGAGTTCTGAACAGTGCCCTCCGCGCCTGCGGGTCAGCGCACCTGCAGCCACCTTCTTGCGACTTCCGCCCGCGGGTTCAGGCCCCCGTTGGTCAGCCCCACCCTACAGATGATGCCTAGGGGAAGGTCGCCAGCAACGTCCTGATAACGTACAGCACCTGGGCGTGCGCTTGTCTCCGTGTGATCAAATTGGTCTTGTGACGCCTCCAACGGCGACGAAAGGCTAGGTAAAGAGGAGCATTGCCAAAGCATGCTTGCATCACACAAAATTATTCCACTTCCAATCCCACATGTGGTGAGCCAGGAATCGTGTCTGGATCTGACGCCCAGATGCTAAGTCTAGGTCAGCTGGTTGGTGACAGGTTTGCAATGTTCTGTACTGTCGATCGTCGTTTGCACAAGCCGCCTTGTCGAGTCTGTTGTTTGTGGGGTAGGTCCTATGTGCCAGGTTGGAGCCCCCTGGGTTAGTACAAGGCAGCTAATGTGCACATGAGATTCAACATTCGAAGTCCATCCGACCCCCTTTGCCCCGAAAAAGAGAACAGCCTGGGAGAGCATCTCGTCTCCCCTTGGGGGTGTGTGCGGGTGGGTGGGTGTGCGGGTTATCGTCCTGCAAGGTTCTGAAGACAGATAGATAGATACACGCACGTGTGGTGATGTTACAAAATTGCACGCCTGAATCTAGTAGGTGGCATCGGGGGCGGCGTAAGCCTTCGGGCACGCTGCATTCGTCTACAGACTTTGAGCCTGGGATCATCTAGCCTGTTCAGTTCTTGGTGACGGACCTATTCGGTATCTGGATGCCCGAGACATATCAAATCGGAAAGAAGACGAACAGGGCCTGCGTTTGCTCCGCAAGCCATAAACATCGCAGTCTGCATCCATGCTCAACTTCCGTTTTGGCCCATTAGGTAACTAGAATACAAGCCAGGGAAGACAGTCGCGCCCGGAATAACGAACTGAACGGTCTGATCCTGCTGCTGCTGCTGCTGCTCGATAA
This sequence comes from Diaporthe batatas, assembly GCF_019321695.1. Classification (NCBI taxonomy): domain Eukaryota; kingdom Fungi; phylum Ascomycota; class Sordariomycetes; order Diaporthales; family Diaporthaceae; genus Diaporthe; species Diaporthe batatas. The sequence continues at coordinate 2,102,146 of NW_025408554.1, read as the reverse complement.
ACGCCCCACCATTCGACCCATGCCCTCCCGGAACTGCCCGGTCGAGTCGTTTGTTGATGTGGTCCATGCCTTCCTTGGACAGTCAATCCATACACGGACGGATTTACTCGCAAAATCGCTTCTCAAACTCTTTGAACAACTTTGGGCTGATCTCGTCACTGCTCATGCCCTCGACCTCCAGAAGGACTCCCTGGCGGGCGTAGTGCTCCAGCAGGGGCTCACTTGTCTCCTGGAACTTGCGGAAGCGTGCCCGGTATGTCTCTTCGTCGTCATCAGCCCTCTTCACAAGTGGCTCACCCGTGATGTCGTCATGGCCCGGCACTTTTGGCGCATTAAATGTGGTGTTGTACACGCGCCCCGAAGGCTCGTGCACCCATCGTCCCGAGATGCGCTCCAGGATCACCTCGAAAGGGGTCTTGAGGGACACCGCAAGGTTGACAGGAATCATCTCGTCGAGCTGATCGGCCTGCGAGGCGGTGCGTGGGAAGCCATCCAGCAGGAACGAAGCCGAGGGGTCTTCGGAGGGCCGGGCAGCAAACGTCTTTGGCGCCGCGGACAAGAAAGCGGCCATCTCATTCTCGCTGCCGTATGCCTCACCTTCAGTGCCCACGGCCGACGAGTTGAGCGTCATGACCTGAGGCTGGCCCAGCCATCCTCGCTTGCTCAGCTCGTTGTTGATCAGGCGCAGGATGAGGCTGTCAGAGACGAGACCACCAGCCTTGAGCGTACTCTCGACTTGTATGCCTGCGGAGGAGTCGCGTCAGAAGGTCATGAGCATGGGTGCGACGGTGCGCCGACATCGGCATTGGAAAGTACTAACCGAGCGCAGTCCTGTTCTTCACATTATTCCGCAGGAGATCACCAGAGCTGATACAGGATAACTGTGGGAAACGGTGGAGGAGCCTCTCGGACTGTGTGCCCTTGCCAACACCGGGTGCGCCGACCAGAATGACACGAGCAGCCCGCCTTAATCTCATGTTATGATATGAGTGTTTGGAGGGTGGGTGAGAGATGGAGAGAGAGGGACAGGGCGTGTATTTTTTTTTTCCTGGAAAGGGGGGGGCTCTGGGGGGCTTTGGACTGGGTAAGTAGTGAGTGCCGATTGTGCAAAGCGTTATAGTGCTTGCCTTTCAGACCAGGCCAGCCCCGGGAAGGCTGGACGAGCCTTGTTGTTGTGCGACACCTGAGGAGATGCGACAGGTTGCGATAGGTTGCGATAGGAGGCTGACTTCAGGGTACGCGTTTCCCGAAACCCGTTGCGATGCGGGGTGCGAGGGCAGAGGATCGATCCCTAGCGGACCAGGCGAGGTAACCACAGGACAAAGCAGCACACCTCAAGAAATATCCATGGCGACACAGGGGGACCGCTGGGGATTACCGCTGGGGAAACGAGGAGGAAGCGGCGTTCGGGGATGGGGAGGGCAATTGAGAATTATCAATCAGGTGCTGACGAGTGCCAAACTCTCCGGGGGAGGACGATCTGCGTCACCAAAATTTGGCGGACACCCGACCTACCGGCGCGTCCTGGGTGCACAGCAAAGTCGCGGGGAAAGCTCGATAGGCCCAGGGGCCGTGGCACCACTGGAGTTCGGGCTGCGAATCTTGGCTGGTGATTGATTACCTGGGGATACAATCATCTGTACCGCTCTATCTGCGACGAGACTAGGAGACAGCGGAAGTGTGTTAAGAGGGATCCTATCTCACCAGCCCACATCATCCGATAAACTCATTCCTCCCACGCCCCCCCCCCATCCAAATGCTTTGCCATTCATCAACACAGCAAAAGCCCCGGGCCGAGCCAATTTGTTGAGGCATCCTGCACTGCCAGCCGGCTCCCAGCTGTGGGATAGGTACCACAGCTGGCAAGTCGCTACTACATACCACATAGTACTTGAGGCATTGATATTACTCCATTGGCCGGGCCAGCAGCTGAAGTGCCCACGGCCCCGTTGTCAGGGGCGTTCTCGCCTCCCCGCTCGGTTCGCAACGAACGGCCTAGCGTCTGAGCTGCGCCGAGCATTCTTTGGTACGGCGAGGAACGCGCAATCGGTGTTTTGTTGTTTGTCTTTTTGACATATGATATTTCTTGGCCTGCCAATTTTACAGGTGCCAAATAGTCCCAGACCTTCGGTGTGTGGCTGCCGGAATAGGTACCTGAGTTTCTGGGTAGCTATATCAGCATGGGGTAACACCATCCTGGAGAGCTGGCTCACACGCCGAGCTGCGAGAATTCTTGAAATACGAATGCTCTGCCCTCATCGAAACGCTCCTGGATGTCCAGCATGTAGTGATCTTTTTGATTGGCTGCAATGCGGCTTTTATCGTCTGATTCAACACCACAGTTGGAGTGCGTGTGACCAAATCCCCAAACGACCACGCTCCGTTTCCTCCAGCAGCACTCTCGAGCCCAGGTCCGTACAGAAGAACCCTGAGACTGTACTGCCGGCGTGCCGAGGATCCGCGGGCCTGATATCCCCAGTTGGACCGTGACATGGGGAGATGGCCCTGCTCCTCGGGGTTTCTTTCCCTCAACCTCGCGCACCTGCTGATTGAGGCATTCCGAATCCTCTCTCTATGTCCTGCGATGGCGTCTCCCACCGTCAACCCGTGGACGTGTTTGAGATCAAGAAGACGCTGAGTTACTTCTGTGGCTTCCTGCAGGAGGACCTCAGAGTAAAGCGCACGCCCCAAGGCTGCAAGACAAATCTGCTCGTGTTGGATCTCCTCTTGACATCTTCCATCTTCCCTGCCAACGCACAGACTCGATCCTTTGTGCTATCTTAGCTGTTCTCGATGGGCTTGTGGTCACCAGACGGGGATATCGACCCGGTACTTTCTGAGCAGGCTCTCGAGAAATGGGAAGTGGCCGTCGACAATAGGCTGGCAGATATCACCCGAAATCCGCAACGATGGGCGCTGTCTGCTTGATTGTCCAGCCGCCCACGGGTATGACCGATGAGCCACCGAACTGGGCTTTTGTGACTGCGTACCTAGGTACCCAGGGGCATACATACTTAAGTAGGTAGGGTGGAAATACCGCATCCGTCCCCCCAGCACAATTGAAGTAATCGCCGAGAATGAGGCTAGCCTTCATACTACTCTTCAGGCTGGCCTGGCTGGCAGCTTTCACAGAAATCGCAAACAGCCTGACAGCGAGCCAGGCGGTGGCGCGAGGCTCGCAGCTGGCTGTCTTACTCGCAGCTAGCGGCGCTAGAGTACCTACTTAAGTACTTACCTGTATCTAGGCAGCTAGCTAGGCCTCCCGGTGCCCAGGTCCCAGGCAGTTGGCTTTGTTGCCCCGAGGGTCTGGAAGCGCCCGAAAAGCTTGGGCCGTCGGCAGATCCGGAACTCATGACAAGCGGCAGGCCCGTTTCACCAATGTCACTCTGGGCTGTCTGGCACTTGACACGGGAAACAAGGCCAGGAGTAACAGGCGAGACGATTGTCTAGTGCACAAGGCGACTCGGTGGTCCTCAGGCTCTGTCCTGGGTCGACGGCCCCTGAGCTTGCCCAGAACCCGCCTGCCATGACATATCGCCATTTGGTATACACGTAGCTACCTAGGTACCTAGGTACCTAGGCAGGTACATACTTAAGTAATAATGCCGCTCGAGGGGAGCGGTCCCTTGTGCCTGGCCAGCCGCCCCACGTGAGGTCACTCAACAACCCAATGCCAGTTGCAGCTGGCCCTGCAAGCCAGCGTCGCCTCTGTCCCCTTTTTTCCATCTTACATGCCGCCTCTTGTCTACATGCACGCCTGGCTTGACCTTTTTTCTTATTTTCTTTCTTCGACATTCTGTCCTCTCTCTACACACCTCAACGCATCTTATCCCTGCCCCTGCATAATCTCGCGTCTCCGTCATGAGCGCATCTGCAAGCGTGGCTCGTAGAGCCGTTGTGGTGAACCCTTTCTCTGGCAGCGGTAAGCTCAAAAGCCTCGAACGAGGAATGAGATCCAGAACAAGGCAGCAGCGTGGGCCAAGGCTTACTAGTCTGTATCACAGGTCGGGCGATATCGAGGTCAACATTGCGAGCCAGCTCCCTCCATCTCAGTCGCAACGCCCGGAGCATCCAGCTACAAAACTCCGCCGTGGCGCTGCTCATCCCCATTCGTCCAGTCACCACCGATACTAATCGAGGCGGTCACTCGTCTGGCCCGCCGCCTGGTTTCAACGCTGAGGAGGCTAAGCGGCCCATACCTAAGGAGACGGCGCCTGACCCAAAGACGACGGCGCAAACGAAGGAGGTCCAGTTGAAGGCAGAGGGCAAGAAGGCAGCAGCAGACAGCGATAAGAGCGACACTCTGACGGAACTGACTGAGCGCAAGGATGCCTTTGCTGCTTCCAAGAAGGACCCGAAGAAGGACAAGAAGTTGACCATTGGGCAAAAAATAAAAAAGGAGGCCCAGCACTACTGGGATGGCACAAAGCTCCTGGCGACTGAAGTCAGGATCAGCACAAAACTCGCGGTCAGGATGGCTGCAGGCTATGAGCTCACCCGGAGAGAACACCGGCAACTTCAGCGCACTGTTCAGGACCTGGGGCGGCTCGTCCCGTTCTCAGCATTCGTCATCATACCATTTGCGGAGCTGCTGCTCCCAGTTGCGCTCAAGCTGTTCCCAAACCTCCTCCCAAGCACGTACGAGAACCAGAAGTCAAAGGACCAAAAGGCTCAGACTCTGCGAGCGCTGCGGAGAGACGTTAGCGACTTCCTCCGACAGTCCATCAAGGAGACCGGGCTCCCACTGTCCGCCGCGACAGCACAGAAGGAGGAGTTTGCCAACTTCTTCCGCAAAGTTCGCGCCACCGGTGAGAAACCCACCGCCGAGGACGTCATCAAGGTCTGCAAGGCATTCAAAGATGATCTCACCCTGGACAACCTGTCCCGGCCGCAGTTGGTATCGATGTGTCGATACATGAACCTGAACACGTTCGGCACGGACATGATGCTCCGTTACCAGATCCGACACCGCATGCGGCAAATCAAGCGCGACGACCGGGCGATCAGCTACGAGGGGGTGCAAAGCTTGACGGTCGCCGAGTTGCAGGTGGCGTGCGCCAGCCGTGGGATCAAGTCGCATGGCGTCTCACCGGCGCGACTGCGCGAGGACCTGCAGACCTGGCTCGATCTGCGCCTGAAGGAGGGCGTCCCCTCGACGCTTCTCGTTCTGAGCAACGCCTACATGTACGGCCAGACTGGCGACAACGCCGTCGCCAACCAGATCGACGCACTCATCGGCGTGCTGTCCTCCATCCCCGAGGAGCTGTACCACGAGATCGAGCTCGAGGTACACACTGCCGAAGGCGCGGCGACGAACAAGTTGCGCCTGGAGGTCCTCCGTGAGCAGCAGGAGCTGATCGACGACGAGAGCGAGCAGAACGAGTCCAACCAGGAGAGTGGCCTGGCCACGCCCCGGGATGTTGACGACATTGACGAAAAGGACGAGAGGCAGGAGAGAGAGGAGAGGCAAGCGGAGGCCAAGGATGCTGGACTGGAGAAAAAGCAGGTCGGCGAGGCCATCGACGCCGAGTTAGATGCCAGCCAGGCCGACAAAGCATCTGTCAAGGGTGCGGAGGCCAAGAAAACAGAGTGAGTTGTGCTTGGTGTCACCAGAAGAAATATGTGTCCAGACTCCAAGGCGAGGTGAGATGATGCGTCAACGGCGCTCTGAGGAATACAGTATGCACTAGGACAAGGTTCTGGTCGTGTAAGAACAAACATGTCTGATGGACGAGAATTTGACTGAGCTGTTGCACAAGGGCGCAGGGACGGGTCTGATAAAGGGGGCCGCCAAATAAAGACTACAAGACGTTTCGGCACTGGAAATGGATAGACTCATTCATATGTTCCTTTTTTTTTTTTTTTCTTTAAGCAAACTCATCGACGAACGAGGCTATTATTGCTATGTTCTACTATGCACAGGCCGGTTGGGAAACCAAACTCATCGTACTGTGATCCTCCGGACGGACAACACACAGCGAAGCTATAGAAGCTGCTCCGCTCTTCACCACAGGCAAGAGCACAAAACGGGTGGACCATGCTCTGGAAACTCTCCTCGTTGATCTGTTAAAGCAGGTGGATGTTCCGTAAGCACAGCCGACCAAGGGCGACGTGCGACATACCTACATAGGTACCTAGGTAGTATGCAATTCAAGATGGGAGGGAGGAGACGAGAGCAGATGTGCGCGCATAGTCGACCAGTAACTGGGTTGCGGAGTGTCACAGGTACCTAGCCCCCTGGGTGGGTAGGGAGATACCTACCTTGGTTAGCAAGCAGGCAGGTTGGACTGAGCCAAGCCAGAGCCGAGGAGAGGGCAAGGGCGGGCGAGAGCTTCCTTCGCAGCCCCCCCCCCCCCACCACGCGGAGTTCCGTAGCTCCTCACTGCTGGGCGTTGTCCTGCTCACCCACTCACTCCCACGGTTGCTATACGTCACCCAGCCCACCAAACACTCCCGGCGCAGCCCGCGATATCTTCAATCACACCGGGCAACAGAACAGCGCAGGCCATACCTTGGTAAGACACGGCATACTTGAAATCGCCACCGGCCTCTTCCGAAAACATTGGGCTATCCGGTTCTCACATTACTCAAACGACTTTCGAAGGTCCGAGCCGCACACGCCTGCCAGCCGTGCGTCACTCACAGCTGCCCACCATGGCAGTAATCGACCAGGACAACTTCTCCAATATCTCATGGCACAGCGACCAGAACATCCGCGGTGGCAGCTCGACCTCGACAGGACACGAGGGGCATGATGAAGAAGGCGCCGGCAGCAAGTCACAACACGGCGACGGCGTGGACCGGGTCGGCCCACCGCATCTAGACCCCAGCCACGGCGGCGACGAGACTCTCGAGTGCACCGTCACAGACCCTCACACGGAAAATGCGGGCACCAAAGATGCATACGTATCATACCTTATCACCACACACGTAAGCCCTCGACCAATCCCTCGCCCCGTCAAGGCTTCTCTTGGGCACACCTTGCTGATCGATACCGCCGCAGTCAACATTCCCCTCCTTCCAGAAACCAACCTCCCAGGTGCGACGGCGCTTCACCGACTTTGGTTTTCTCTACAAGACCCTCAGCAAGGACTACCCAGCATGCGCCGTTCCACCTATCCCCGACAAGCAGCGCATGGAGTATGTGCGCGGGGACCGCTTCGGCACCGACTTCACCCAACGCCGCGCCTACTCCCTCCAGCGCTTCCTCTCACGGTGCTCCCAACACCCAACACTGCGCCGGGCGTCCCTGCTGCACACTTTTCTCGAGACCCCTGACTGGAATGCCACCATGCAGAGCCGGAGCAGCCGTGCCAGCACCACGAACTCTGCCGACGCGGGCAGCGGGGGTGTCTTTGACAATTTCGCCGACACCTTTATCAACGTATTCACCAAGGTGCATAAGCCAGACCGTCGGTTCATCGAGGTCAAGGAAAAGAGTGACAAACTGGACGACGACCTCGGCCAAGTCGAGAAGCTCGTCGCCCGGGTGGCGCGCCGGGAAAACGACCTCGAGATCGACCTGCGTGACCTGGCTGAGCAGTTTCAGAAGCTCATAAACCTCGAGCCCGGCGTCGAGGCTGCGGTGCACGCGTTCGCGGCGAGCGTGGAAGACACTGCTACGGGGCTCAAGAAGCTGAAGGACCACACAGATCAGGATTACTTGGGCAGCCTGCGCGACATGGTGGCGTTCTCTGCGGCGCTCAAGAACCTCCTGAAGGCGCGAGAGCAGAAGCAGCTCGACTTTGAGCAGCTCACCGAGTACCTGAACAAATCGACTGTCGACCGCGACAGCCTGGCGAGCGGGTATGGGGGCGGCGGCGCCAGCGGCCCGGCCGGCTTCATCCGAAGCAAGATCGAGGACGTCCGGGGCGTGGACCATGAGCAGGCCCGGCGCGAACGGCTCCGTAGGCTGGAGGTCCGCATCGACGAGCTCACGCGCGAGGCCGAGACCGCGAGGAAGACGTCCGAGATGTTCGACGAGGAGGTAGTCAAGGAAGTCGCTGACTTCGAGCGCATCAAGCGCGTCGAGTTCAAGGGGCAGCTGGGCCGTCTGGCGGATGCCCACGTCGAGTTCTATGGCGATGTGGCCAACATATGGCAAAAGTACGTTGATGAGATGGAGCGGGAAGGGGTCAGGCTGCCGGCTTAGAAACACCGGGCTGCCGTTGTAGGTTGTAATACCCGGTCCATTGGTGATGAGCTTGAGACCTCCTCGGGCTTGGATGGTTGGGTTGAAGTGGATGATCAAGACAATAGAGACAGCGGCTCGCGGCGACGCCTCTGACAACGGTGACCCCAATGCCTAGTGATGGTTGTGGGGAGGGAGCGCTGGGACACAGGAGTTTAGGCGTTGAGGTTTGAAGTCAATCATGGGGATTGGCACAGCTCACTGAATTACGGATTTTCATCCTCCACGGCATTGCTCCCCTGGGGAGTCTTGATGCTTCCCTTGGACTCCTGCACGAAGGCATCCGAGGCAGAATAAGATCAGCATGCAACTTTTATACTTGCGGGGTTTTTTGTTAAGCAGCAGTAATACATCCCGTGCCTAGTATGGTGCTCTGAAATCACTTCGATAACATGCTGGCAACCCCCCGAACGCCCTTTATCCCAGATCCCAAATTCCCAGTCTTGGAACATTAGAGAGCCTCGGGACCAATACAATTAGCCAGTCAGGAAGATATCTCAGGTACGTTGCCCTCCTTGCAGCCTCTCTCTCTCATCCGCGCCATCATCCTCGCTATCGCTACCCAGTACGTGCTGCTCATCCTCAACCTCATCCCGCAAGGCCCGCTTCTCTCGGCTGGCACCATCACTGCTTCCCTCACTGTGGCTATTATCCTGATCCCTGTACGCACCTCCCTCGCCGAACTCGTCGTCTTCCTCATCGCTGCCGCCCGCAAATGCATCATATAGTTCACCACCGCGAGTCTTCCGCCCCTTGACGCCCCTGGCGCTCTTCTCGCCGGAGGCCAGGCCCTCGGCCTCCTCTTCGTCGAGAAGCTCGAACTCGTAATCATCTCGTGGCGAATTGCGCATGCGCTTGCGGCGGGCCATCCAGAGGTAGACGCCCAGTCCGCAGCAGAATACGAGAATAAGCGCCAACGAGCCGTAGATCCATGCCTGAGTAGCAGGAGACACGCCGAAGGTAGGCAGGAAGCCCGGCAGCCAGGAAGAGGCCTCGGCAGATGCCGAAGGAGAAGCTGATGGGGAGACTAATTCCTCCCCTGTGCCCGAGCTGGTGGCGGAAGGCTTGGCGTTGATGGGCCTATCGGGGTGATCCGACGGCGTAGCGGTGGCGACCTCGGCCGGCACGGTCTGTCCAGGTGGAGGCGTGACGGTTGTTGGGGGAACAGTGGTGGTAGAAATCACGTCGTGGTCGTCGTCGTCTTCCTCAGTGGGCAAGGGGAGGGGCTTAGCGAGCTTTGGGTCGATGGACTCGCCCCAGAGCTTAAGGTGAAAATCTGTCCAGGTGCCGTTGTGCTCGTTGACCTTGGTGTCTTTTACAATGACTGTCCACTTGCCAAGACCAGATTCGCCCCTGTGTAACATGTTAGCTAGGGCATATTCTTGGGGTTCCACGCTGTTGTTACTCACCAGTGGACAACGCTCATGAACGTCCAATCCTCATAGCCCGCAGCTTCATTATCCAGCCGGCGGGGAACGGAAAGGTGGCTGACAATCTTGTTGGGACTGACCAAGTCAACAGAAAGATCACCTCGGCGCGTGTGGTCAATGTTCATTGTGACGGTCACGTGCTCAACACGCTCCAGGTTGGCCTTCTGGAGCATTTCGGCCGTCACTTCGATGTCGACGGCCAAGCCTTGGTCGCCTTGGGGGATGGCCTCCTTAACGTGCACCCAGGGAGAGTAGAACCATGCCTGCGGCTTCACGTTTTTCCAGTTTTTGGCCAGCTCCACGAGACCGTATGCATCAATCTTGCCGTAGCCGAATGTATGGCTGAACTTCTTGCCGACGGCGGTTGTCTCCCAGCTCCCGTCATCTTCGTTGATGGGGACGGCGGTGTTCATGGCGAGATATTGCATATCTCTCCAGGAGATGTCAGGGCGGATCTCGAGCACGAGAGCGAAAAGGCCGGCTGCCAAGGGAGCGGCGGCAGATGTGCCACCGTGAGCCGCAGTGCAGGAGTTCTCGCCGACGTCGGTTGTGTGCTGCAAATTGTCAGTCCTCGTGAGGGCCGGAGCGATGCCGCACCTGCCTTTGCTTGACTTACAATGCTGTCACCGCTGCCGCTGGAGTATGTCACTACCAAGTTGGCGGAGCAGGCTTCGGAGTAGTAGGGGTGCTGCCCCTTGCGATCAATCGCGCCGACCGTGATGCTGTATATGCTATTCGTGTACCCGTCAAAGTTGCAATTGTCGTCACTGGCGGCCCCGTTGCCACTCGCGAAGACGTAGATGTTCCCGAGGCCATTCCGGCCCTTCTGGACCGCGTTGACCATAGCGCGCCGGATCAAAACGCCAGGGGCATCCATGGACCGCCCATCGTCAGGGGGGCCCCAGGAGCACGAGTATATATCGTTATGTGCGAAGTCGTAGTTCATGGCAACTGCCTCATCCGCGTCCGTGATCATCTTGGACAGGATGCGCAAGCCAGCGATGCGGGAATCATACGCGGCACCGACGCCGCAGACATCATTCTTGACTGCGGATACCTCTCCACCACATCGAGTGCCATGCTTGTCGTCTGAAAGGCGGGGCTCGGGCAGATCCGTCTTGTCGTTGAAATCGTACGAGCCCTGGGCGTAGAAGTTGGCCTTCAAGTCGTTGCTGTGCATGTCGAGACCGTCGTCCACGATTGCCACGGTGGCGTTCTTGCCCGTGATGCCCTGAAGCCAGACGCCGGAAATATTGACGTCGTGGCCGGCCTGGACAATATTCATGAGATGCCACTGCTCGGCGAATATTGGGTCGGTGATGCCGAGGGTGGTGGCGACGGACTGCTGAGTGGCCAACAAGGCAGGGTCGCTCGTGTCGCCGCTGGCACGGCGCTCGGGAACAGGCCCCATGGGCTTCGGTATTACCCTCTTTTCCCAAGGAGCCCGCAGCTTCTGCTTGTCGGAGAACAGCACGCCGTCAAGGAGGTCAGGGTCGCTCAGAGCCCTCCTGCGCCGCCTTCTCGCCTTCAGTTCCAGGCTGACCACGTCGTGGTCAGCCTTGGTGCCCTTGAAGACGTGGTGGTCCTTGAGCTCGCCAAACTGGCCGTCGTATGTCAGGCCTAATCTCGAGGCGACCTGGTGTGGACTGGCCTCGGGGTCGAGATGCAGGACGTAGTGGTCATGCGAGTCGGAATGGTAGCTGCTCGCTGCAGCGACGGCGGCGAGGCCGAGGCCAACAGCGGCGGTTATCTTCATTGCTGGGGTCTGAGCCTTGTTCGGCAGCACATAGGTGTGGACGCTGGGTGTTGGGTCCAACTATCGGTCGCAGTAGATGAGCAAATCGGGATGGTAGCCAGGCCAATACCGGTTGACTTGGTTGTTGTTGGTGGTGCTGTAGGTCAAGCAGGACCGTGGGCTGGGTATGGCCAAGGCACGGTTAGGGGTGCCGGGAGTGAAGGCAGCGAGCGGGCGGCGGTGGATATTGGATCAAGGCTGCTTGGTGGGAATGAACGGGTGTGGTTGAGTCGAGCGAGGTTGAAGTTGTTGCGTTGGGCATAGGTGGCCACGGCAGGCGTTCCGTTCAGGGTCCTGCACAATGGTGGTGGCCCCGTGGCGGACTTGTTTCAAAGGGATGTAGGATGGGGTTTCGAAATGGCAGTCCACCGTGTCCTCGCAGCCCGCCAAGCGTTAGACCCTCGCCTACCCAGTTGCCCAGGTCCTGAATGGCAAGACCAGACCAGGGGCTGACTAACATGGCCCGGCCGCTGCACCCTGGGCGTCCTGACGCCCGCCCGTCAGGCCATTCATCATGAACAAGCGCCTCGGTACCATCGGCTGGCCAGCAAAGGGTAGGTCGCCCTGAGAAGCGTGGCGGCAGAGCTTCCAGAACGCTGACTAAACTAGAATGCGGGCCCCAGACCTCCTTCTGTACGGGTGCTTCAGGGCAGCGCCAAGAAGAAATAGCAGAACAGCAGCTAATAAACTGGCTGTCACATGTAATCCTGTGCCCTGCTTGAGACGTGGCCCTGAGGCAGCATATAGACTGCAGTATAACTGACGAAACCTTGCGGCACACTTGAGACCACCAACAGATATATGTATATATATTCAAAAATGTTTATACATGTAAATAAATATATCTATACACATACACACATATTATATAGACACTTACACCAGATATAAAGGGCCGCACTTGAAGTGACAACACCTACTACCTAATGTACTACATAGTACCTACTTGAGTAGGTAGCCAATTGATATGTGGTGGCTGGCGGTGGTGCGGGTCTCAGCCCGAGTCAGCTACCAGCCACCGCTTACTGCCTGGGGCTCCTGCAGAGTCGGTGCAAGAGCTTTGTCGTCTTGATTGAGTTTCGGAGAGCTCACAGACGGCTGGCAGAAACAGGTGTCGTCATCCGTGCGGCCACGCTGCCCCATCCCTGCCGGGCGCGCACCTGCAGCTGCCCAACCCCCTTCTCCGCCGTCGCACTGTAGGAGGGAGGAGTTGCACGCCCAGCCTCACAGCCTGCGCGTCCATGTCCTGCTGCCTCTGTGTTTGCCAACCCAGCAGCCCAGGTACTGTACCTGGCCAGGTAGGCAGGTAGGCAGGTAGGTAGGTCCTTCTTCCCGACGTGCCTTGGTGCCGTTCTGCAGGAGGCACCACCCGGCCACCACATCCTGGCCCATTTTACCCGGGCTCCCCCATCCTCAGCACATTCATGTCTCCGTGCCTTGCCAGCTTGCCAGCTTGCCGCTTGCTTGATATACCTTGCTAGCCTCTCCGTATCTCGTATCCCACCTGACCCTGACAGACAGTCACTCCTCCGCCCTGCCGCATCCGTTGGCCAGCTATCTATCCTGCATCCAACTCTCACCACGGCGCTAAATCGCAACGGATTCCCGTGCCGCAGTGGCTGCCATGGCCAGCTGCATGAGCTGTCCGTGACTGGCACCTAGACACACATAAGTCTCGGCTAGCTGGCCGGGTGCTACAATCATCCTTTTTCTCCCCCAACCTTTCTCCCTGATCTCCCTTCCAAGGCCGCCGACTGGTCATGGCCAGGGCCCAATCAGCTCAGAAGAGTGCCATGCCTGCGCCGTACTGGGGTGACCTCCCCGGCCCAAACACCCCAGCCCGCCCCGGCGCGCGCAGCTCCTCGGACCACTACGCCTCGAGACCGCTGCAGACCCAGGCCATGGATCCCGCGCCTGCTGTTGCGCCACAGCCCAGGTCCAACAGGGCTTCTGTCCAGACCACCAACACCAACGCCGATACCCAGACCGACTCTACCTTGAGCCCCTACGCCTCCCCCGTGCGGTCGAGCTTCCAAGGTTATGCTCTGGCCCCGAGGCCCCCTTCGCTCCCCTACGGACAGAGCCAGTACCCTACTGACGTCTTGGAAAAGCGCCGCAGGCGCGCAAGCAAGAACAAACAAGAGGACCGCGAGTATTCACACTCCGACCCCCGTGCCTCAGCGCCCCCGCCCGCGCCAGATGTGCCCAGGGCCTCTTCCCTAAGCTACAGGCATCCTTATGGGAACGGCGGGCTGCCTTATACCCACACCAAGGCCGCTGAAGAACCCGATCTTCCCTTGAGCCCAGGCATTATGGGTCCCGACAATTACCAGCTTGCGTCGGCAGACCCATCTAAGCAACCCCTCGCAGCTGTGGGGTCCAGCTCGGATCGCCGGGCTAGCAGCGACAGCGCCGCGGCCAAGAGGAATAGCATTACCAGGGAATCCGTCAATGGGCACCGCAAAGCATCCTTGGGGAACGAGGTGGACCGCCGTATGATGGCAAACGCCCGGTCGCCCCTGCAGAAGCTCGAGCTGACGCTCGACAACATTACCAAGGAGGAGAAGCGGGCACGGGTAGCGGCCGCCGAGCAACGCGCGCGCACGCGAACATCGCGGGGCAGCGGGGATCTTGAAAGGCAACATGCAGTCCGCTTCAAGGATGGGGAGGCAGAGACGGAGCCCGAATTCGCCCGACCTCAAGTCTTGCCTGACCCAGTGTCGGCTCAGCCTGGCATTGCGCCTCAAGGCGCGGCCAAGGTAAGGCCAAAGCAGCATGCATCACAGGCAGGGAACACTACGGCAACAAAGGCAACTGCCACCCGATTCGCGCGAGACACCGGCGTCCCCCAAAGGAACATGAGCTTTCGTGAGCGGGCGGCCAGGGACGAGATCAACCTGCCAAGTAGCACCCACCGTAGCGATTCTCCCACGACCTCGCCAACGAGCGGTTACTCGCTAGCTCGGAGCGCGAGCAACAAGTTGAAAAAGGACCCCCCAGGCGACGCTGCTTACCGGCGATGGGGCGAGGGTGAAAGGAGAACAGGGATCGTCTCTCAACGGGGGGCGACACAACATCCGGGCGAGGGATTAGGTTTGGCGGCTGTTCCCGCACCAACCGGATCCACACCGCCGAATAAAACGGCCGGAAGGTCAATGCGTACCAAGGCCCCACCCTTAGATACGGCCATGGAACCCCGTCGATCTTCCGGCCGGACTGATGTCGACCACCCAGATTCGCCGTTCACCCCCGGCAAGGCCGCAAGTACTCCCGGGAAGCGAGGAGATCCCGCTTCAATCACCTTTGCGGATGACTTGCTTCAGGACAGGGCTCCTGCCACAGCAACCAGTATTGGCGGGACGGCCAGGACTGCTGCTGCGGGGGCGTCAGCGACAGCGGCGGCGAGAGGGCACCGGCAGGATGGTCAGGCGAGCGATGACGATCTCTCTTCAAACGACGAGCACCGCTTTGGCGAGTATTTTCACCGCCGTGAATATAAGCCGGGGCAGGGCATGTACAATCCACCAAAAGTGCTCGGAGAGTGGAAGAAAGGAACGGTTGGCACCTTGTCCGGAACCATGCTCGATCTGGAAGATGAGACAACTCCGAAAGTTGATCACAGCCAAACTTGGTGGGAGAACCCCCCGACACAAAGGCGAGGCAGTATCTCAACGCGACCCCGCAAGGCAGAGGCCTTTGATGGGGAGTACGATGAAACAAACGGTATGCCCACTCCAGGTATTCTGACCGACTCCCCAGAACGAGACACAGACCCGCAAGGACTTCGTCAGTCGTGGGTTCTACACTACGATGACGCAGCACCTCAAGCACGCGAGCTGCTTGGTCCTCAAGCGACGACCGACAAGCGCAAAGCGAGACGTCAGAGCCGTCTGTATTCCGCCGGACGACCTTCGATGGCCTCCAGAAAATACTCAAAGTCGAAATGTCCTCCGACATCGTGCTTGTCCTTGCTTTGCCTTTCATACCCCAGCTCAAGAAGAATGCCTGAAAGATCATCGCTAACACGAGCGGCGCGGATGGTCATCCGTGTGCCGAATTTTATAGCCCCGACACGATTCAAGCCTCCGCTGTTTCTAAAATGTGGCCCGCTACTCAGGTATTGTGGAATACGTACAGACCGCATCTCAAACCGGTCAGCTCATAGTGGCCCGGACCGTGAAAGGGAGTTCTGGAGAGGAACCGTGATGATTGTCACTCAGGACCAAGACTCGTCGTATGATATTGCTCCCACCCTCAGGCTATTCGTGCAGCCGATTGAGCTGCTACCGCCTCCACCGTCCGAAGTTCGTGGCGAAACCCCCCCTGAATTCGTTGATCCCATCGCAGGACACCCAAAGCTGGGCCGCAAGGGGGAGACGTTGTATGTCCGACCAGTCGACCACCTTGATGAATCTAAGGACCACTCTCAGGATGAGACTGATCGGGGTCTATTCGAGAAGACACGCAGTCCTCCGTATGTGACCCCGGCTGACGGGTCGACCGACGCGCCAGGCTCCTTCGCAGCCCGCCGGAAGAGAACGCCCGTGGACGGAGAGAAAGTAGGCAAGTATAAAGATGTGCGCGGGTACAGGCTGCACGCCGAACGTGGCTATACGTTCTGGCGCTTCAGCGTCGAGGTCGAGCTGCGCGAAAAGGAGCAGCGAATTGCCTACCGCATCAACCGCGGCCCTGCCACTGGCTTCTGGGTTCCTGCCAAAAATCAGTCCATGAATATCATGTTCCACAGCTGCAACGGTTTTTCGGTCTCCGTGGACCCAAATGACCTAAGTGGGCCGGATCCCCTATGGCGTGATGTACTGAACAACCATCAGAGCCGCCCGTTTCATGTCATGATCGGTGGTGGCGACCAGCTGTATTGCGACAGTGTCATGAGAAAGACAGAACTTTTCCAGGAATGGCTAATGATCCGCAACCCGCTGCACAAGCACAACGCGCCTTTCACCCCGGGCATGCAGGACGAGCTCGAGGAGTTTTACCTGGAGCGTTACAGCATGTGGTTCTCCCAGGGTCTGTTTGGCCTGGCCAACTCGCAGATCCCAATGGTCAACATGTATGATGACCATGATATCATTGACGGCTTCGGTAGTTACCCACATCACTTCATGAGCTCGCCTGTATTCTCTGGCCTCGGAAACGTTGCATTCAAGTACTACATGCTTTTCCAGCATCAGAGTATCGTCGATGAGACCGAAGAGACGGAGCCTAGTTGGGCCATGGGTGTGAGGCCAGGCCCATACATCCAGGAGCAGAGCCGCAGCCTGTTCCTACGGCTAGGTGCCAAGATCGCGCTCTTGGCAGTCGACTGTCGGACTGAGAGGATGCGCGACCAGGTCGTGCGCGAGGATACCTGGGACAAGCTGATGGACCGCTGCTACAGTGAGATCGTCAAGGGCAAGACAGAACACCTGCTCGTCCTGCTTGGGGTCCCAATTGCTTACCCCCGGCTTGTGTGGCTCGAGAACATGTAAGCACCTCACAGCGCCCTTCCCTAGATTCAATTGGAAGCCCCCGAGCTGATCTCTCCCCCAGCTTGACCTCCCGTCTATTGGACCCCATCAAGGCCCTCGGCAAGACCGGGCTCTTCAGCAATGTATTCAATAAGTTTGACGGCGGTGTCGAGGTCTTGGACGACTTGGATGACCATTGGACCGCGAAAAATCACAAGGATGAACGCAAGACCATCATAGAGGACTTGCAGGACCTTGCCGCGGACAGATCCGTTCGCATCACAATCCTTGGGTATGCCAACAACCATCGCAGACGTTTTGCTTAATGGGCACTGACTGACTCGATCCAGCGGCGACGTCCACCTGGCTGCGATAGGACAATTCTACTCCAACCCGAAGCTTGAGTTGGCCAAGCACAAGGATTTCCGCTACATGCCCAACGTCATCTCTTCCGCTATTGTCAATACGCCGCCGCCAGATCTGATGGCAGACGTCCTCAACAAACGCAACAAGGTGCACCACCTCGACAAGGACACGGATGAGGACATGATTCCTATGTTTGCGCATGGCGTTGAAGGCAAGCCGAGAAACAACAAGAGGCTTCTTCCTCACCGCAATTGGTGCTCTATTCGGGAGTATACCCCAGGTCAAACTCCGCCCTCGACCCCACCTGAATATGTGAACGAGGCCGAGTCGCCCGCTGAACCCATTGCCCGCCGGGACACTGGCTTGTCCAACAAAGGAGTAACCCGTCGACTTTCTAAAAAGTCCCGGGGCCCTGCCCACCGTGCTGACGTGATCGATTCGCGGCCGCCCATTTCCGGATCAGGCGGGGGTGGAATTTTCAGATCACTGTCTTCACGCGGCCGCCGCTCTACGCCTGACGTGCCCGCTGAAAATAAGCGTCCAGTCACCAAGAAGAGGACTCTATCTCTGACACGTGGTGACTTTGGTGGAATCTTCCGTCGCAGGAGCGAATCACGCAACCGCTCACAGCCAGATGACGGCGGCATCAACGGGACGTGGGGCGAGAGCGATCTGGAAGCTGCCAGTCGAGATCGAGATCGAGATCGAGACGGAGACCAAGGCGACGGAGGATACGACTTTGATTACGAGGACAACACGTATGACCAGCGGAACAGAGGCCATGGGTTCCTGGGAAGCATCGGTCTTAGGGGAGGCGGCGGCCCCGGGGGTGGAGGCTCCTACGATGAATTCTCAGATGGCGACGATTCTTACTTTACTACCCGCGCGCCCCAAAACACGCGCGCGGGCCAGCCTGGGGTCAACAAGGCAGCCCGCGTCTTGGGAACCGAAGCACTAAATGCTTCGCGTCGTTATGGAAACCAACACCAGCCCCGTCAACAACAAGTTGTGCAGCCCCAGTTCGGGGTGACCACCAAGATATCAGGGCCGGGCCAGGATGCGGACGAGGACGAGGACGAGGACAAGGACGAGGGTTTCCAGCCCAGCCCCTTCCAGCGCACGCCGACAGGCTTGTCTGCCAAGCAAGTACGCAAGAGGGCCAAGTCCTTCGATGTCAACATAGAAGGCGGCCTCGATATTTGCCTCAACGTGGAGGTCTCGGCGAGAGATCCTGCAGGCATCACCGTCCCGTACCGGCTGTTGGTTCCCAGGCTCTGGTACGATGCCAGTGACGGTGATGAGGTGGAAATGCCGGAACGTGGCAGGGGGAAGAGTCGAGATGAACCTTCTGGGCCGATAAAGCGATTTTTCAGTCTGAGCCGCGCGAGAGGCGCAAGCGTCAAGCGAGGTGGGAGTGCACAGCCCAGTCGACAGAGACGAGAGGCCGGCGATGAGCATGCCATAGTGGCCCCGGGGACGGCAATCTAGCCGTGGCAGGACGCGTGGGAACCCGTTGCAAAAACCACTCAAACAAAAAACGCGACGTTTCGGCAGGTACACCTAACGGGCATGGGAAGGGAGGGGAGGGGAGTGGTACGCCGGCACTGACAAGGACGACGACTTTTTAAACAAGAGTAACACACACACCCCACCCCAAAGTCCAAGGTCGCCTGTCACAAACTTAAATGATTATGAAGCAAAGTGTAACATGGGAGACCTTCCTTCTCTTGGCATTGGCGGCTTTCCTAATGGATTTGCACTCGAGCATAGCAGAGTAAAGTACGGACGAGGCTGGATTGCACAGTTGTTGATTCGATACCTACCTTAGATCACCACACAGACACACCTAGAATCCACGGGGCATTGTAAGGCGTCCCAACAGTTGCAAGTCACGTTCCGAGGCTTTCCTGGGAGCAGGCTGAAGTGGCAGTGTCAATGAGTGCGCGCTGCCACCGCAAGTGACGGACGGCACAAGACATGCTGGTGCCAAATGTTCAATTAGGCTCAAAAGCACCGTCCCAGTTTGCGAGTCTGGTCAGACGGCTTGTCCCCTTTCCGAGAGGCTTGAAGGGGTAAGAGGAGGAGAGCAGGCTCGTAGGACTAGGAGGGCTGTAAGTCAGCTACATGTAACCAGAGCATGGGAATTAGAGATGGGCCATCCCAAGACTCACCCGACTCTCTCTGGGGATGCGTGCCGATATGTCTCAAATTCACCAGACTCTCGAGAGCCGGACGACACATCGGCTCCTCTTTTATCTCTGGCTGGTGTTTTCAAGGATCGTGATGCATGGCGGCCGAGGAGCAGGATGTCCACCTCCCACGCTGCGTCCTTGCCGCCCAATGTTGCCCGATGACGGAGAAGTTCTGACCTACAGCCTACAGCCAGCCACCAAAGTCTCCTCAGCCGGGCGCCCCTGGGGCGATGTGGAAGCCGCGACAACGCCTCCTCTCCTAGATCTCGTCCTTTTCATCCCGCGTGTCACGGTCCCTGCCAGCCCCGGGGCTCCTGCTACGGCTGCGGTTGCGCCGGCCGCCTCCGCCTCCGCCTCCGCCCGCGCCCGCGCCTCCGACGCGCCCGCCCGCACCGCCACGGCTGTTCTTCCCGCCGGCATTGGGAGGGGGCCGCACAAAGGCGAAGTCGACCTGGATGGTCTGGTCGAGCAGCTTTGTCTGGTGGGCGCCGTCGATGGCAGCACGGGCCTCGGCAAGGGTAGGGTACTCGATCAGCGCGTAGCCCTGTTGTCAGGCGCAAGCGTGTGTGCCTCGGGTCAGCCAGCCTGTGTGGATACAAACAAGTGTGGCGGCGTACCTTGACGTAACCGCTGCGACGGTCCAGGTTGAGGTGCAGGTTCTTGACCTCACCATACTCGCCAAAGGTGTCGTGGATTGTCTCCTCATCAACCTCCTCGTGCAGGTTCGTCACAACGATGATCCAGCCCTCTATGGATCGCACAGCAGTGGCCTTGGAGTGTGTCACCATGTCGTCGACCTTTGCCTGGGCGGCAGGCGGGGGTGAGCCGGGCTCGTCGACGTCCATCTCCACGTCGGCCATCGCTGTCTGCCGGCCTCTTGGTTGCCTGCGAATGGGGGTTGGTTCTGACTGGGGTGTCGAGGTCAAGGTCGAGGATCTGAAGTGTCGCGTGGGTTGACTTGACAAAAGGGAGGTGGTAGCTAGCTGTCTGTAGCTTGTGATCGGCAGCCCACTAACAAATTCCTGGTGGCCTTGACTGCGGAGCTTAGCCGCGCCCCGGCCTGGCAGGCAAGACTCCGACAGGTTCAAATCGTAAAGTCCAGCTTCTCATATAAACTTCACTTTGCAATCTGGAACAACACGTTGGGCCCATTGCCCACCCCTCTTATGCACAACTAACTATTCAGCGAATCCCTGTGTCTCCGACATTCCGACATTACGAAGAGCTCTCTCCCCGGAGCCTATTGAGCCTATTCTCGTCCTGGCCATGAAGGATGCCGGAAACTCCAGGGCATAATAACAATGGTAAGAGATGGGAGACAGAGCTCAAGGCCGGGGTGGTAGCTATGTGTCTATTCCGTCCTCTCTCGGCTTTTGACTTGAAAATTCCGCAGGTCTTGGGTGTGGCACGTCCAGACCGAGTTACTATGCAGTGTGTTGTCACGTGGCAGATTGTCGGTCATGGAGCTTGTTTGTTAAGCCATTCTATTACCCTCGCCCCTAAATATGCTCAAGTGCTCTGACCTAGAAATGCGTGACGCCATGCCTATGCAGTGGGGGTATCATATCCTGTATCCCTTTGACCGTGAAACCTGACAAACAGACCCATATCTTGCATCCCTGTGACTCCTGTGAAAACCGACAAACAAAACAGTCTTGACAAACTTGGACAACCGTGAACAACAGTGACGACGGTGGAAAACGTGACGAACCATCAAGCCTCGTCGAAACAAAACAAAACAAAACAAAACAAAAATCTGATAGAAACGCCTCTGTTGGCACCATGTTCAAAGACTGCCATTCTTTTCCATGAACTCCAGAAGGTCATACTGGTGGTAGATGATCTTGGTTTTCTGGTGAATGGCCTTCTCCAGTGCCATCTTCTCCTTGTGAAGACGCTCAAACTCGCGGTTGCTGTACCCCCTGAGAAGTCCCTTGCTCTCCTCAATCTTCCTGTCAAGACTCCTCTGCATCGACGCCACCTCACTCTCGGTGGTCCCGATCAAGATCTTCAAGTTTTCGATTGGTTCATAGGCTGGCCGAATCGTAAGGTCATTCTCGTCGAGCGCGCCACCCGAGGCGCGTACGGTGGGTGCTTTATTAGTGGATGCCGCGGTAGTCGTAGCAGCGGGCGCGGCAGCGCGCTTGGTGGGTGCCGTGGTGCGCTTGGTGGGTGCCGCAGAACGCTTGATCTGGATCGCAGGGAGCGGACGGGAGCGAGCCTCGCTGCGCGTGCTGGAAACAGAGTTGACCGTCGACTCTTCGCGCAGCTTACGATGAATGACAGTGTAGTCGTGCTGCAGAGACTCATAAAGGCCCTCGACCTTATCGCGCTGGGCCTTGATCTCTTTGTTCTTGTGCACTAGCACCTGGATGTCCCTGGTGGTATCTCCGAGTTGGCTGCGAGTGGCCTCAAGCTCGGCTTTCAGTTTCTCGATCTGCTCTGAGCGGGCATCATTCTCCCTGTTCTTGTTACGAAGGACCCGGTTGTCATCGATGATACCTCCGAGTTGGCCGCAAGTGACCTCAAGCTCAGCCTTGAGTTGCTCGACTTCTGCCGAGAGGGCATCATTCTCTCTGTCCTTGCTGATAAGGACATTGGTATCCCTGATGGTGTCCCCGAGCTGGGCGCGAGTGGCCTCGAGCTCGGTTTGCAAATTCTTAATTTGGTCCGAATGAGACTTGCGCGTCTTGCGCAAAGAGTCGTTCTGCTGGTCCTTTTGGCGCAGTTGTTGGCGCAGACGCTCATTCTCACTGATAAGTTGCTTCATCTCGCTTTCAATGCTGATGAAGTAGTTGCCTGCCTGTTGGATCTGTGCCTTCATGGCCTGGTTCTCCTTGTGGAGGCCCAGGGTTTGCTCCCTGAGAGCCTGGCTCTGATCGTCAAGGACCTTCTTGTGCGCGTGTGCGAGACGGCATTCCTTAATTAACTCATCACGCTCGGCGGTGAGGGAGTCGATGTGGACGTGTTGTGAGTTGGCGAGGATGTTAGCCTCGTCAAGTCGCTTCTGCATGCGCTTGAGCTCTGTGAATCAGGGTCAGCCATGTCGACGCGTCACAAGGACTGTGTGCTTACTCTCTGTCTGTGCGCGCTTCCGAATGTCGTCGTCCGAGTCAGAGCCGATAGCACTGTCGGATGACGCCTTGCGACAGGTGCCGCGGGCTTCTTGCAGCTGGAGTTCGAGCCTAGCCTTCTCCTGGTGCGCCTTGTCTGCCTCACGCTCCATGGCCTCGTCGTGCTCCTGCAGCCCGGCAATTTCCTGTCGGAGCTGGTCCATGGAGACGAAGATCCGGGTCTCCTCCTGGGAAATGTGAACAGCATTGACATGTTTGTGGGCGTCGGCTGCCTGCTGCTGGGATGAAGCATCGGTATCCGTGTCCTTGACGAACACCGGGTTTCCATCCTGGTCGAGCTGGCTGAATCTGAGGACCCCGGAGACGAAGTCGGCCAAAAGATTTCCAGGGACAGCGTAGAGCGACCAAGCAGTGAAAGCGTTGGCTTGCTCATTGGCGGTAGGGTCATGTGTGTCGATGGGAAGGAGGCCGGAAATGGGTTCATTGGTGATGGGGCGATTGGGGGCAGACGCGCGAGCCACAGCGGCTGCATCTCCGTCGCAGCTCTCGGGAGTGGATGTGCGGACCACGGGCTGAAGCGAAGGCCTGGTCGATGCGGAGGAGGTGGAGAAGCCTCTGAGGAAGCGGCTCAGGCTGCTCTCAGAAGGCGAGGCTGTCTCGCAGCGCGCTTGGAAGGCGGCGCGGCCACGTGTCTTGGGCACGAAAGGCGGGGATGGACCAAAGACTGGGGTGTGGGCGAAGTTCTTTGGTGTGCCGAAGTCGCAGCTAGAAGGGGCGTGTGAGGATGGAAGGAGGTCGGTGATCAGGAGCCCTGGGATGTGGTGGTCTGCCTTGACTGGGGCGGGCGCGATGACCGGGGAGGGCGAGTAGTCGAAGCCTGGGGTGGGTGCCATGGGGCGCTCGTAAGGCGCGACGGAGGCGGTGGGGTCAAACCCGACATTAGCAGGTGAGATGTAGGACATGCGGGTGATGTCATCGTGAGCAGAGGCGATGGTATCCTCCTGGGGAGGGCCAAAGGAGGCTGTGGTGTGGCCGATGGTGTCGTGAGAACCCGCTGATGAGGCAGGCGCAGTCGCGTTGTGACGCGTCTCGCGTTGAGCACGCGTGTCTGGGGCCATCTTTGGCAGTCGCGGCTGGATGTGGATTGGATGTGGATTGGATGCGTGCGTGGTCGTACAGACGACGGTTAGATGTATGGATTGAACTGGACGAGCCAGAATGCAGACAGGTCAAGAGGGCAAGCGCGATGGCGACAAGTGAAGCTGGTTGATGGATCTGCGGACGTTGCATTCGTTGTGGGTCGGGGGAGGAGGGAAGGAGGAAGTCTGGGGTTGCCAAGAGTTGTTTACATGTAAGGCAAGGGCGACTGATCCAAGATCTGCGGGCAGGCGGGCAGGCTGGATCAGGACCCACCTTGTGGCGCTCGGGCCGACCCCACCCCCCACTGCACCCAGGCCCCTGGCGGATGGGATCCAAGATGAGGGAGTGATCTGGTAGCTTCAGCGTATATTAGGCAGATGGGTCGTCACGGCCACTGCAAGACGGTGTGTCTTTCTCACATGGGGGCTTTGGATCTGTCACACAGCCCTGCTCTGTACATACTACTACACTAGTACGGAGTAGGGTGCCACCTTTGATGCAGGGGAGGCAAGCTCGGGATCGCAAGCCACCTGGCCACCACCAATTGCAGTCGTTCGCGAACCCGAGATCCGTCAAGATACGGCGGGGCCGACAGTCGCAAGGCGGGTACATTGCATACATCTGTGCCGGTCCCGAACATCACCCACGCGTTCGCACTCGCACACGCACAGCATTGAGCATAGCCCTCGGTCAAGCGCGGCAAGGCGTGATAGAGTTTGTTTTGTGGAATGGATAGAAGAGCGAGGACAATATAAATAATGTCGCTCGTCGCC
Source organism: Diaporthe batatas (assembly GCF_019321695.1). Taxonomy (NCBI): domain Eukaryota; kingdom Fungi; phylum Ascomycota; class Sordariomycetes; order Diaporthales; family Diaporthaceae; genus Diaporthe; species Diaporthe batatas. The sequence continues at coordinate 2,077,717 of NW_025408554.1, read as the reverse complement.
TCTGTCATGTCTTGTGGCCTCTCGCCATCAATCCCGTCTTACACGAACCACCAAGACTTCCAACACCTGAACACAAGACTTGATATATCCTGTCTGCTTGAATAAGAACCCACGCGAGGCGACAACTCAAAATGCTCTTTATCGGCACTATCACACGCCTTATCGAGGGCGACAGGTACAAACACAGCCACAAGCCCGCGGCCCATCCTGTCCCCGTTGGCGTCTCCCTGCCACCACGACATGCCCGTTGCAGCTGCCGCGACGGCATCCTCTGCTCAGGAGGTTCCACTCATAGCCGTGACGTCCGCATTGTGGCCCCAGTGGTTGCGGCGGTGCCCGTCCTGTCCCACCACGACGCGAGGCGGGAGTGGAGGTACGAGCGGCGCGCCATGAGGGACTTCCACCGGGCTGCGAAGCACGGCTATGGCTACAGACAGCCCATCACTGTCCCTTCTGCGACCATCCATGGCACCAGGCAACGCAGCTACAGCCCTGGCGACTATGACGAGGGCTCGTCGGCCTCCCGGGCTCTGCCCGATCCCCGGGGTGAGCACTGGGAGGATGACTATCCTGCAGCCCGAGCTGCCTTCGGGGAAAGCCGTATTCACAAGGTCCAGCGCCAGGCACCGCCGCCAAGTTACGAGACTGTCAGCCAGCACCCGAACCAGCCAAGACCGTCTGTGGAGATATTGACAGAGGCGAAAGGGACTGACAGAGACGAGATGAATGGCTTGAATGAGGCGCGCCTGGTCCTCCCCTGATCTGTACTCTACTGGATTTGTACCGTATACACAATTTATCTCCGGCGCTGGTCTTTTAGGCATAGTGGGCTCTCGTAGAGACGACGATCAGACAGCGGGCTTCATTTATAATTCCATTAAGGAAGGCCCAAGGGCGTTCAAACTCGCACCAGGCTGCCCAGGTCTTGTAGGCCGCGAGTCCGCTGCTTGCCTTTTCTCCAAGTCCAGTCTCTGAAACCTTTGTCGCCATGCATTGTGATGTTTTGTACGCGCGCATTTTTCAGGCCCTTTGCCTGCGGCCATTCCACCCCTCACCACCACCAGACCACGTACGAGCAAGTCCTGCTGTACCTCGGGACCATCTGTTTATCGCTGGCCAGCTAGTCGTCGGCTCTGAACCTCACCCAGTGCCTTCATCCCACTCAAGACAGTAGTCGTGCCCAGCACAGCCACTGGGAGAAGGATGTGGCCGAGAGGCATGCCGCGGTGGTAAAGGAAGTACACAAACTCGATCGCGAGGACCGAGCCGAAAAAGGTCGCATGGGACAGCGGGGCCGCGCCAAGAGCCTTGGGAAGGCTGCCGAGGTTCGCGCCGAGGAAACCGAACCACTGTGGAAGGGGGCCGGGTTAGCAGCTGCGTTGCGCACGCACACAAGGGCACACCAACGCAAGATGGGTTGTGGACATCATGAGGACGGGCAACCTACACCAACGAGGAGGGCTGGCAGTGTAGCGGCGATGACTAGCACGAAGAAGATTGAGAAGATCTTGTAAGGGTACTTTGTTTCCTCGCGAAAGATGTGATGGATCTGAGGCTTCTTGCCATAGCGCAGAGAGGAGGGAATGACGGGCGCGGGTGCGTTGGAGTCCTGCTTGATGTCGACGTCGAATGCATCGGCAATGACACCCTGTGCCGAGCCAAAGGATCCAATGACAACGGTTGCGTGGACAGGGTCGGGTGACGTGAGGAACTGCACGGGAATGTCTTTCTGCGTCTGTACACGCGAGAGTGGTTAGCCTAGCCAACTTGATGGCCTATTTGTGACATACAATCTGGACTTTCGCCTTGCCGCTGTCTTTAACACTCAATGGGAAGGGAGCCTCCAGTCCGCTCTCGTCCTTCAATAGCAGAAAGGCCTGGTGAGGCCGCTTCGCCTTGCCGCTGTCCTTGGCCGTCAAGCTGACTGTGAGGGTATCCTGAGCGTTGAGGGTGAGGGGGGATTTGAGAGGGGATTTAGGGCCGAATCTGTGCGCAGAGTTCAGCAATTGGCCCAATCTGAGGCTGTGGCAGTTCGCCGGTTGATATTAGACTCACTTCTCTCTGGTAGCCTCACCAGCGGCCTTCTTGCTGCTGACGGAGACACTGCCATCGTCAAAGCTCCACGACGACGCAGCCTGGACAGCACCGGCTGCCAGGAGGATGATAGAGGATAATCCAGTTAGACGCATTTTCACTGGCTGAATATGGTGGTGGGAAGTGGCCAGACGAAATCGTCTTGGCAAGACCAGAGATGGAAGTTCCTAAAGAACACGCACGTCGCAGGAGCTCCTGCACTGCCGTAGCTCGGGGAGCTCTACGTGGCGTAAACCCCAGTCTGCTGTTTCGGCAGGCACTGCAGATGTGAGGGCCCGTCCAGGGTTTAACCCTAAGATCAAACACCACACAGTAACACTTCATTTAGAGAACCATATTTTAAGCTAATATTTTAATTTTTCTTAAAATATATTTAATATAAATATAAATTATAAATTATAATTATATAAAGTACTTTAGATTAATTATTATATTATTATTAATTATTATACTAAACTCTATTTAATTTACTTAACTGTTAGATCATTTGTCGTTCGGCCACCTGGGCAGTCGTCGAAACGAGCGCAGTAAAGCCGCGGGTCTGAGTGCTTAGAGTTCGCTCCAAGCCTAATCCGTGGCTATCTTATGAACGGGAACTACTGCGTCTGACGAGGTCCGCTGAGTCTGCAAGCAGCCTTGGAAAATATCACTACCTCGAGGTGCATCGAGATTAACATCTTGGCGAAGTTCTACACCCGGGAAGCCACAGCGGAGTCTTGAGGGTGAGAGATCTAGCTGGGTCTGAACCTAGACCTCTGGAGGCGGGCCGCTGAGCACAGGATAGGCTTATGAGCTGGCCGCAGATGAGACCTACGCTTTTCCAGGGCTGCTATCAGGCCGTTGCCGATTTGGATCCTTCACCATTGTCCACTCTGGTCTTGAGCGTTTATCACTGCCTGGAGGCGCCACGTATGTCTTCGGACGTATACGTAATAGAAGCGAAACCAGTCAAGTACACAGTACGACACAAATTCTGCTAGCAATGGACCAACGGCCCCACCTTGGATAACGATCAAGAAATTTCCTGTGAGTCTTCCTATACGTAATAAGTCGGTCTCGCATAAGCCCGTAGGCGTCAATCAGTAGCCTGAGCAGGAAGGTTATGGGGTGGGGAGGCAGCTCTGCTGCAATGATGCCCCGTCACGCGGTCGGCCGAAGGTACAGGCAGTACGGAGGAGTACTCAAGTGCACAGCGCTTAGTACTGAATACTCGCCATCCAGTCTTGGTCCGCAACCCCCGCGACCGAAATCCTGGATTTGGACATGGCTTTGCTTTTACGCATGTTCTCCGTCAATGATTGTGGCTCAGACGTGAAATGCTCCGAGGTTGCCTGTTGTCTCAATAAAGACACCGGGAGGTCGTTAAGCACAGAGGCGCGGGTGCAGGCAATTTGATTATGCTCCGCACACTCTCTACTACTATATAGTAGGTACCTATGGGTAGGCACCTAGGTATGCTGTTCATTGCATTGTAAAGTGGATTCACGGGAAAGAGGGCAGGATTGCAACATGGAAGGGTTGCAAGGTTCCGGCACCTAGGTACCTAAGTACCTAGGTACTTAAGTAGTTAAGTGGTATCCGCCCAAACCATCCGGAGCACTTGAGGCACCTGGGCATATTAGTGGGGACAGCGCGCGTGTCGAGTCACTCCAGATGTCCCTCCCCTCCCGAGCAGCAACTGTGGACTAGTTATATCAATATGCTACAAACAACAATACTCGATCTCTTATTGCTAACAGTTCCATAATGAAGATCACTTCCTAAGACTTTTTTACCTGCAATTCAAACCTTGGCCTAAATCTGCACGCAGCCCCAACTCAACTACTAATCGCCAGGAAACATGGAGTGGAAACAGCACAACAAAACATATCAGATCCTCAAGGCAGCCGAGGAGGGAGGTTATGGCGTACTTGCCGCCATCGCGTGAGCTTGAGTTGTCAGAGCGCTGCTCGGCCGGTTGCATGTAACACTAACGCTCTCTCAGGTACAACATCGAAAGTATTCTGGGTCTCATAAGGGCGGCTGAGGCCAAGAGGTCCCCCTTGATCCTCCAAGTATTCCCGTGGGCGATCACATACAGCGATGGCCTATTAGTACACGCAGCTGCCCAACGAGCCCGGCAGTCCTCGGTGCCGGTGGCGATTCACCTCGACCATGCACAGGATGAGGCTTTGATCAGGCATGCAGCGGCAAACCTGCCCTTCGACTCGATCATGGTAGATATGAGTCACTATGAAATGGATGAAAATTTGCGTAAGACGCGTGAGCTGGTGGCGTTCTGCAACCAACACAAGATTACGACCGAGGCGGAGCCAGGACGCATTGAGGGCGGCGAAGACGGCATTGCTGATACCGCAGAGTAAGTAAACCAAGGAACTTGTTTGTTTGTTTGCCCCCCCCCCCCATATCACATTGGCCAGCTGTTCCACCACGCTCTCTCGTAACGCTACTTTCAGGAATGCTGAACCACATGCACATATAGCCTAGAGGGAGCTTTGACAACCCCGGAGCAAGTGGAAGATTTCATCGCCACTGGGATTGACTTCCTAGCCCCTGCATTCGGCAATGTCCACGGCGATTATGGCCCAAAGGGCCCTGTGTTGGAGTATGACCGGCTTGCCAAGATCCGGGAGACAATTGCTGGAAGAGTACGCCTTGTGGTCCACGGGACAAACGATTGGAGCGAGGAGGTGACCAAAAAGTGCGTGGCTGGTGGGTGCGTGAAGGTCAACGTGAATAAGCTGGTGTTGCTGGATTACTTGAACCATCTGAAGGCAAACGCGCCGTCCAAGAATATCACGGTTCTGATGGAAGAGGGAACCAAGGAAATACAGGCGCTCACAGAATGGGCTATGGATGTCTGCGGCAGTACTGGGAAGGCATAAGACAGCTGCTCAAATCCACACATGGTTCATTCCGAGGCCACCCTGTAAAACCCGTCTCTGAGCCCATACGAGCAATCGCAGATACTCTCTATGAGAAGTATGTGAAAGAATTGCTGCCTTTAACATTTACGACCCAACAGTTTCAAACATGCAGAGTCACAGAAATGTGCTAGTCCGTGTTCGCAGTGTTAGCTTACTGTAGATCTCGAAACTACAATATAAGGATACTGAATGGTCTAACTAATTGTACTAAATCATCCCGGTCAAATTGTTTGGACAGCAGTGGGAAACGGACGCACCCGTACTCACACTGTGCAGGCATAGCCCTTATTGCACTGGCTTCCTGATTCCAGCAGAAAAAACAACAGGGTGGCAAAGCTTCGTGCGTTTGTATAAGTTAATCACCACCTCCAAAGCTGCAAGGGATGAGACTATCAAGAAAATAGCATTGGCTGTTTAAACCCCGATTTTAAGGCACTGAATTGGCAGACAAGATTCCATAGCAGCCCTAGACAGCCCTTGAGATCGGCAACTTGTGGGGTGCCTCGAGACGCGGTAATAAATGGAGATAACCTGGGACCTCGAGGCGAGGAGCGGGATAGCCGCGGCAGCCAATCGACGCAACTGCGTCTAGAACAATATATTGGCCAGAAACGTCAACTCTGTGGGCACAGGGACTATGTAAAACGGCTCTTGTCATTGATATCAGTCTGCTTATGGTCAATCCCACCTAATCCCATCACCACCTTCATTTGACGCACTCTACCTAAACATGTCTGCTGGAAAGAACGTTATCATTACTGGGGCCGGTGGGATGATCGGCCCTATGCTGGCCCAACGTCTTCATGATGATGGCTATAATCTGATCTTGACGGATATTGTTGAACCAAAGGCCCCCAAGGGTGGCAAACAAGAAAATATCAAATGCCTGAAGGGCGACATCACCGACACGGCATTTGTGAAGAAGCTGCTTGATGCTGCACAGCCGCTCCATGCCATATTTATTTTCCATGGCATCATGTCAGCAGGCTCTGAGGCAAACTTTGACCTGGTGAGCACCTTCCGATAAGAAAGCGCAGCGCATGGATGTCTTGAGAGCAGGCCGTTATGTGTCGGCCGGCGCGCCGCATCTGGTCTGCTTGAGCAATTTCGCTAACATTAAGAAAACCAGTCTATGAAAGTGAATGTCGAGAGCGTCCGCAACCTGCTCCTTGCTTTAAGAGAGCTGCCACAGGCACCAGTGAGGGTGGTTTATTCCAGCTCACAAGCTGTGTATGGACAGCCTCTGCCAAAGATCATAACAGACGATGTGACGCCCACGCCGGAGGGAACTTATGGAGCACACAAGTACTCTACCGAGATTATCGTCAACGACATGCACCGAAAAGGATTCATCGATGCATTCACAGTTCGGTTCCCAACAGTGGTGGTCCGGCCCGGCGCACCGAGCAACGCGGCCCCGTCCTTCCTTTCAGGTTCGATCTTCCCTTGTGGCTGAGGCGCGAGGCCTTGACTGACCGCCATTGCAATCAGGCATGATTCGGGAGCCAATGAAAGGGCAAGAGTGCGTAATCCCCCTCACGGACAGGTCCTACAGGACATATGTGTGCTCTCCGAGCAGCACAATTGAGAACCTGGTGCGGGTACTCAACCTCAAGAGTGATGCGCTGCCAAATCACCAGAGGCACATCATGTTCCCAGGTGTCTCTGCTACTGTCCAGGAGCTCATGGACGCGCTGGCCAAACACGGCGGCCAGGACAAACTGAAGCTCCTGAAGGAGGAGACGAACCCTACTTTTGAGAGGATTCTGAGGAGCTGGCCGGAAGACTTCGACCCGAGCACGCCAGACAGACTTGGCCTGGTGAGGGATAAAAAGGCAGAGGACCTTGTGAAGGAGTACATCGACTCCCTGGCCTCGCAATAGGTCTCCTTGTCACCTCTGTCATGGCGGCGCTTGGGAATGAGAGTAGATTGGGAGGGGGTGATCTGTCTTGCCCCACGAGTACCACCAGTTGAATGTGCAACCCCAGTGACGGTTCTTGAGGAACTCTGGTTAACTGGTATAGAGAAGTGCTGGTTGAGGGTGTGTGTGCAAGGGGACGAAATGCAGATTATTTGTGTGATTGCTCTCGCGCTCCAAGTCCCTCTTCCGTTCGTGGATGGCGGGGTCTATCTTTCCAAGGCTCGTCTAACGTAACCCCAGCGGTGAAATCCCCAAGTGCTGTTGCCGCTGCGGCAGGACCAAGGATCTGTTGGCCCAGGAACAAAGCATCTGTCTAATATGTGACCCGGGCTCCTTAGAGTCACTAGGCACCACCCAATATTGCCCCAGCCATTTCATTCTTGGCTTTTCCTCAACTTCACTCCATCACTCTTCCATATCTTCAGCCGTGGGCCGCCTCTCGCTCGAGCCTGATTGCATGCCTCAGACTCCAACGGCCATGGGCAAAGACGCCCTCTCATTAAACCCGTGCTGATTTGATAGTTGCAATAGGGCGAATCTCCTATCCTCCACCCCTATGGAAGAGCTGGATGAGGAGGAAGACACCCGCCTGTCCTCGATGGAGCCCAAGAGCCCTGGTCGTCTAACAAAGAGCAGCGAAGCTCAAAAACGCGGCCCAAATCAGCAGCTGGCTCAAGATGCCGTCAAAAAGCCCAGACCAAGTACCCAGATGGCCTTCCCGAATGGAGGCCTACGTATCACTCGCACCCCCGGAAGGTCGAGGACCAAGAACTGTATTAATCTGACAGACGTAATACACGAGGACAGCCTCATATCAGCCTGTGTCTTCGCTTTTTTCATAGCCAACGACGAGTTGTTCGAACATCTTCCATTGTCTCCCACGTCAAACTCGGTACCGGTATACACCCGCTCCCTCAGCCAAGGCTCTGCAACCGGCCGTGAGAACTGACGCGATCTAGATCTATATTGGACGAGATGCAAGTACGGATCGCATGGTCTCTGAAGCCTTTCGGAAGACGGGTATTTCGGTCGGGAGGAAGGTCCCCAAGAAACAGCTGCAGGACCTCCGCCCACAGCTCGAGGAGTTACATCGAGTCAAGTATGGGCTCAATTACCACGCATTTTATGCCTGGTCGCCGGGTTCTTCGCACTCCAAGATCCTAGCGCTTGTGTATCCGGGATTCTTGAGGATTGCAATCACGTCGTGTAATCTAATGGACATCGACACCAAGCTGGGTGACAACCATTGGTATATCCACGACTTGCCCAAGATTGTCGAGCGACAGGATGGTCAGATGTCCACCTTCGAAACGGACCTGCTTGCTCATCTGACGGCTCTCGGGACACCGGTCGGGTTCATCAATTCCATACGTGGGAGATATGATTACTCAACAGTCAAAGTTCATCTCGTCTCATCCGTGCCTGGTACGTATTCGGGCACCAAGGCCCAAGACTGTGGCCTTCTCCGCCTCCGACAAATCATCAGCAGTCTGGACTTGAACCTAGCAAAGAAGAAGCGCCAGGGAAAGTTACAGCTTGAAGTGTGCACAGCCAGCCTTGGGAACCTGTCTTCGAGATGGTTGGACGGGTTCTACGACTGCGCACTCGGACGAAAGTATCTAGAGGTCATCGAGGACTGCGACGTGCCCAGTGGCTTGAAGCTATTTTACCCAACCATTGAGGACGTCAGGTCCGCTAGCGAGGAGGCACAACATGGTGCCAGTAATATTGGAGTGAGTATTGGTGTTGTCCCACGGTTCCCAGCACTTTGAGGTTTTGGAGCATTCCTAGATTCACCCCCCCCCTGGTCTCGCAGCAGGCGACTAAAGCACTACAGTGTCACATACGCGCCTGGAAGGAGGCATCAGAAGCGCTTCGGAATATATTCCATCACTACCGGTCGAAAGACTCGGGCGTGCTCTTCCACCAGAAATTCATCGTTGCATACGACCCAACAGCACCCGCGTTGTTGCCCTACTATGTCTACATTGGCTCCGCAAACCTGTCTTCGTCTGCATGGGGGACGTTGGAGACAGACAAGAAGCAGAATGAGGAGACGTGCGATTTGAAGCTCATCAAGACCTCCAACTTTGAATGTGGTGTCGTTATCCCGGGCGACGTGATTGAGGGTATCCTCGAGCCGGGAACGAGCAGCTGGCAAGACGGTATCGTGCCATATGACCAGGCTGCGAGCAGATATGATGTCGGGAAGGACAAGCCCTGGAATGACCCAGTGTGGGTCCGGGATTTTCGAGACGACTGGAAGGATGAGTGAGGTGGGTGGCCAGCTCGTGGCTGCAAGGGTCGAACCCTGAAAGAGCAGGGAGGCGGAGGAAAGACTAGGGCGGAGTGGGGTTAGGGGTGCTGGCATCCTTGCCAGATTACAACTCTCTTTACCAGAGCGGCTCGTCGAGACCTCTTGCAGGTCGCCGCAATGATCTCGCAACCTTCCCAGCAGTCATTCTGCAGGTTGTCATGGGAAGATTGACCGCAAAGCTGTCCGCGAACCGCCGTTGGGCGTTGGCGCTCAGCCGGGGCGCGGGTTGCGTGTGAGTCCATACCTAGGCAGTCATACTGCCCTGGATCCGAGCCCTCTCAGCGCCGTCTCACCACACACCATATGTCGCGCGCACGAGACTAATCCCAGGCCGTCCAAGGACCAGAATTTCACTTCCAACTGGCCGGCCAATCTTGGTAGTCCTGGTGCTCATGGTTGCCAACATGCTCATACCTGCCGTCGCCTACACGAGCCTGTCCGACGAGAGCCTACACCGAATACCGGCGGCCGGTGCCGACTTCGACATCCACAATAACGCCGGGCTGCTCGCGCCCATTTTGATCCCGCGTGTGCCCGATACCCCGGGCTCCGAAAAGGTCCAGCAGCACTTTGCCGACTTTTTCCAGAACAGCCTGCCGGGCTGGGCCGTCGAATGGCACAACTCCACGTCCAGGACCCCGGCCACTGGCGACAAACTCGTGTCGTTCCGTAATCTGATTCTTCGCCGCGACCCTCCTTGGGCTGCCGTCGGCGACGTCGCCCGTCTTACCCTCGCCGCGCACTACGACAGCCTGTACAGGCCTGAAGGGTTCATTGGGGCCACGGACAGCGCCGCGCCCTGCGCCATCCTGCTGCATGTCGCGCGCAGCGTAGACGAGGCGCTGACGAGCAAGTGGGAGGCCATGCGAGCGGCTGGGGACACGGATGGCCTTGATGAAGAGAAGGGCGTGCAGATACTTCTGCTAGATGGAGAAGAGGCGTGGGTGAGGTGGACTGACGCGGACAGCACCTACGGCTCCCGCTCGCTCGCCTCGCACTGGGACAGCCAGCTTCACCCGCCCGCATCGGTCTTCAAGCGCCCAATCGACTCTATCTCCTTATTCGTGCTGCTTGACTTGCTTGGCGCGAGCGACCCGCATGTGCCGTCCTACTTTCCGACGACGCACTGGGCATACCAGAATCTGGCCAAGATCGAGGACCGCATGCGCCAGCTGGGACTGCTCGAGTCAAAGCCCAAAGGCCAGTTTCTCCCGGATGCCAACAAGGAGCAATGGCAGTTTCACCACGGGTTTGTCCAGGACGATCATGTGCCATTCATGGAACGCGGTGTCCAGATTCTTCATCTGATCCCGACACCTTTCCCAACCTCCTGGCACCAGATGGAGGATGATGGCGACCACCTCGATGGGCCTGCGGTTCAGGACTGGGCGAAGCTCGTCTCGGCCTTTGTGGCTGAATGGATGGATCTTGACGGCTTCATGCCGCATCTGAGAGGAGACGACGTGGATGACAGGCTTCGGAAGACAGAACTATGATGGTGTGATGAACTACTCAATCAGTCACGAGAAAGCACCCGCGCCATGTTTATTTACCTCCCAAGCCCTCGATTAAAATGGGTGAAAGTGCACATCATACCTGTCTGCAGTTGCTTATCAACGCGAGACCGTAGACACTTGATCCCCTGGCCGCCTCGCAAAAGCACATTCGCAGCACGACAGATAATGTCCTGTCCAACATTGGTCCCCTGCAGTAAGATAAGGTATTTCCTGCTCGGGCTTTAGTTTGAACCTGCGCCTATGCACAACCCTGTTTCGTGTTGGGCCTTGCTTTTAAGCGGAACAGCAGCACGGGTTTGCGACTCTTATATCCGGAGAGGCGTGCGTTATCTCATTCCGGTGGCCGGGCCTCGAGCTCCATTGTTCTTGCTTACACCCTGGGACTCGGCATACTCAAGAGTACACATCCAAGGTCAGCCTTACCAAGGAGTCATGATGGCACTTCTGCTTATTGCGCAAGGCTCTATACTGTTATCTATTTCGGCTATATGTAGCATCGTTTTCCTGTTTCTGGTGCCATGGAGTCTTACATCGCTTTGTGGATCACCCGTCAAGGTCCGGCTGAGCTGGCAAGCGCGGTGGAAACTTGTAAGGATTCTTCTCGACGCTTCAAACACGAATGGTACTGATTCATTTTTGACAGGTCGCAGGCACACTGTACATTGTTTCCCAGCTCGTACCGTTGCTCTCCCCTGTCGCTGTCGTCCGCAGTCAAGAGTCGCCGTCACCAACTCTGACAAATTTAGAGGCAGCATCAGGGTTCCTGGGAGCTTCAGCCTCTCTCTGGGTGTCGTCTTTGGCTCACTGGCGGTCAATTGAGCCTTCTGGTCTTACCGGTACCTACCTCTTAGCTAAATTGGCTTGTTATGGAGTCCTGGCCACGGTCCCAGGCAAAGTCCATAGGCCATCTGAGGTAATCAGGGTATGCTCTATAATACCATTCCTTTTTCTCGAACTGCAGGGGAAGAGACGCATACTCCTGCCCTGTTATCAATCCGAACCTCCGGAGGCAACAACCAGCTTTTTGGGAAGAGTATTCTTCACCTGGATCAACCCTATCTTATTCCATGGCTACGAGAATATACTGCATCAGGATGATCTGCCTCCACTCGATCGGGTCTTGGAGTCAAGGAATCTCAGACAGTCAATCTTGCGAGCGTGGGATCAGAGAGGTGTGTGTCTATCCCGGCTATGCTTTCGGTATCCTACGGCGCTGTGCGTTGTTTCTGAATCGATCTCATAGCGAAACCTGAGGGCGCAGCCACTCTGCCTCGAGTTCTCCTGGATTGCATTTTAATGCCTTTCTTGACGGCAATCATCCCGAGACTAGCCGTGATTGGTTTCCGATTCGCTCAGCCCCTGCTTATAAGCCAGGCCATCCTCTTTGTGAGCACTGTCTCCCCGGCGAATAATGAGTCTGCAGCATACTTCCTAGTCGTTGAGGCGACTGTGGTATATGTTGGCATGGCAGTAAGTATCTTTCGCGTACTGCATTAACTCACATTCTGCCAGACTGGCTGACTACCTATCGATAGGTTTCCACATCGGTCTATCAACACCGCGTAAACCGCCTGGAACTAATGATTAGGGGCGCAATGGTTTCTCTGATCCACAGCCGGGCTCTTGACATTAAGAACAGCGAGACCGAGGACGGGAGGGTGGCTACGTTGGTGAGCAACGATATTAGTAATATCGAGGACTCTCCCAGGATGTTCCACGAGATTTGGGCACAGTTCTTAGAAGTCATCATCGGTACATTTCTCCTCTCCCAGCGAGTGGGCTGGCTGTGGCCAGTACCACTGGTACTGATAATTTGTAAGAAGTGCTCGGAGCCGTCACGGGTGCATCGGAATCTGACAAGAAGGCAGTTTGCTCCCGCGTGAGTCGGTACGTCGCCCAGCACCTGAAGCCAGAGCAAGGCAGATGGAACGTCGCGGTTCAGCAGCGGCTTTCGTTCACAAATTCCGTGCTGGGTTCCATCAAGAACATGAGAGTGCTGGGTATTGAGCATGCTGTAGTGGAGCGGATCCAGGATCTCAGGAGGAATGAGATGGACGCTGCCAGGGGAGCCCGCTTGCTCACTGTCCAGTACGGTGCCAGTGGTAAGCCCGATCGTACTCAGCACGCGAACCATGTACTGACAGCCTTGGTCCCAGCAAATGCTCTAGGACTTTTTGCGCCCGTCTTCACTATCGTGCTATACGCCGTTCTGGCGGCCCATCGCGGAGATGTGTTGGATGCTGAGACCGCTTTCACCACCGTTGCGCTTCTCCTGATGATCACTCGTATGTTGCGAGTTCATGTCATCTATTCTTGATTTCCTTTCCACTTCTCCAGACAGACTTTCACTGGCATCAACGCGGCACGTACTGACCAATAATGGGGCAGACCCAGCAAACATGATTATGACCTTTATTCCTCGAGCTGTCGTTGCTTACTCCGGTTTCGATCGCATACAGACGTATCTAGTGAACGGCCATGATCCAGCCCAGCCGTTTGAAATAACCAGAATGCCAGTAAGTGGGCCCGTGGTGAGAACGTCCACAACTGTCGTGGTGGAGTTGGCCAGTGTTTCCATCCTAGGCACAAATGGGTCGAACCACATCCTGAGAGACATCAGCTTCAAGATTTATCAAGGCTCTCTCATTATTTTGACAGGGCCAGTCGGATCAGGGAAGACTACCCTCGCCAGGGCGATACTAGGTGAGATCCCTTCATCTCAAGGCATCGTCACAGTCTCTCCGGAACGCGTTGCCTACTGCTCGCAAGTCCCTTGGCTGCCCAGCGAAGTGATTCGGGATGTAATCTGTGGTCCGGAAGCACCACATGGAAGAGATGAGGCTTGGTACCAGAAAACAGTTAAGGCCTGTTGTCTTGATTCAGACTTCAAGGCATTTCCGGACGGCGACCTGACGGCCATAGGGAGCAAAGGCATGAACCTCTCTGGCGGGCAACGCCAGAGGGTAGCTCTGGCCCGCGCACTCTACTCACGGTGCAAGATCATGATCTTTGACGATTGCTTCAGTTCTCTGGATGAGAAGACTCAAGGTGGAATCATTGAAAACCTTCTTGGGCCAAAAGGCATAATACACGACGGCACGACAACGGTCGTGTGGATTACGACAGCGACCAAATGGTTCAACCTGGCCGATGAAATCATCATTCTCGCCGACGGCGTCCTGAAAGAAAGAGGAACATGGGATCACCTTCGAGAGCACGACCCTTCCGTTGACCAGGTCATCCATCGTCAGCCCGAGAGGCCTGTGGCATTCCCCGAGGCTCGAACAACAATAAACAAGGCTCAGGCAGAAATTCAGAGGGACGGCTCAAAAGATCTTGCCCGTAAGGACGGCGACCTGTCCCTGTACAAATACTATATGAAATCCGCAGGACTCGGAAGCATTGCGGCCATGTCACTTTCTGGGGTGATGTACTCCTTCTTTCATACCTTCACAAACTACTGGTTGAAGGCATGGACGGACTCCGGATCAACAAACACGATATTATACATGACAGGTTATGTGCTCCTCCTTGCGCTAGCATACGTCTCAACGGTCACTGGAATGTTTTATACCAACCTGCGTATTGCCCCAAACTCTGGCCTCTCTCTTCACAGCCGCCTTCTGGTCGCTATTACATCCGCTCCATTGCAGTACTTTTCAAACACAGACTTGGGCACGATACTGAACCGCTTCGGGCAGGATATTCAGCTGGTCGACAAGCAGCTCGCGCCTGCGCTCCAGTCCCTCAACAACCAGGTCTTCAAGCTTCTTAACCAGACGTGCGTGCTTCTCGCATCGCAGCCCATGATGGCACTCTCGCTACCATACAGCGCGGTCGTTGTCTATGTCGTCCAAAAGGTGTACCTGCGCACCTCACGTCAGTTGCGCCTCCTGGAGCTCGAGTCCCGCGCCGCCGTCTTCTCTAGCTTCCTGGAGACTGTGCAGGGGGCACCGACCATTCGCGCGTTTGGTTGGGGCCGCGAGTTTGCAAGGAAGAATGTGGCCGCCCTCAACAGTTCCCAGCGCCCCTTTTATCTGCTACTCTGTTTGCAGCGGTGGCTGAACGTCGTGCTCAACCTGCTTATCGCTGCCATTGCCGTGGGCACCATTGGGTTAGCTGTGCTTTACAGGTCCTCCACGACGGGCGGGATGATTGGAATGGCGCTGAACGTGGTCCTCGTCGCGAATACAACGCTGCTTTCGCTGGTCGGTGCCTGGACGGATCTCGAGATCTCGCTGGGCGCCGTGGCGAGGCTGAGTAAGCATCACTTTTGTCCTCGCACGGATCCCCTTGCTTTCATACATTGGAATTTTCTTCAGTGCGACACTTTAGTATGCGTAGTAGCACTAACGTCAAATCCAGAGGAGGCTGAGACGGAGACTCCACGGGAGACCCAGCCAGATGAGTGCGACCTACCGCCTAGCAGGTGGCCCAGTAGGGGTGAGGTTGTCCTGGGTGACGTGACAACCGCATATAGCTCAAAGGCGATTGCGCTTAGGGCTATCAACCTAAAGGTGCAGGCGGGCCAGATGGTGGCAATCTGCGGGCGGACGGGCAGCGGTAAGTCCTCGCTGGTCCTTTCGTTGCTTCGATTGCTCGATATCACTCAAGGTATCGTGACGGTCGATGGCGTCGACCTGTCTTCCCTGCCGCCGTCATTGGTCCGCGGGGTCGCATTCATCGCTGTACCACAGGAAGCCTCATTCCTGCCTCAAGCAAGCTTGCATTTCAACCTCGACCCGGAGCTGAAAGCACCTCGGTCAGTTGTCAAGGCTGCTTTGATGCGGACTGGCCTCTGGGACCTGCTTGGCGGCGACGGGCCAGACCGGGAGAATACAACGTCAGCGGATGAGGAAGATAGTGAGGGAACTTGCGTCCTCGATGAGCCCTTCTCCTCCCTGCCCGTGCTCTCAGCTGGCCAGAGTCAGCTCCTCGCGGTGTCTCGGGCTCTCGTACGCAGCTCTATTCTGTCAGGTACTGCTACTTCTGCGGAGGACCACCACGTGGATGATGACGGTGTCGGCCCCAGACCAATAGTTTTGCTTGATGAGGTCACATCGTCACTTGATCCCGTCACAGAAGGTAAAGTACTGGACCTGGTCCGAGAGGAGTTCATGGACCGAGGGCATACCGTCATGATGGTGACGCACAATTTGGACGCGGTGAGAGGCAAGATGAGAAAAGGGAGGGATGCGATTGTTTGGATAAGAGAAGGTCGGATGGAACACGTAGAGGTCGTGTGAGGCTCGAGTGGTCCCCGGCTGTTGGCACATAGAGAGAGGGATCTGCATCAGGAAAGCATGCGCCTTTCTGGTGTTTGTGTTGTTATTCTGAAAATCAAATGGCCCTTTTGCGGCTGTGCCGTCCCGACGCCATTTCCATGCAAAATGATGATATAAAAAGAGCTCTGGCTCAATAAGCACGTCTCAGCCGTTCGGCGGGTCCAGTCCTGTTAGAGCCTATGGAGCGCTCTGGGTCGCAAGTGAGGTCTCAAGAAAGCGCTGCAGGTCTTCCAAAAGCATCAATACAGCATTCCTTGACTGCTCAACCCGCTCTCGCATCTTTGCCTTCGCCTCACCGGGTTGCAGGCGGGGTTCATCTCCTGGACGCAGTCCTACTGCGCCTTCTTGCCATTCACGGCGTTGCCGTTCGTTATTCTGCTTTCCTTCTCCGCTTGCTCTCTCCTTCTGGTTTCTGCGATCTTCTCAGGCGGCACCGTCAACGCCCGGATGCCCAGGTAGTTGCAAATGGACCCAGTCACCAGAAAGGCCCAACGGAAATATGCGATCATGGCGAATACGAAGTACCCGTACAGGTATGCCGTCTCTACCTCCGCAGTGACGGCAGGAAGTCCAAACCGTGGCAGGTTGCCCAATATCGCGCCACCGACCAGTGGGAACAGCATGACTGTCCAGTATGGGAAGGGCTGGCGCGTCAGGTGCGCGAGGATCATCTTGGTCGTCATGCGCCCAAAGACGAAGCTCATGGTCAGGCAGAACAGCACGAGGTGGTTCTCACGGCGTAACGTGGAAAAGGGGCTGTATAGCCAGAATCCGATGGAGAATGTGTAGACAGCCATGGGTGTCCACTCGAGGAAGACGGGCGCAATGGGTAGTTTCTGTCTGCGGCGCGCCTCGATTACATGTTTGATACAACCCGGCACATGGACGAACAAACCGCCGATGATTGTGAGCGCCCACACGTCGCGCACGGCGAGATCGCCGAGCTGTTCTGCGTAGCCAAAAGTGTAGTCATCGCCAAGGACCTTGACGACGGGCGTCGTCCAAATCTGAGGGCCGTAGACCCCGGACAGAGCCATGATAGAAGCTGCGATGAGAAGACCCTCTGTCGGGCCGTTGATGAAGCCAAGGTAGAGGGTGTGGCTATGGTATGTCTCCCAGGTGGAGAAGAACATGGGTATGCAGGGGCACAGCGCGGTAAAGACGCCCGTCTTGGAGGTGCCGAGCCCCATGGCGGCCGTCTCGAGGAGCGAGGCGAGGGTGCAGTTCAAAGAATCGATTCCGTGGTCGAAGAGCTCGCCGAGACCGCTCGATGTGCCCGTCCTCCGCGCTTGTTTGCCATCTATGTTGTCCATGGTCTGGTACATGAAGAGACCGAGTGCGAAGCTGAAGTATAGCCATGAGGGCCCCTGGTGCGGAACAGCGGTTAGCTGCAAGTGGTGGTCCCTGTCCTGCGCAAGCCCGGGCGAGGCTCGATGCTTCAGGGTCGGGGGAAGGACATACCGGGCCTATCAGATCCGGCACGAACAGGGCCAGCAGCCCAACATTAGCCAGGATGAAGAAGAAGCCAACGAGCGTGACCATGTTCGGCGCCATCCACACCGGCAGCAGACCTGCGGCCCAGTTCCACTACCCCGCGCGGATATGTTAGCTGGCCGGATTTCTCACGGTGCTCGGGCGGTGGGCGCGGAGGCTCGCGGCGAAGACGAAGATTTCGAGGCGGGGATTGGCACGTACGTATGGTCGAAGGATGTAGTATGAGACGGGCGACTTGTCAACAGCAGAGTATTTATACGACTTGAGATGTACCAGTGCGTCTTCCGAGACGCACTCGGCGGCGGCTTCTTCTGCAGGCCACGATTCCTGGGTTAGCACTCGGAATTGGCAGGAGCAGTGGCACCGGCGCCCCAGCTCATGATGAACCACGACGGGGTGGCGGGAAAAGGGGTTCACGAACTGCTGTTTGGGGCCATTGTACTCCGTATGGTCGGTGCTGCGGCTGCCCAAATGCAAGACACTACAGAGATGGACGAAGCAGAAAGAGGGTTCGCGGCGCGGGCAAGTGTGCTTGGTTTAAGCCTTGAGGAGCAGCATTGCCTGTTGTGGGGTGGGAGTGGCAGTGTCCCGAGGCCAGGCCGGACGAGTTGACTGAGAGTGTCGGGAGACTGAGAACCTTGGAAGAGCTTGTGCCTAGTTACTACTACGTTTCGAGGCTCGGGACAAGGCAACCTGCCAAAAGACCCAGATTCGTCACTGGCGGAGGCCGGCACTGCTTGCTTGATTGGCCAGCGCAGCACTTGGTCCATGACCCCTGCAGCTTGTCCCACTTGCACGCCCTGCTGGCTGTACTGCATACCTGAGTACCTAGGTACATACCCAGGTAGGACTGTCCACCATTGTACTCGGCAGACTACGCCAGCCACAGGCCTCGGTCTGTCAACGATCCCTTCAACTGAATACCATCCTACGTACTGAACCGAGGTCTCGCGCGGTACTCTTCCAGATACCTACCAGTGCTACCACAGTACCTACCTACCTGGGAGGCAGACTGGGGTACCCCTGTCTCAGGCTGGCCTGCAGATCGAGCTTCTAGAAGATGTCCTCATTGCTCATACGGCAGTGCCGTCCTTGAAAGATGATGCTCCCGTGAGTAGACGGCATGGCGCATGTGTCCCCAGGCTATTCTGGCTTCTGAGAGCCACACGCCGCTGACACGTCAAAACCCCCACTGCTCAGCTCGCCGTCCCGAACATAGAGTGGGCAATTTGGTTCCCACGGATGTTGCAATCGCGGCAGCTCCAGACCAACCAGCATGCGGGAAAGGCTTGCTGCAGCCACCTCGTCAGGCGCGAGTTGTCGGCCCAGCCGGCAAGATTGCCTCCAGGAGGCCAGGAGGCCAGGAGCGCATTAAGATCGACTGTGTATACCCTCTTGAACTCTATTTGGGTGAAAGAGGTGCTCTCCTGGTGTGGGGCTTCGCCTAGGGCCACGCAGCTCGATTGGGCCTAGGCCAGGTAATGAATCACTTTAATGAACGTCACATTGCGTCGTCGGGCCCTGCAGTTGTGCGCCGCCGTCACACACACAGGGACAGCTTGAGTTGTCGAGTGACTGACTGGCAACTCTACACCGACCTGTCCAATACCAACAGCACAAGCTCTGCGCATAAATTGCTTCTTGATGATGCTAATACGACCAAGTACATGAATCGCAAAGAAGAGAGTAGCAAAACGCCTCCCCGACAAAACCCTGCTCCCGATGCAATGATTTACTGACGCCGCGCACATATTTAGACATTAGTCGCTCTGGTGTTTATTACTTTGTGTGTGTGTGCGCACATGTATGCAGGGCATTCCTCCCAGAGAGCAAGCCTCTGCCGGTGAATGCGTTCCCCAGTTGAGTGGGCGTTGCTGAGGAACGTGAGACAAGTGAGACAAGCCCTTCCCGAGGGCCGGACCTCCGAGACCAGAGCAAACCCCCCTCAAACCCTTGCCCAGCTAGTAGGTGCTGAGTTCTGTTACAACAGGTACGCGAATCCCACGAACAAGACACCCAGCGTACCACTCACGGCGTACATACTAGCCGTCTCCAGCGAGCGTGCCACTGCGGCGCCGCTGGAAGACGATGATGACGAACCACTCGACCCGGCCGGGCCGTTGAAGACGGTGGTCTCATCGGCGGCGCTGGAGCTGGAGGTTGCTGAGGCTGTTGACGTCGCGGTCGAGGTAGTGTTGGCAGTTCTGGGATGTGAGGCTCCGCAGGGGTGGTCCTGCCTGCAAGCGCTTGCGCAGGTGCTGTCCGACCCGCAGCCCTTCTCGCACTGATTTCCCCACTCCGTGCAGACAAAGTAGGGAAGAGTCAGGGAGTACTCGGACACATTGGGTTGCGTGTTGTCGCCGCAGAGACACCCGTATGTGAGAGTTTCCTATGAAGGGCATGAGTGTGTTAGGGCCTCGCCTCGCCTCGGTCATCCACACCGGATCAGAGTGAAGCACGTACCGGGTCACAGGTATTCACCTGGGCACCTGTGCCTGATTGGTCCATGCAAATCAAGGGGCATGCGCTTCTTTCATCCCTGCACCAGCTCTCTGATGACGAGGAGTCAGCGGCCTGAAGAAATTTAAGAAGGCGATTCAGCCGAGACAGTTGTGCTCACCCCTTGTGGTTCGTGGAACGCTGCTGGGATCGATGAAGTAGTCCGCCCTGACGGTACCGACGAGGGCGGTGGCTACCGACAGAAAAACGGTCTTGAACGAAGGCATCGTGTCGAGGGTGTGTCTGAAAAGTGATATCAAATGGTGATGTTGTATGGTGCTTCAGAGCTAGCCTTTGGGCACAGTTTGGTCAGTGCTGCAAGTCCTGTTGGGGATTTTGGAAGATGTACACTGGGAAAGGCAAAAGGAGAAGAAGAAAAGAGGTCTGAAACCGGGTCGAAAAATGACTGAAGGACACTTTCCGCGCCCGATGGAAGACTCACACGTCCGGGAAGGAGCCAATGTAATGTAACCGACTCGAGCACCGATGTAAATAGAAACCCTGGAACCTCGGAAGGTGTTGAGAAAGGGAAGAAGCTGTCCAAGCGAGGCGGACACAGTGCAGGCCAAGTGTGATGCTTGGTGAGCTTTATGGGATGGGGAAACAGCGAGTGACAACAACCACGGGACTTTCTAGACAGAGACAGGATATCTACATATGTATAAACAAGAGCTCTGGAGGAAGAGGCTCGAATCCCGGGGAAGGGCCTTGGGAAGAAATCACACGAGAAATAAAGGAGGCACCAGAGCTAGGGCCCCTGTCCTTGCAGGAGGACACGGCTGCTTTGGATATGGAGAATGTGGAGCAACTTAGAGTTGAGCTCGACCTTATTTGAGTTAGGCCGGGCTTGAATCCCCGGAGGACCAGCGGCGGTGGGTAGGGATCTGGGCTTACGGCTGTGGGAAGAAATCCGAACTTTGGACCGTCAACCGAATCAATTGGACCCTCTGATTGGGCACCAGGCCCCCGTCAAGATTTCAGTCGTCTGTCGGCCGGGGGCAGGGGTCCAAGGTAGCAATCGGAGCGGTGCTGTGGCTCGGAGTTCTGTACGGAGTACTGTGGTACGCAGTATTTCCAACACACGGGGAGGAGGGTTCTTCTGATGGTGCCACGGCGATGCTTGGCCTACAGAGGATACACGGTAGGCAGTGGAATGAGGTCGGTAAGCTACCTAGGTACCTAGGTGGAGCTACCTAGGTGGAGCTACCCAGGTAGGTGACCTAGGCACCCGGTAACCTAGGCACAATCCAGGTAGGTGCCCACCTGGGTAGGCACTCAAGCTTATCTCGAGCTGCCATCCATGCAGGGCACTGTGTAGCAAATAGACGGATACATGGCCGTGTATGTAGGTGGTTGGGGGGTGGGGGACCCTTGGGGAGGTGGCCCTGTCCACGCCTCTCCCACGCCTCTCCCACGCCTCTTCCACGCCTCAAGGTCGCTCATTTTGCGGGCAGCTGTTCTCTGGGAGGCAATCTCCTGCCTCCCAGCCAGCCAGCCAGCCAGTTTTCTCCTGGACAGACTCAGCCAACGTTCTGGCTCTCTTCTCTGGTCTCACCCATCACGAGGTCGTGCCAGATGTCCAAAGGTGGCAGGGTGGCTAGAACTTCGTATTCACAGTGTGCCCCAAGACCCTTGAGCTTGAGGACGCAGGCAGCGTCCACGGGTGGGTGGCACCCGGCTGCTCAGATCGGGCGGGCCGTGCATTAGCCCAAGCAGCTACACTAGTATCCCCCTCTGCGTGCCCACTGCCCACGCACGTCTTCAGATCTTCCAACCCCGTTGTTGGGAACTTGGGACAACAGCTAACTCCCAGCAAGTCAGCAAGTCCATCCGTCCCAGTTTGCTTTTGGATACGGGCCGCCCATCCTGCTGTGCGTCCTGCTGTGCGTCCTGCTGTGCATCCTGCTGTGCATCCTGCTAATAATAAGCATCCTGCTGATGACGGTTCTGGGTTGAGGTACCTCCGTGCTGTCGCTCCCCTGCCCACCTGCTGGCCCCTCGGCTTTGTGGTCAGGAGAGTTGCCGGAGCGTGAGCCGCATTGCGGAGCAGCACAGGCCTGGGCCTACCAACGGGTGGCTCGCACCGAGTCTTGTGGCCTCGGGTGGGGGGGCTGGTGGGGGGCTCACAACCTTTTTGCTCCGGAACATCCTGAACTCCCTGATGGTGGCAACACCAACGCCCACCAAGCCTATGGATACGAACTTCTTTTTCTGTCGGCTATCGTGTCCTGAGGGCCGCTTGACAAATGCTGCCGGGAGCTGCCGCCCCTCAACTACACTGCCATGCCACGCCGGAAATGGCCAGGCAGTCTCATCGGGCACGTGTACAGTGTACACTACACTATAAGTGCGAATTACTCCCACCGCACTAGATTGACGGCCATTAGTAATAGGGCCCTCCTCTCCTACGGTGCGGATCAAGGGTGCTATATATAGTAGCATATATACCTAAGTATAGAGCACCTGTAATAGGGTTAAAGAAGTTTTAAGACACTTTTTATTTCTATATTTTAATTTTTAAAATTTATTTATTTTATTTTTAAAAAACTTTATAATTTAAATTAATTATTTATATAATTTTTTTATTTTTTATTATAAATATAAAATATAAAATATAAAATATAAAATATAAAATATAAAATATAAAATATAAAATATAAAATATAAAATATAAAATATAAAATATAAAATATAAAATATAAAATATAAAATATAAAATATAAAATATAAAATATAATTATAATTTAAATATTAATTAATAAATTTTATTATAAATAAAATTTTATTAATTAATTATAATTAAAAAAGTTAAAAATTAATTATTAAAGTTTATTTTATATTATTATAATAATTTTTTAAATTAAATTATAAGCTTTAAAAGAGTAATAAAACCTTAATTTATATTAAAATATATATTATAGTAGTGTTAGTAACTTACTTATAGACTTAATAGTATTAGATCTACTTAATTATATAGTTAAGTATAATATGCTCTATCTGCTAGATATCTTCCTTCTCTACACGGACGAAGATAGAGCTAATGTCCACTTACCCAGCAATTATGTCTACTCACCCAGTTTTTTTCGCCCACTTACCCAGTACAAGAATTTACGTGCAGGGCCTATATAAAACTATGTACCTGACTAGGATTCTCCAAATTTTCGATACTTTCGGTATAAGCGCCTTCTGGCACGCCTTCTAGCATGTCTTTTGGTATGCCTTCTGGTATGCCTTCTGGCACGCCTTCTGGTATGCCTTTTGGCACGCCTTTTGGGCCTTCTGGCCTGTACGCATTCAGGTACCAACTGAGCGTTTAGATGCTAACTGAACGCTAGAAGGCTAGAAGTCTAGAGTGCTAGAGGGTTAGAAGGGGTACTAGAAGGCTAGAAAGAGTGTAGTTTTTACCTTTACCTTCTTGGCTTTTGGCCTTTTGGTGTTTAGTTGGCATTTGAATGCTTAGTTGGTACTTGAATGTGTGTAGACTAAATGGTGAAGGTGAAGGTGAAGGTGAAGGCAAAGGTGAAGGCGAAGGTGAAGGCGAAGGTGAAGGCGAAGGTAAAGGGGTGCCAGAAGGGGTGCTAGAAGGCGTGCTAGAAGGCGTGCTAGAAGGGGCTTGTACCAAAAGTATTGAAAATTGGAGAAGGAAATCGTGCTATGGGGTTTCTTGGTGCTGACTTAGAAGGTACTTATAAACGTGAGGGAGTTGCTTAGAAAAATTGGTACTGGGTGAGTGGTTGGTGGGAACTGGGTGAGTGGACATAATTGCTGGGTGAGTGGACGTTGGCTTACGAAGATACCACAAAGCTGTGGGGGGCTTTGGGTTTAGCCCCTTGTCCAAGTATTGTACTGGAGTCCAGATCTGGAAGCATCGGGTAACCGTGGACAGACCGAATTGCACATGGCTGCCTTGTGTCATATAGCCACGCCAGTATGATCAAGCTGCTCCCGGAGGCGCGTGCCTCGCCGCACTCACGCAGCGAGCCCAGGTCGACACCAACCTATCGTGCAACCCGCAGTGGCTCAGTCGCAGCAGCACTGGAGCAGCCGACTGAGGCCGGCAGTGAACTGGATGCCGAGACATGGGACGGCTGGACACCGCTATTTGAGGCGATTGAGAATCACCATCTCCCTACGGTGAAGTGGCTGGCCGGAAAGGTGTCAATCTGAGGCAGGGAATCCTTCATGGCTTGTCCATGTTAGAGTGTCTACGAGCCTTTGGCGACCAGCGCTGTCACCGAGGATTCTACTGTCGTCACTCGTGCCAATATGGCGATGGAACCCCGGAAGCACTCAGTCGCAGCTCTCCTGTTGCTCTTGTTTGCCAACGTCGTTTTTGGCGAAATGTTGATCTTGATGTTTGGCGAGCATTTGTTTGACTTATACGAGGAAGCAACACAAACGAGTCCTTCTGGGTGCATGGGAGCAACAGTTGGTAATTATACCAACCACCTTGGTCCAATCAATCAACCGCTCTCGCCGAGGCTCAAGAACCCACAACTAGGTGGTACCCGGGCCTGCCAGGGTTCGCAAGTACCGTCGTCCCATGCAGAAGTGTACTTTCAACCGCAAGAAGCACGGGGGACGTGCAGTGGTGTCTCCTAGTAGTGGCACCCGGAGTGCCCCACGGGAGCTTGGGCTAGCCCGGTTCAATTAATCCCGTCCTCGAAAACTTGACGTTTCTTGCCCGTGTTGATGTTCCCCTTTCCCAATCGCATCCGAGGACAACTCTGCCCGCCCCTTACAGCAGCCCGACTGCACGATTCAATCGAGGTCTGTCAGTGGCCTCGCCCAATGGCTTCATGGCATCGGCGGCACATCCTCGCATCTCGACCCGCAGCTTGAACGGCCGAGTCGGCGGAAATGGGACAACCAAGCGAGTCGCAGATGATGATGATGACAGCCTTGTGACGGAGCAGTTCCCAGCGTTCGACCCGGCGCATGACGGTAGCGAGGACGATCTCGCATCAAGCAGCCACAACTACACCCACCAGCAGCCCAGTGCCCTGACCGACGGCGCTACCATGGACGGCATCAATGACGGCTTCGACGACGGACAAGAAGACTCATCTTACCACCACGCCGGCAATAGCCCCGACGCCGCAGACCTTCCGCCGACACCCTTATCCAACGTCGACCCTGTACCCGAACCCGACCATCAGAGCCACCAGCGCCAAAAGTCCGCCCCAGAAACGTCCATCGTGACCTCGCCTGCGGTCACGTCGCCGCCCTACTGGGCGCACGGCCACACGACTAACGGCACCGGCGGCGCATCACGCGCCAACCATGGCAATCAATCCACCGAGAGCCTCGTGCCGGGCGCAATCACACTGCAGGACAATGAGGCAGATGACGACGATGGTGAGCCCTCCGACCGACAGCGCAACTCGGAGGAGACCCGTACGTCGTACGGCCGCGACAGGAACAGGGCGTGTTGGGCCAAGAGCGTCGAGGTGACGAACTACGTGGTTGTGAATAGTAGCGCTACCAACATCGGCGCATTCGTCGTCTGGAATATCAGGGTCCAGACGCTAAGTGTAAGCGAGCGGCATCACATCAAACTCCGGCGGCGAGCAGGTGGATACAAGTACCTGATCTGCCCGAG
Organism: Diaporthe batatas; assembly: GCF_019321695.1. NCBI lineage: Eukaryota > Fungi > Ascomycota > Sordariomycetes > Diaporthales > Diaporthaceae > Diaporthe > Diaporthe batatas. The sequence goes on along the minus strand of NW_025408554.1, from coordinate 2,052,060 downwards.
GGAGAGGCGAACATCCTTGTGCTAACCGCTTGTGCTGCTTAGGGGCCTTTCATGAACATAAGGAAGCGTTACTCGGAGTTTGACGACTTCCGGCACCAGCTAATAAGCACGTTTCCCAACTTTGAGGCGGCAGTACCGACTCTGCCGCCCAAGAGCGTGATCTCGAGGTTCAGGCCCAAATTTCTCGAGAAAAGGAGAGCAGGGCTGCAATATTTCCTCAAGTAAGCTATGCCGAAAGGCCTCCAGCTCTGCAAGTAAAGCAAAGCGTCCTGCTGATACATGACCTACCAACTAGCTGTATACTGCTCAATCCGGAGTTTTCTGGGTCGCCTGTGCTCAAAGACTTCTTATTTGCTTGAGCTTAGCCTGCAAATACCGCTGGAAAGCAATCAAGCACAGGGTGCAGCGCTTTGTGAGGCTTGCAACCCGGAGAGCTTTCTGATACCCCCTTTCGAGTACATATTTTCTCAGAAGAGTGTAATGATAATGAGCCACAGCTGCAGAGCCATTGGAGAAATTGCATACACTGTGTTGAATAGGCCAGATGAGTGACAGGCCCGGAAGGCATCCTTTTAATCAAGAATAGCAACAGTAATCCATTATCAACATCGAATTGCTGTTGCGGGCGACCATGTCCTGCCCTGCCTTGTACTCTTGGGGTATAACTTAATACGTCATTGATTCGAGCGTAATGCCATCGCCTCGACTTGTGCGAAACGCCAGGCTGGCCGTCGAAACCGGCCGCTCATTCTTCACCGTGCTGCTGCTGCTAATCAGAGTCTGTCACGTCGCAACATCTGGCCTGCTCTGCTCTGCTCTGCTCTGCTCTGCTCTGCTCTGCTCTGCTCTGCTCTGCACCCGTCGATGCAGGGCTACCGGTAACTTCTTTGGCTTGGTCTCCTTCCCCTTTTCCTCAGCGGTCCCGCTCTTCTGGCCATCTGTTGCCGTTGACGTCAGCCTCAGCTTCTGCATCACCTTGGCAGTGGCCCTATTCTCCCCTCGCTTCTTGTCATCCTCCTCCTGCTGCTTCTCGAGGAACCGCCTTTCCGTTTCTGCACTCTGCGACTTGTCGCGCGCGTCCTCCTCGCGCCTCTGGGCCTCCTCGGGATGAATCACCTTGTCTTTCTGGTGCGCTGTCCTCTGAAGAAGCTTCTTGCCCTTCTGCCGCGTTTTTATGTACGTCTCAAGCCCCACCAGGACAGCGTAAGACTTGGATATTGAAACGTGAGACATATCCACGCCTTCGTCCTTGAGGTTGCGGACAAAAGCCCTGAAGTTTGACGCCGGCGGCCGATAATGACCCGAGAGCGGACTCAGGCTTGCAAGCCTGCCATTTTTTATCTTGATGAGGCCCGCGGCGGAGATGCGTGACCCCTGGACGAATGAGGAATGCTGAAAGGCACCGCTGTCTTTAATGCCGACGTATAACCGGAAGCTCGTGTCTGCGACAAAGATCCACGTGTTTTTGCGAACCGACTTCCGCAAGAGTGTGTTGAAGATCGTAGAGGCGGAGATATGTGTTACCTTCTTGACCCCTTTCGCATCAGTCACGCCCGGCGATGCGTATTTAGCCGCGCGAGCAGCCTCGCGCTCGGATTCAGATGCGGTGCTGATACTGCTCGCCCTGGAACTTGGGTCACTCGGGAACAGCCTGGGCTGGTTTGGGTACGTGGACTTTGGTTGGAAGGCAGGCGTCTCCGTGTCGTCGATCGGAACAATGCCGTGAATGCTATCCCTCCAGTCTTCTGTGGTATCGATCCGAGCCCCGTTCTTGGCCCAACACAACCTGCCGTCCAGGTCGACTTTGACCAGGTAGTATTGGCGCTCTTCCCGCGAGAGGTATCGCACCTGTTCCCTCTCCAACCGGTCGCGTGGGCATGTGCTCAATTCGACGTGCCGCCCATCGCCATGATCCAGCCAGTAGAAGAAGTTTTCGTGTGTATCTGCCTTTTTCCATTCTTCGTGATACTGCCTCAGGTTAGACCCGTAACGGTGTTTGAGGTCGACCATCTCGAGAAAGTACTGCAAGCCCATCATCATTGTCGCATCGTTTCGCCTCCTAGCTCTGGTCTCCTTCCTCTTCTGACGGGTCTCCCCCTTCTTGTCAGAGGTTTCTGGGCCTGAATCCGAGTCCGAGTCTGAGTCACTAGAGCTACTATGGTCGTCTTCCAGATCGCCACCTGCCCTCCTCGCGATCGTCGCGATCTTGTGCCAGTTGTATCGAGCTGATTTCGACCGCTTTGCAGCTTCCGTGTCTTCATGGTCAGCCTCGAAGTCCCCAGGTACTGATGTGACGGTGTCATGTCTTGCTCTCGGGGTAGTGACCGTCCTGAACTGGAGCTCCCTCAAGGCGTGCGTCCACCTGGAATTGGCGTTTAAGCCCAGGCCCCTCATTTCTCTTCGAGTCTTGTAACCCCGATACGTGCGCTGAATCATCGTAGCAGCCCGATGGCGCAATATGTCATCGCTGTCATGACCCGTCCCCACGGCTGTGGCACTTGCGACAGCGGCGGCCAGGGCGCTGGTGTTGCGGGATGGAGAGTGATCCTTGTGTCGGCCAAAGATACTACTGCGATGAGGTCGGTTCCTGGAGTCCATAGTTGGGCTGGGCTGTGGTGCCTCCGTGGATCTGCGCTTTTGTTCCTTTTCCTTTTCGCGAGACTTGCGCTTCTCTTGTTGCTCTCGAACAAGTTGCACCTCTGCTATTCGCAACATCTCCTCGCCCGTGGGCGCCACCAGAGAGTCCATGTACTGTTTCTTGGACCGTGCAGATGTTGCCGAGTCTATGGAAGCATTTGAGTGACTCTGGCGGTCTTGGCTGTTCTGGGCCTCCATGGGGGGTTTATAATCATGGTTGTATCCAGTCTCGCCGGCTTGCACCGACGAGGGGGTCTGTGGAGGAGTTGGTAGGCCGGTAGGGATGCCGTTCTTGATCGGTGCGGGCGATGACGTCGATGTATTTGGAGCAGTTGCAGCCACCACCACCACACTGCTATTCAAAGGATCCATCAAGTTTAGAGCTAGAAGTGAGTGCTATTTTGCCTGGAGACTCTCAGGTTTCTCTTGTCCACGCAATGGTGTGGACTGACACAGCAAGAAAGAAGAGTGGAGGGCACACTCAAAAAGAGTAGTTTGCAAAAGCAGGAGTCAAGGGAATGGAGGAGAGCGTGACAAGAGGAGGAACAATCATCATGAGATGACACGAGAGGGTCTGGTGCTGGGAGGATTGTGACAACTTGAACCTCATCAGCGACGGCCGGTGATGAAATACTTGCCATTGCCAGCCCTGTTGTACCTTGACCTTCGGACTAGGCGGGGCAGGACAGGGAAAGGACCAGCACAGCAGCAGCTCATGGGCCGATGGTTGCTGATGGCAATGGGTGATGGGTGATGGGTGATGGGTGATAGGTGCTGGCGTGACCTCGGACCTGACGGCATAGGGCTGTGCCAGGATTCAGGCTCATGTGGCCAGGCCCAGTGCCTTGCTGCATTTGTAGCCTGGACTCATGCCTGGTTGACCAGAGAGTCCAGAGTGCTTCAGCAGCAAGTGTTGGAAATACCCAGCTGGCAAGGATCAGACCCTTGGCAAGCTGATTCCGGCCTCTAAGCCATCGACATGACGGGGTTGGCACAGAAGGGAATGGCTGGCGCAGCCGGCTGGATCTGCATCTCAGAGGGGAAAACCATTACACAGGCTTGGCACCAGACGGCTGGACGGCTGACACAGAGTATGATTGCGGCCTGCAGTCTGGGGCTTCCATGTCTGTCCGAGGCAAACTGGTATATTTATGGTCGACCCAAACTCAGAATGGAATAAGATACCGAGATAACAGGTCGCAGCTGCTGTCACGGCTGCACCGATGGGTATCTATTCTTGTCCATGAAAACGTTTTATCCTCTCTGTCAACAGGAAGGTGTGTGAAGGGGATTTGGCATTGATTTATTCCTGTTTCTTCTTACAAGGAGAAGCCGGGGAGGGGTTGGACAGGGTCAATCCACCATCATACACAGTATTACATTGTGCCCCGATATTGGCCCCAGGGTTAGGAGAAGGGAGGAGAGTCCTTTCCAAGATCCCCATACCCGAGGTAAGTATCAACCTGCTACTGCCTACTTCAGGTAGGCTTCAGGTAGGCAGGTACTTGAGTTACTAGCTGATGCATAGGAACTGTAGTACCTACCTAGGTACCTAGGTATGTACATTCACAGGGCACAGGATCACAAGCAAAGTCCTGGTAGGTATCTGCAGCAGCTTTTTGTGAACGTTCTTGATGGCCCTGGGACAACAGTAAATCCATATCAGCAACTCCTAAAGGTGCCAGATAATAGAAGACATCCATAAGAGATGAGCAAGTAAACTTGGTAGGAGCCTTGGTGGGAGCGGTGGTAGCGGGTGGGGTGGGCTCGGCACAGGCAAACATCAAGCCGTGTTAGTGCATTGAAATGGGGCAGAGGGTGAGATTAGGTCAATGGATGGGGAGTGGCATGAAAGGAAGTGATCTTTATCAGCTGGCTTGGGCTCTGGGGGCCCCAAGCAGGCAGTCACAAATAGCACTGTTAGGGTCAGTCTATAGGGCCTGGCTGGCTGTCCGGCAGGGCTGGCTGGCAGTGGGCAGCAGCTAAACACTGGGCTGAGATTGAGGAGGCAAGGAGGTCTGACGCAGGAGAGCGGCCAGCCAAGCAGGCGGGCGCCCGCAAAATTTCCCACCCAGCCGTCGTGACTGTCAATGCATCAAACAGCCTGCCATCAGATCTTCAATTGACACGACCGGTTTCCATCATTCCGAGCGACCCTGCAGGACATGCGAGGAGCAAGTTGCCTGGCAGAAGAATGGCAATGACTGCGACAAGCACTCGCTCTACTCGTAGAGCCGAGCCTCTCGTTGCCCTCCCTCCACTCCCACACGCTCATCGAACCACTGCCTCTGCCGCTGCCACGCGCCTGCACCAGCAGAACTCCAGCCGGCCCCTCAAGCGCCTGCACGACGCGACAAACCTGAGATACGACCTCAAATCCCCAAAGAAGGCCAAGATCACGGTCGATATCCCTTCAAAGAGCCAATACCAGGCCAGGCTGTTCCCAGAGAATGTCGACGCCAGGCAGCACCACCGCCAGACCCCGACCCCGACCCACAAGCCCCCTAAACAGGACCATCGTCACCCTGCCAGCACACCTGCTGCTCCGCGCCCGCCGCCCGCCGCCGCCCCCAGAGCAGCACTCGAGCCTGCACTCGCACCCGCAACCGGCGATGCAGCCACCACCACCGCCCATGATGTCCCCGCGCCCCCTACAAAACACAGAGAGAAGGTCGTCAACGGCATCAAGCATGAATTGGATCGGCTACAGCCCAGTTCGGCCGACATGGCTGCCAGCAACGGCCAGGGGCGCAAGCTACGGTCGCAGGAGGGCGTCCGCTTCAAGAGCGAGCTCTCGGCCTACTTTCCCGAGTATGACGAGGTGATCGGGAATGTGCCCAAGGAAGAACGTATGTAATGTCTCCCCTTGGCCCCCTGATTGATCTCTCCCACGCCCTCAACGACGGCGCAGCTGACAGTACCTGCGTGTATGTTGCAGACGCCCTGATGCTCGACACCCCCATAGCCGTTGTCGACACATATCCGTCATCCGCCTCCACCTCGGCGCCGCGCCACGGGCCCCACCTAGCCCCCTCAACTTTTCCAGTCCGCAACTACGGCGACGAGCTGTTCACAAATCTCAACGATTCACAGACAATCGATCTGAGCTGGTTAGAGAGCCAGCACAGGGGCAAGACGTTGAGTGATCCACTGCCCGACTCTTATTATGAGTCGATACACAGGAAGGAGTCTCGAAACGAGAAGATCACGAGGAACGCCGAGAGGGGACGCTCCCAGCATGAAAAGGCACAGGTCATTCGGCTACTCGACGGCCTCAAGGGCCCTGATTGGCTCAAGACCATGGGCGTAAGTGGCATTACAGAGAGCAAAAAGAAACAGTTTGAGCCTGCTCGGGCGCATTTCGTCCACAAATGCGAGGTGGTATTGGGCAAATTTGCGAAGTGGGCGGCCGAGGAGAAGAGGCTTAAACTCGAGAAGGAGCGCGCTGCAAAAGAGAGCATCGCCTCAGAGGAGACAGACTCGTCTAAAGCTGAGGAAGGCGACGAACACGACGAGGTTTCGGAACGGTCGGCGGACGAAGTGGAAGGCGGCGAAGAGGATGGCGGAGAGGCGGACAACAGCGACAGTGACCCGCCTGACATGAGCGACGTCGATGCATCGGCCAAGCAACTGCATGAGGAGGCCATGGAAAGGTCCCGCATGGCTGCGAAATCAGCTAGAAGACGTCCGCCCCGGGCCGTGTCACCACTGCCGCAACCAGAGTTCACGTCGTTCTTCAAGAAACCATACCAGCGAGATGCTGCGCTCAACAAGTCTCGTCGACGTGGGAGGACGGTGCTGGCGTGGGGCCAGGCTCTACCTGAGCTCGAGGAGCACGACTTTGTGCTCCCAGAGGAGTATCGAGATGAGGAAATGCTCAAGGCGCGGGAGCGGAGACTCAGGATCCTTCGACGTGGATCAAGGCATCGTGGCTGACAACAGTTATGTTGGGATGTGGTCTGGGAGGAAGAGGACGGCAGGGCATCGTCTTTGTAACGTGGGAATCTTAGTAGCCAGCGGTCAGGGGCTCACAGGTAGGCGTCACGGCAGCGGCGTAGTTGTAGGGATCGTTTCAGTAGGTGAGCTTGAGGGAATAGGAATTATACAGACCAAGATACCAATACCAGCTGATGACACGGTACGTTTGTGTGCAGGTAGTGTGGTTTTGCTGGTTTATACAACAGCCGAGCCACATTCACCAAAGTGCCCTAGGAATTGACAGTGGATTGGTTTGTTTGTATCAATGGGCAACGGGCCATGAGCAGCAGTGTGCCCTGCCATTGCCCCAAATCGGAGGCTGAAAACGGGCGAGACAGCAAGAGAGGGAGGAAGAGCTTAGTTGGAAGGGGGTGAGAGAAGGCTGGCTGGCTGGCTGAAGTATTTGTGTCAGAAAAAGAAGCCAGCCCACCCCTGGTTCCACGGGAGAAACTTCGAACAGTTGTGGGGGCCGGCACATCCTATTCACCCTGTGCGACCACAGACATCTTTCGAGGTAAATCTGGTCAGTGTAGTATATAACCCCTGTCCTAGACTCCATCCCCCGACCTCTTGCTGATCCACCATGTGAAGTGCCAGGCTGCTGGCTGCTGGCTGCTGGCTGATGGGTGGGGTTATGAAGTGCGTGGGTACCAGTACCTACACTAGGCACCTGCCTGGCAAGGCCAAGTTCCCAGGCCTTTGTTAATATACCTACCCTACTTAGGGAACTAGGTACTTTTTGGTGGCCCCTAGTAGGCTCGTGAGACTGTTTTATCATGATTTCAACCTCATGCAGTCCATATCAGCGTCACCATTCATGTAAAGGACTTCCATGTGGACAAGTTTGCTGGCAGTGACAAGTGACTTTACTTGGTCCGTGCGCTCCCGGCTCGAGTCCATAGCTCCCAGCATCACTGCGTACCTGCCAGCTACTTTAGCCACTAGAGGTACTGATCGGACGTAACCGTCCCCATCAAACTGCCCCAATCCATTCTGCGACCTCCTTCTCTCTGTACCGTCGCAAAACAACTTCGCCTCTGCTACCAAATTTGCATCACCCATAAAGAATATACCAACCCCAGACCAGAATCCCTCAACCTCCCAATCAAAACCTTCAGACCACCTGCTCCTACTCGACAAAGCCACCACTAGCCCGGCCTCTGCTTGACCGCGTCTCTGTGCATGGCAGCATCCAAAGGTGCTGCGCTACGCGGTGGTTGACCACTGGGGGACGGGGTTTGGGGTGTTGGAATGCGTCACGGAGATAACATCAACTAATCACCACTCATCAAGCGGAGCGTTCTCCCCGGGGAAGCAATATGCCAGGCGTCATGGACAATCCGACAACCATCACCGGTGATGGCATCGCTGCCGCCCCTGAAGAAATCATTTACGAGCCGTACACGGTAGTCGAGCAACGCGTCAACTTGGACTTCAACTTCCAGGCGAAACAGGTGCGAGGCATGACCATGATCAAGATCTTCCACACCGGTGGTGATGAGCCCGAATATGTCAACATCGACGCTCGCCAGTGCGAAATCGACCTCGACAGCATCACAGTCAACTATCAGAAGGTTAAGGCCAGATACAGGGACCCCTACGAGTTCATGGACACACCCAAGGGTTTTGACTGGAACGTACAACAGCACCATGTTAGAACAAAGCGCATGAAGCGGCTACAGCCAAACATGCGCGGCGACTTGCCCATGACCGGCAGGGAGACCAAGGGATGCCAGCCGGCCAACGGGGCGCTGCGGGTATGGTTGAAGCCAGAGAAGATCGTACTCAAGCCCGTACAAACACCAGGGGCGGCAGCCCCTCAGGAGCCCATCGAACCACACACTTTCAAGATCGAGATTCCGTTCCGCATTACACATGTTCGAGACGGATTTCATTTCGTAGGAGTCGATGATGGCGACACCCAGTACCCGCACGTCTATACCCGACACTCTGTCGAGCCTGGGTATGCCAGCTGCCTCTTTCCCTGCGTGGATGATCGGACCAGGGTGAGACAGTGGGAGATCTCGCTCAAATTCCCACGCACTGTCGGAGACGCTCTGAAGCAACCTCTCGCCTCGCATGCTGCGGGCCTCTCACCGTCTTCCAGCGCTCGCCCAGCCGGTCCTAGACCGCAGCCGGCTCATCGTGAATTTGAAACCACGGAAGAAGATAAGCTGTTGGATATGACAGCCATATGCTCCGGTACCCTCATAGGAGAACACGAGGAGAACGATAGTGGCGAGAGTAAGAAGGTCATGAAGTTCAACCCCAAGGACTGTGGTGCCCATCACATTGGCTTCGCCATCGGTCCATTTGAGGACGTGGACCTCTACTCGACGTTTCGCAGCGAAGAAGACGAGGCAAAGCTTGGCGGAAACGCCGTCAAAGTACACGGTTACTGCTTGCCTGGCAGGAGTGACGAGGTTCGAAATACCTGCCAGCCGCTGGCTCATGCAAGCGACTTTTTCACCTTGACGTTCTCCAAATACCCGTACGAGGAGAACAGCTACAAAATATGCTTTGTAGAGGAGATGGTAGAAAGCACCGTGCCGCTACAAGCATTCTCTCTTTGCAGCACCCGGCTGCTCTACCCTCGAGATATTATTGACACGGAGATCGAGGTCACGCGGAAGCTTGTACACTCCCTGGCAACCCAGTACTTCGGAATTTTCATCAATCCGAACGAGCGAACTGATACCTGGATCGTCTGCGGCATCGCATACTTCATGACGGACCTTTACTTGAGACAGCTCTGTGGCAACAACTACTATCGGTACCAGATCAGGACGACAGCTGAGTACCTGACCGAAGTGGATCATGGACGCCCTTCTCTGCAGGAGTTGGGACGATACCTACACCTGGGAGATTTTGAGATGGAGTTCATGGCGCTCAAAGCACCACTGGTGATTTTCATTCTCGACAGGCGATTGCTCAAGTCTTCCAATAGCGCTGGAGTGGTTCGCGTTATTTCCCAGCGCCTTCGGGAAGCTATGCAGGCTGCAGATCCTTTCGCTGCAAATTTTGTGGTGTCCTCGGAGCAATTCAGGAGAGCCTGCGAGAAGAAGGGACGCTTGCGCCTCGAGAGCTTTTGGGATCAGTGGGTCTTGAGCTCTGGGTGCCCAAGGCTTCACATCTCACAGAGGTTTAACAAGAAGAGGCTGGAAGTCGAGCTGACGGTCGTCCAAAACCAGGTAGAATGGGCCAAAGCAGATCATCCCTTGGAGAAGGATGATTTCTGGAGGGACGTGCTGGAAGAGCGGCAAGGCGTCCTCGCAGCTGAAGTACCGCTGACTTTCACTGGCCCAATGACTTTTCGGGTCCACGAGGCCGACGGCACGCCTTACGAGCATTGTCTTGAGATGAAGCAGGATGCTGCAGCGACCAAGGGGTCCCGACTTGCGATGCCATACAACACCAAGTACAAGCGCATCAAGAGGGTCCGCCAGAAGAAGCGAGAGAAAGACCATACCAAAGCTCCGGGGGCTGGTCGCGGAGATGCAGATGGGCAGGATGAGGACGGAAACGAGGATGACGAAAAGGGGCACACCCTCAACATGTTTGGGGACGTCCTGATGGGCGAGGAGGACATGGCGTCGTGGAAACTCGTGGACTGGGACAACGACCAGCAACAACAGATGGACCAAGAGTCTTATGAGTGGATCCGAGTCGATTGTGACTTTGAGTGGATCTACTGTCTTGAAACAAACCTCAAGGTCTACATGACGGTGGCTCAGCTCCAGCAGGACAGGGACATTGCCGCTCAGGTGGAGTCCATGCTGCAGCTCACGCGCAACGCGCCCAGCAATATTCAGACCACTACCTTGTTGAGGACCCTTTATGACGATCGCTACTTTTACGGCATTCGCACCATGGCTGCGCAGGCCCTCACTGGCCATGCCGAAAAGGCGAACAACTTCCGCGGAATGCGCCACCTGATTCGCGTGTTCAAGACCTTTTATTGCTACCCGGACTCGGCTAACCCACGGCCAAATGATTTCACGGACAAGAAGAGCTATCATGTGCAGTCGGCCATCCCCGCAGCTGTTGCAAGAATTCGCGGTGGGCAGGAGTTCTGCCCGGAGGAGGCCCGGGAATTCATTCTTGACCAGCTGGTCTTCAATAATAACGATGAGAACACGTTCTCGGATCATTTCTACGTCGCTAAGCTACTCGATGCCCTTGCCACTAGCCTGGTTCGGGCCAAAGCCACCGAGGCAGCTGACGAAGAACAGGACTACAGCAAGTTACAGTCATTTGCAGAGAGGGCCATTGCGCAGATTGAGCGGTACCAACAAATGGACGAGGTATTCAGCTCGTACCAGAACATCTGGACACGCACAGCGCTTGATTGCAAGGTCAAGTTAATGAAATCGGGTGTCATGGCCGTCGACGGAATCGAATTCATGCAGTACTTGACCCCGGAGACGTTGGATCTCGTGCAGATCAAGGCATTCGAGTCGCTGATTGAGCTCGGCCTCTTCTTGAGGCCGGGCCTCATGAAGTATCTGTTGACAAGCATGAGCCTCTCTTCATCGCCATTTGTGAGAGACCGACTTTTCAAAGCATTCACTCGTGGCTTGGCCTCCATCGCCTTCGGAGACTTGGACGTTGATGAAATTCGACCACACGAGCTCGGCTCCAAGCCCGCCGGGCCTCTTCAGGTATCTCAGAATGGTGCGCAGCGCGATGGCATGGCCGTGGACGAGGAAGACCACGGCGGTCTAATCGTCGAGCAAAGCGATGCGGTGATTAAACAGAGGCAGACCGACGCAGCCCGTCGCGTTGACATTGCGGCTGCTATCAAGGCAATGAAGGAGGCATTGCAAGGCAACAAGGACTTGCAAAGGCAGTTGTGGAAGGCCGTCGATTCTCCTGTCCTGGGCCTTTCTGAAAAGAGAAACCTTTTAGAGCTATGTTCCACCTTGTTCCCCCAGGAGGATGAGATGCTTGTCACGATGAAGTATCCGGTGCGGTGGACAGCGGTGAAGGGTCATTACCACCGGGGCAAGGCAAGTCTGATTTTGGCCCCTCGTTTTGCATCGGCTGCTGACATGCATCAGTCGCTCGTTATGACCTTCAAGCAGACGTACAAGACCTCGTTGAAGCGGAGGCGTGAAGAAGTTGTATCTGGGCAAGCTTTGCACGCGGTGCCCAATGCCATGTCACCCGCTCCTCGTCCGCTTACGGACCAAGAGAAGGAGCAGCCAAAGAAAAAGATGATCAAGTTGGCGCATTCCGGACCTTCAAGGACTGGCGCACAGTCCCCGGCGCCGTCCCCTGCCCCCGTCGCTCGGCAGCCGTCCATTGCCGTCGCTTCTCCAGCCCACCCTGTTCCTGAGCTCGAGCGAGGTGATAGCATTGCGGTGCAGAATCGCCCGACCGTGAAAATTACCTCCACCCCCCAGTCTGCTCCAGGCACGCCCACGCCAGAGCCTTCTCGCCATGTCATCTCGAATTCGAAGGCGGCCAAGCTCTCAAAGAAGCGTAAATTGGCCGATACTGACGCATCCCCCGCACCACGACGGTCTCGGATTGTAACCATGAGTTACCGCCATCTCGCCGGATATAAGAAGCAGCAGATTTCGCGTATCCTCTCATCTAAAGCTGGGGCCATGCCGTCATCGGACTCCATTGTAGCCACGCCAGTTGCACGAGCAGTCCCACCGACTACGTCGCCTGCCAATTTCGAAGCAGCAATGATCTCTTCGTCATCTTCCATCGGCGCGGGCTCATCTTCAAATGCCCAGGCATCCCAACAGCAGCAGAAGACGCCTTTGCCTCCCGGAAAGATAGTACGCAAGCCTCTGCCGACAGGGGCATCTCCTCATAGCGCCGTCTCGCCAACCTCCAGCATCGCGGCGAAGCCTTCAGCAACTCCTCGGCAGCCTTCGCAACCGCAAACGACCTCGGCGTCGCCATCTCGTCCAGCCTCACCAGTGGTCTCGCGCTCATCGACGGAGCCTGCGTCGAAACCAAAAAAACTCGTCAAGCTGAAGCTAAAGCTTGGGAACAAGTCTCTGTCCGGGTTGCCTAAAGACAAACCAGGGCCGCCACCACCTCCCGGTGAACAGACGCAGCCATAGGGAACCCTTGCTCAGGCCAGCCAGCCGTCTCCAACATGATTGGCTGGCGCCTAGCATTTGGGGGTGTTGCTTCTGAATATTCCACTCATTGCGGTGTGTGCGAATCGGCAGTTTTGTCGGCGGCAAATTCACCATTTGCAAGGATGTCCCGGATCTAAGCGATTGCGCCGCCGGAGATTGGTTGGCAACTAGTCAATCTGCCTGGTGCTCGACTTGGAACCTTTGATCCCGATGCTCTTCTATTGTCCCTTTGGAATAAGGGCAGTGTAGAAGACTATAAATGAGGTGCGGTCTACTGGTCGAACTCAGACAAAGAAAAATGCACCGAGTCCCCCATATATCATCATACTAATCCACTCTTCGAAGAAAGTGTACCCCACGGTACTCGTTTCTTCCGCCTTTTTCGCCTGCGTCGAAAAACGTGGTCTGAGGTTTCATCAAACCAGGGCCAGACTGTAAGGTTTGCGGCCTGGTTGGCCCGAGGCGAATGAGATCGGCCTGGAATACACCGTGGTTCTGAAGTGTGGGTAATCTTGTTGGCATCACAATGAGAAGCATGGCGTTCAGGTTCAGGTTCAGGTTCGTGCATTGCAAGTCAGCGGGCGAGGGAGGTGGCGTAGGGTATGGTAGGGCAGGTTTGCAGCGGATGCGCACGGTCGAGACTGGATGAATTCATTCATGAACAGTAGGAATGACGAACGGAGATGCGTTCTTATGACAGAGCATCTCAATGTGATTTACTTCCCGCTCTCATAACTTGTTTCTGTCCTGCCATCAGCGCTCTTGCCGAGTAATTGCTTGTCAACCTTTGCCTGCTGCAAGGCCATGGTGTCGTCGCACTGGTAGTTGATTCATGGCGCGATGGATCCCGGGGCCTTCTAAGGTCCAGGGCTAGAGGCATATCACAGAGCTCCCCCCGTGACGCGCAGGATGGTGGATTCAATTTGCTAGGCACATTATGGTAAGTCTTCACCCCCTTGACTTCGATCACCCGTTGATGGCCCGGTTGCAAGGTTGGTAGCTGCGTAAGGGTTGGAGTAAAGCACAGTCGTAGTCTGTGTGGGAAGCAGAAAACAGCCTGCGAAATATCACACACGGCGCTCTTTGTAGCGAGGCAGGGCTCCAAAAAGCCTCCATGTCGTATCGCTAGGCCAGACTTACAAACCAATTGGCTTTAGAAATATCCTGTCCGACGACAGACCGATGCCGACCCCCCCCCCCCCGGCGCTCTGACGCTATTGAACCACTACCTATGCTTTTGATAATAGCCTCGACTTGGCATGCTAGCAGCGCTCAGCAATCATGTTATTCATCCATGCATGTCCAAACTGCTAGAATATGCCTGTGTGCCGGCTTCGTTCCGGGCCAAGGTGTTTAAAGGCGCTCCTGCGTAATCCTAAAGCGAGAACCGCGGGTGCGATGGTGCTGAGACGGCCTAAGCGGTTGTCTCGGCCGCGAAATAAACAACGCCCGCCCCTCCTTAGCGCCTGCCACCCCGGGCAACCCCAATCCTCTCGTCACGGCTCCGCGTGGTCCTCGAACGGACCGTTTCCGCGGCGGGGGTGGGCGTGGTCGCATCTGCCGCTGGTGCCCTTCCGGACGGCGCTCGGCGGTGCGTCTGGGCGGCGCCGGGTCCGCGAGGGGGTCGGCCCGCGTGGGCCTGCTGCTGATGGGCCTGGGACGAGGAAAGCTCTGTGCTGGCTGACCTAGTAGACCTGGTCAGCCGCGGTGGCGCAGGCGGTGGCGAGGGGAACATGGATTGTTGTTGCTGCTGCGGCTGCTGCGGCTGAGTGTGGTGTAGGTTCGGGACGGCGGCGCCGGGTATGTCACTGTTGTCATCGTTGTCGGTCTGCTCGGCGTCAAGGTCCATCTGGCCAGCCTCGGGCATGTGAAGGTCCTCGATGAAGCCCTCTTGTTGGGCCAGGCCGCCGTCGGACGCGTCTTGGTAGTCGTCTGGGTCCTCCTCGTTACGGAAGATGCCGCTGTCAAGCGGGCCCTCGATGTTCTCTCGCGACACCCTTGGGTTCTGGCTGTACGTGCGGTTTGGGTAGTAGGAGGCGTCCTGCTCGGAGTAGTCCTCGTCGTCGCTCGAGGTCGTCATGCCGGTTATGTCCATGCCGCTCATGTTGCGGGACAGCTGCTGCTGCCTCCTTAGCTGGGCGGCGGCGGTGGCGTGCTGGAAGGCCTCGGCCTCCCGGTGGTCCTCGTACGCCTTGACATCCTCGGATGTGAGGGTCAAGACCGTGGGCGGGCGGCGAAGCATGGTACGGTGCAAGGCTGGTGTGAGGCTTGTGGATACCAAAATCCAACCAGGCGGGCGCTTCAGTCGGCCATGTAGGTGGCAGCTAGCAGGTGGCCCAGCGCACTTGGCCGGCGAGCAATAGGCTAATTAATGAATGCCGAGTCCGTTTGTAAGAATTTGCGCCCAAGATCTGTGTGCTAAAGCTGTGCAAGACCGAGTGTGGTTGTAGGGTTGCTGTCCGCCGTCTGTGAAGCTGGTCGGAGACGCGCCTATCGCGTCTGCCTCGCTATGTAGTAGCTCGTCACCCAGGTACATACCGTGGTAGTACGGAGTACTCTGCACCGCGCTGCAGGCAGGGGCCAGGGGGGTACTGTGGTGCCGGGATACCAGGGTACGTGGTTGCTGCGCGTGGTGGACTCAGAAGCCAGGGCTGACCTGACTCTCGATGGGGCTTGGCACCGCCCCTACCCTGCCTGCACAAGTACCTAGGTACCTAGGGACGTGAATGGTTGACCTAGGCATGTGCCTACCTACGTGGGGATGCGGCGGTACGCTGCCACGTGGGTCGGGGCGACGGCTGGGGCTCGGCTGGTGGACCTCAGATTGCAGTACATATGTATTAAGGCTGGACCTGTGGGCGGCCGGCGGCGGTCGGGGCATGGCTCAGGCCGTTTAGTAAGGCAGCTTGTGACCTCCCTGGCGGCCGCCTGCTCATGCTGCTCTCAGACCTGAGCGGGCACGGCCACGAGAGAAGACGTGTGATGCAGACATTGGCCGGGGCTTGCTGGCTGCCTCGCTTTCTGCTCGGGTCCTGTGTCGCTCTCGTCTTGCTGTGCTGTTTGTTTATAAAGGTGCTGTTGTGGCAAATTAACTATGATCAACGGTCTACCGGCTGTGTTAATTCCCCCAGATGCTCCCGCTCCGACCGAGCTATACAACAAACGAGAGAAGCGGGGAAAATCAAAGAAAAAGACACGAAAAAGACACAAACACCATGCTATGCAAGCCGTCTCCTCTTAGGATTGTCTGGCATGGGCAGTCCTCGACTCCCCGCGCTCATGTTCCTGTGTTCCGTAGAACGAAGGTAACGCCAGGGCAGAAAAGAAGCCAGGATGCCGTCAAGACAAATCTTGGTCTGTCAGGATTACCCGCCCCCCCCCGTCTTGCCACTATTCCACTGCCTTTCTCATTTAATCAGACCCATAGAACGCATAAACGTTTTCCGACTCCCACTTCAGGAAGTCACCCAGGTCGTGCCCGAGGTTGTAGCCCATGGGCACATACTCCTTGCTGCCGTCTACGCCGGTCGTCATGACGAGGTCCAGCATCGGGCTCTGCGGGAGGCTGTCTACGCCCTCCCTCGGCTTGACTCGGCCCCCCTCCTCGCCCTCAAGCGATGGCTCGGCACCCCCGCGCTGTAGCGTATTCGCCTTGTCCACATCGATGCCCGGGCCCTGGTATCGTTTCGGGTGGCCTTCGAGCGTCCACCTCTTGATACCGCCGCCCGTATAGAATCGGGCGGCATCGAACGGCCGCGTGTTCCAGAACCCCGACGGGTGCTCGGAATTTATCGGGATCGGCATACTCTGCGCCTGCAGCATCTCCTGGACGCCCTCGCTCACCTCACCGCTCGACCGCGCGGAGCCCGAGCACGAAGAGCTGCTTCCGTTGACAATATGGTTGATGCTGTGGTTGCGGGACGGGTCGTGGAACGACCGGCTGCCCGACCCGGGCGGGTTGATGGCCGACACATGCGCTGGGGTATAAGGCATGATTGGGCTCATTGTCGGCGCCTTTTCTTCCGCCTTGACCAGCGCCCCCATAGCGTCCGTGGGAAGCCCAAAGCCCTCCAGCCAGTCACAAAGATCATCGACCAGCTCCTCTTCAGCGTCACGGGCGCAGAAGTCGCTAGGGTCGCTGAAGAAGTCCCCAGCGCCTCCCAGGATGGCCATCTGGAATGCCGTCCAGTCAAGCGTCTCGTCGGGCGAGGACAGCAGCTTCGACTCGAGGGAGTTGATCGTCCCGGCGTTGACGAGATCGGCCTTGGCGAGACGGATACGCCCGTGTTCAAAGGATGGCATGGTCAGAGTGAATGGCGCTGACTTGAAAAACAAGTATTCGTCGTCCTCCTCAAAACTGGGCGTATCCGCGGGGCTCAGCCGCGGGCTCGGCTGATCCATATGCATCTCGGATGGCCTGCGACCATTCTGAGGTTTTGGGTCGCGGTCCTGGCTTGGGGGCGACGTGATGCGCACTTCAGGGATAGTAGGGGGGATGGGGACGCGCGAACTTGATGAGTTCCCCCGCTTGTGTGTGGGCCTTTGTGCTGCCTCCTTAACCGGCGGGTCTGGGAATGAATGGCTATTGAAGAACGTGGTAGTGTCTTCTTCCGGAGACGCCCCAGGCGACGTCTGGAAACGTGCGGCAGGAGCGTTGGGTGACGGCTGTGGGGGGGTTGGGGGAGGTGTTGCCAGTGGTGTCTGCTCTTGTCTTGGATGCTGCGTGGCTGTCGTGGGCGTGTTTGGCTCAGTCTGGTTTGACTTGCGCGACGAGTCCGTGTCGAGGTCAAAGGTAGAAGAGCTCGGTGTGCTAACCTCGGCCACAGGGGATAGGACTCCCAGGCTTGCACCCGCATTCCCGACCCTCGATGGCAAGTCCTGCAGATGGAATGGCTCGACAGGTGTCTTCACACCGTTTCCATCGGAAACGGCTCCACCAACACCCCCAGCAGTGCTCCGCAGGGACTCACTGGAATTTGATCTCCTCGTCTCGGCCTGAGCCTCGGCCTGAGCCTTCGCGATTCTGCTCTGTCGGTACTGCTGGACCTGACCGGGCGTCACGACCTCGTCAGCTTCAATCTTGTGGAAGCCAAAACGGCCGCGCGACCCGTTGAACAGCTTCTCAGTGACATTGTCTGCCTTGAGGTTCCACCGAGACAGCGAGCGGTACGAGTTCTGCTGGCGCTGAGCCGTGCTGCCATGGCTTTCTGCGCCAGATGCTGACGGGCCGAACGTGCTTGCTTTTGAAGTCGGTGCCGGTGTGTCGGGCCAGGCTGACGTTGTCGGTGTTGGGGTAGTTGCTGAACGAGGTGTCCTGGGTCTCGAGGGGGATTTCCTTTTGGCCTTTTTGATAGAGCTCGCATGGGTGGGAGATCGGAGCATATTGTCCGAAGACGACACTGGGGAAGACTTGTTCTTTCTTGGGAACGAGGTTATGCTCCCACGACCGGGCGTGGGAGAGATGGGAGACGCTACCGCGGAATCCTTTCGGACACGGGACACCGGCGCTTGATATGTGGTATGCGGCAGTGTCTGCGTCAGGGTGCTGTCTAGGCTCTTGGTCTGGATCTGCAATGCCTGCGATGCCCTCTGCAGCTGGTTCACCTGTTCCTGCAGCTCCTTGGACTGGGGGTGGGACTGGGAAGCGAGCCTAGCTTCCGCCAGGGCCGTGCCGACGGCTTTGAATGCCTCATCCGTCTCCCAGATCAACTGTTGCACGTTATCGGGCAGGTGGTCGCAGTCATGATAATCCTTGCCCTCAAGAAGCCCCTCAAGGGTATTTTCGTCATCACCTGATACTTTCGAGGGGCCTTGCACAGCCCTTGGTACCCCCCCGTCCGCGACCACCTGCCTGTCCTTGGCATCTTGCATCATGGGCGGCTTCAGGGTGTATGACTCGGTGCCATTGACATATCGAGGGCTCCGTCGTTGGTGGCCGTGCACAATTACGAATTCCTTGTCTGCGGGGGCAGCAGCAGAACCGATAGGTGCCTTGACGGTGGTGGGCGTCTTGTTGACGTGTAAGGTGTGGCTTTTGTTGGTGGTGGGTGTTGGTTGTGGAAGTGATGTCCTATCCTGGTCACCACAGGCCGACCCGGGGCTCGGTGAGACGGTATCCGCCAGGTCCAGGAATGAACGACCCTCGTGTGACGATTTCTTTGTCGCCCGGGTTGGCGTCGCCACTGGACAAAGAGAACCGGCGCGTGGACTGACCCACCCAGCCGTCATGGTTGGGGTTGAAAGGCGCGGCTTTGAGGGTGTGGCCACGGCAGACGGGGCTGCCTTTGAGTCGGAATGATGCCGTTGATGACGGTGATAGCGCTGGCCGCAGTCATCACCACTGCTAGACAAGGAGCCATCGGAGGAGTGCGAGTACGAGTGCGAGTGCGCGGTCGCGGGGCTCAGGACACCGGACAGGGCGGATGCTGGCAAAGGGGTTGAGATCCTCCTGCTCGCGCTGCCGCCGTGCGCCGTGAGACCAGTGCTCCCGTGGCCGACAACGACGATGGGCTTGGGAACCTTCCTATAGGTCTTGCGCCTCGGCGATGAGTTGCTGCTCATCCAGGACGACCGCCCCTTGTGCGCATGGCGTAGCTCCTTTTGCAGCTGCTGCTGTTGGTACTGCTCCAGTTCATATTGGACGCGGATCGTCTTGGCGCTGGAGCACTCGAAGGCATCTTCATTGTCACTGTCGGAGTCGGGCCATGTCCGCCGTTGGGTGATGAGTTTGCGGATGCTGAAACCGGCACGAGACATTCTTGATTTTCCTCTCGAAGACAGGCCGTGGCCCTTGTCGCTTCCGAGCCCGTCTTGGTCACATGCGACAGTGCCGACAGTGCTGGATGGGGGAAGCGGCGAAAAAGCGAAGAGTTAGGAAGAAGGCGGCCTGGGCGGAGCGGCAGCCTCAAGTCGCATGGCAGACGTGCGTGGTATGTATGATCAGGGCACAAGGGCGTGGGCCCGAGCAAGCTTGGGTCTACCTGTTGACGGATACTGAGGAAAGTCAAAAGCAGCCGGTGGTCCAAGGTGAGCGTCAAGGTTGACAGGTGGAGGCGGAGGCAGCGGAGGGGGGGGGGGGGCGCTTCGGGCTAGGTTACACGGTTGCACGTCGAGAAGGCAGGGACTCGAGAAGGAAGAGAGCTGCGATGGGTGGGATGGACTGTCTTTTACCGTGGACCCAGGATCATGCCGACTTGGAGGCTTGGGTCGCATCGGTCAACCGTGGTGTGGTACAAGAGGGAAAGCCAGCCAGCCAGCCAGCCAGCCAGCCAGCCAGCCCACCTAGGCAGCCCGGTGTTAAGCCCTAGACCTGCCGACCCGTTCCATGATCAAGACCTGCCTGTCCTGCATCAGCATGCCCACGGCAGGTGGATACGTGGATGCGTGGGTACGGCTGGTACGTGGGTACGTGGGTACGTGCAGCTCAGCAGGGCTCGCCCATGAGGTGCCAGGCGAGGTGCCAGGCGAGAGGCCAGGCCGGATGGTCACCTAGGTACCGGGCGGTAGGAGGGCGGCTCTGGCGGGGCGGGCGAGCAGCTGTTGCGAGGTGAGCCTGTGCTAAGATGGCATACCTCTTCCGCACGCAAACGAGCCTGCACACTCGCGGTGGGTGAGAAGCTTCAGCAGGCTGGCAGGCTGGCAGGCTGGCAGGTGCCCAGGTGCCCAGGTGCCAGGCCCCCTCCCCTCCACCCCCCCCCCCCCTTCCATCCCAAAGGGGGACCAGGGCATCCTCCCTGCGGCTGCGGATCGACTCCAAGGACTCGTCCTGTCAGCTGCGCAGCCGCGGTCCTGGCAGTCTAAGACGGGAAGCAGGGCAGGGGGTGTGGCACGACAGGGTCTGCCCTGGAGCAACACCTGCATGGTGGCTTAAACGCAGATCGACCCGTCTGTCAGTCTAGTCTGTCAGTGCGCCCCGCAAACTATCCGATTATTTTTATCCCCAGTTGGCCCTACACCAGCCGGCCCGCCTCTTTAGACTCTCGGCGCGCCACCGTCTCGAGCTCCAATCCTCATCACCTAGGTAGGTAGGTACCTAGGGAGGTACCAGGTGCTTACTTATTACCGTGCGCACATGCGGCCGGTGGACAGAGCACGCAGACAAGGCAGACAAGTGAGTCGATCCACCCAGCATGCTACTCTGAGCCTGCTGTTGCAGTGGGCGCGAGCACGCAGGCACGCCGCCCGCAGCCGAAATGAACGCTCGAGGCACAACCCGTCGGCGAGCTTGGCACTTGGGCAGGAGGGGCGTAGGATCCCGTGGACTCGCTGTCGCAATCTGCAACGGACGAGGTCAAGCCAGCCTGCTCCGCCATGTTTCCACCCGCAGGCACCTTGGCACCCTACCGTCAGCAGGCTCGACCTGGGTGTTCGCAGCCACCCTGCCACCGACGAGTGCAGATGCAGCCTTGTAAGCGCCCCGTGGACGTCATTCGCTTCTGTCTGGGAGGATTTGCGGCCCAGCGCCCCCAATCAGATCCTGTCTGCGCCTCTTACATCAGCTAATACGCACCAGGCCCGGCAGCAGCATCTGTCTCGAGCCTGGGGCAGTGTGAAAACAATGGCGCCGGGCAGCACATCAGCTTTGATGCGTGCGTGACCTTGGGGGCCACCAGTGGGAGTGCCAGGGCAACGGCCCCAGCTGTTATCACCGTGCCTGGCCGGGACGAGCCTGGCCGGGCCGTGGATATGATTGAAACGACGAGGCCGGCCATCTTACCGGCCAGCCTCGTGGTGGCCACGGCTGAATCATGCCCATGTTCCTGTGGAGGGCCGAATGCTGAATTCCCGCAATTGAGCCGGTACGGGAAGGATTTGTGTTGGTTGGGGGTTTTTTTCGTCGGTTGGCCAAGTAGTCGATCCATCGGGGGTAGCCAGTGCGGGCCTGGCGTGGTCGTCCTGCTCAAGGTTGTCGCAAGCGAGGTCGGCTGGTGGGGACAATGCTGTGGTCCACCGCTAGCTGTGTAATTCCTCCATGCTTTGTATCAATACCAGTTGACCAGATAGATCGCATCTTCCATCGTCGATGGGCTCGAGGATGGACCAGGACAAGCCCCCAGCGCTGGGTCCGAAACTGAGCATTTTCGTCTGCACATACTCTTGCAGCTCTCTGGTCTCCAAGCATGGCCCGTCTCGTCTGATTAGGGTAGACCAGATCGATCCTCCTCTGCAGCCTGCAGCCTGCAGCTCGCCCGGCCAACCAGCGCTCCAGTCCTGGCCAACACACACAACCGGCTGGTTCGCCATCACTGCCCGGCTAATTTCCGACCAGACATGGCACGAAAACAAACGGTTGCCGTCTAGACAACCAACCACGAAGGGCAAGCGGACAGCACCAGCGCCAGCATCATCCCACAGAGTATCGACAGGCGCGATGGATGCGTTAGGCTGGTGGCCACCGCGGCTCTTCTTGTCCCGATAAGCGCCAAACTCAACCAGCACACCACGAGGCTTGGTCCCTCCCCTCCCGAGCCGCATCTTCTCCTCAGAAGCATCCGTCGCCACCAGGGTGCCCACGGAAGCCCCGGGGATGCTTTCCTCCCCCGTCCTCCAGTAGGATACCAAGCAGCTTCCCCCCCCTTCTTTCCCAAGATCTCCCAGATCTCCCGGTCCGTCTGGGCCTGGCCTGACGGCCTCCCTCGCTTGGCCACACTTGACCATGCCCAGAAATAGCAGCTTGGGGAATGCCAACCATGGTGAACGCACATGCCACTTGGGACAACCGTGAACGAGCGCGACCGATAACCTCCGTGCTTTAAAGTTCGGTCACGCACGTCACAGTACCGCAAGCCACATCCCCTTGCCTGGGCTGACTGGCCCGACGATCGAGCTGCAAGTCGGCTTCTTGCCCCCTCTTTTGCTCTGCTACCCGTTGCCGATCGAAGCCTGTCCCCGGATCAACGGGGAGTGGGCAGATCTTTGGCGTGCCCAACAGTGCCAACATCACAACATCGGTGCGCCAGGGATCCGTCCTGATTGACCATCCCTTCTTCGAGGACTGCGCACAACATGATGATCCCTCAAGAATGGAATCTGGATCCTCCAGCTGACCTTGATCTGGACGCCCAAATAGCCAGGCGAGAAGCCCGAGTTGTTCTGTTCGCCCGACACCCGGAAGAAAACATTTGCGAATGATGCTTTGACATCTCCGAATGCTGAAGGATGTGCGAGACCACCACAAAACTCACATGTGAGAAGATTCCTAGCTGCGTGACGACATGCTGCCGTGCGTGAGCTACCAACCTCTATCTACACCCATCGCCCAATCAGCTTCCAAGCGCCAGCCTCCTCCACGTCCCTGGCTCACAGAATGCATTGTCCTCGGCCTTCGACAGTCTCATTGGCCCGACCAGCCCCCGTTGGTTTCGAAAGCGGCCAAACAGCTCGGCTGGGGCGCACAAAAACATTCTGTTTGCCTCGAGACAGCGGTAACTCCTTTGCTATTCCATAAAAGGGCCAGGACCATGGCTGATACTGCGATGGCCGCGAGTGCCCGTTGGCAAACCGGACGGTCCAAGCAAAATATCTTTGAACGCTGCTTCCGGGTCTGCCGGCTTCGTGTTGGACTGGTAGATTCCACTTCCATGTTATATTGTCTTTGTTGTCTTTGTGCTACAGTAGTGTTGGGCTCGGCAAGTCTCGGTCAGGTACCGACCAGGTGTTGTGCCATTGTGCATGATACTCACAGCCAAATAAGCACGTGCGCGGTGCTGTCCTAGTATCCTACCATATCGACAGGAAGCTGGTAGGGGCCTCGAGGAGCCGAGGCGAAGCCCAGACGAGGTGAGCTGACGGCATTTCCAAACAGGGCCTTGCTTGGGTCGGCCACCTGTTCTCGAGATCACAAGGCTTCATGGAGCTAGCCGACTCCGCGGTCTCAGGTCAAAAATAAAACATAACACATGGAAAACGAAACAAGACAAAGCGTGCCTCACCAGGCTCATGAGGCCCATTCATGAACCACCTGATGTCGTCGCCAGCCTGGAGGGTTTGAGATCCAAATGGCAGCATCGGGGCCATGCTCATGTGCCGGTGCCGTAGATTTCAAAGCTCGCCCGGGCCAGCTCGAACCTGGGGACAAAGATTTGACAAGCCAAGCACACAACGACCTCATCTCCGTCGAGGGCTGCAGTCGGTAATCAAGGAACCCTTCCGGGCCGGACAGGGACGTGCGAAACGACTCATTCCGGGAAACCACCATCTGAGAGCCAAAACACACTGGAAAGCATGCGTTCGTGCAGGCTGCCCTAAGGAAATGTGGGATGCAGTGCGCCCCCTCTTGGCCCTTCTCTGGCCCTGCGTCCTGCCAAGCGCTTACGCCTTCCTGCACTAGGTTCCGGCTTGAGCCCCAGCTGAGCACACCATCCCAAATGTGAGATGCGCTCGTTCTGTCACGAATCCGCTTTTAGAATGCTGGAGCTGGTGGAGGGACGCAGGTTGCGAGCTAGGATCAATCGCACGTAGGTGGGGGCTCTGAGGCAGCTGGGGCAAAGTCGTCGAGATCTGAATGATATTATTGCCGCAAGTGACATTATTCCCCCGTATCCTTTCCTTCGCCCACGCATACCACCAGCTCAGCCTCATCTCACAAGATGCTGTCTGGCCCAGCCGTCCTGTGAGACCCCCCAAACGAGAGTCGATAAACACGCCCATTCTCGAGCGACAACGCTCAGTTCTCGACTTCTGCCTCCTCGTCCACTCCATCGACTTCCTCCTCGTCCTCCTCGTCCTCCTCGGAAGTAACGTATGGGACAAAAGAGAACATGAGGAAATTAGACCTGCTACCCTCCACTTCCACCATGAATTGCATGCTCAAGACGCCCTGGCCGTCGCCCCGGAGACTCACCTTGCTGGCAAGGCGCATTGCGTCGGTGGCAGTCTTGATCATGTCAAACTTGAAGCTCTGCACCCATTTGTCCCGCACGGTGAACGTCTCCAGCAGATCACGTCCCTTAGCGAAATCCACGCTCGATCCGCCGAGTGGCCCTGTGCATGACAGCCGGAGGTACGGCTCCTTCTTCGACGCCGCGATGACGAGCCGGGTGGGATTGGAGTGTGCCATCTCGGTGAGAGCATCCAACAGCCAGCGCGACTGCATGATGATTTTAAATGCGATGTCGTCTCTGTCAAAAGGAATATCTTCAGGGGCCTCGGGCAAGTAGGTTTTAAGATTGCAGGTGGTGTTGACACCAGTCTCCTCGAGGATTACACTGAAGCAGCCGCCCTTCTCCGGGTACGACAGGACGCAGGTCCCCGCCATGCCCAGAGTCTGGTTGCTGAAGGCATCAGGACGGTAGTTTCGGAGGTTGCTGCGGTAGGGCTCTGCTTCAGCCTTCGCCTGTCGCGCCGCGGCGTCGGAGGCGCCGAAGATCTGGAGCGTCTCCAAAAATGCGGGCAAAGAGATCTGGAAGCTTGGGTAGTCTGGCTCGCTTTCATCCTCGGCCTGGGGCACATTCACAGAGAAGTTAGTGAAGATGGATCTGTCCAAGCTTGCAACACCTGAAGCCCTATGGTCAGCGGCCCGTCTTGGAGAAAACATACGCCGATGGTGATGGTCATCACTGCCTTCCTTACCTTGCGTCACTCGCGATTGGTCAGCTGCGAACTTGATGAGCTCCTCTGTGATCTCAACATGTACTTTGTTTGTGAAGTTGATGCACTTGAGCATCTGCTGGATTGGCCTAGTCGAACTGGCAAGCGCGCGGAACAGAGGCACGGCCGGCGTAGGGCGTGGCGTCGCCATGATGGAC
This sequence comes from Diaporthe batatas, assembly GCF_019321695.1. NCBI lineage: Eukaryota > Fungi > Ascomycota > Sordariomycetes > Diaporthales > Diaporthaceae > Diaporthe > Diaporthe batatas. The sequence continues at coordinate 2,026,595 of NW_025408554.1, read as the reverse complement.
GCCTACGATGGCGGTTCTGCTGAAAATCCTTGGATAGGTTTGTCAATGGCCGGATGAGGTAATGTTCATACACAGCTATTACGGGCGCAGAGTGTCAAGTAAAGGTTGGTTTCTTTTCTTCCTGGTCAATCTATGGTATGGGCACGACGATGCCCACAGGAGCCCTCGCCTCGTCGTGTCTGGGTATCTCGGGGGGTGTTGGGCCTCAAACGTAGACTCCGACCGCGCAGAACATGTAGACGGTTCCCACCCTGTTAGGAAAGGTCAGAGAGGAGCCGCACCGGACTGGGGGCAGGGAGAGGAGGAGCAGGTAGACATACGCGATGGCCACAGAAGCTGGGATTCCGATGACGGGCACGTTGATTGCAGATCGGTCTGGAGAAAGCAACTGTCAGCTTGGAGGCGGTACAGCGGCTGGGGAGCTGGAAGGGCTTGTCTTCTTACTGAGGGCGAATATGCCAAAGGAGAAGAGGCCTAGGAGGAGGAGGACGAAGGCGACAAGGAATTGGGTGCCCTTGCCAACGGTAGGGAGGAAAGGATTGCCAGAAGCGGCTTGCCAGACGTCAATGAGCTTCGAATCCATGGAATTGTACGGCTGCCGTCAGTTGCTTGATTGGCTGGGTGCTCAGGTTGGATGGTGTTTTGGGAGCGTGTTTTGGGATGCGAGGTTCCCGACAGCGGTCGAGCGGCGGAAGCCTGCTGTGGACAAATTAGGAGCTTGTCTGTTTTGCCGGCGCTGCACGACAGGTTCTGGCCTTCCTTGATGGTTGTCTCTGCACAACAAGAGGGCTTGCATGCGAGGTCTGTCCAGGCCAGGTTTGCAAACAAGTCGAATTCACAGACCACATCACCATCATCTCGCAATCGATAGGTGGCAGGTTGGCAAGCAGACACCCATCCCTGGAGCTGCAGTGCCCTAGGCATCACGCTATTCCCAAGATTGCCTAGCGTCCTTCCCCACCAACCCCAATCAGCACACCTCAAAGGTCTGGGCGTACCGCAGGAAGAGATGGGCAGAGGCTGGAACGGTGGCCACTGGAGCCACAATCTGCCTGCAGGGCCCAGCGGTTACAACGGTCCTGACAGCACTCCACCGTTTCATGAGTGGAAGCACCTCACCGTTGATGAGCAGATCCAGCGTGCAAAAGCCTGGCGAGCACAACACTCGAGGAACTTGCAGTCCCCAAGGCCGTCGTCAGCCCCGGCTCTGGTCCCCACTCTCTCCACCCCGGCCCGATCGTCGTCTCCCCGCCCTCTTCAACCGCCTGCATTTGGGCCTGGCCCCGACCCTGTCGTGCCCGAGCTCTCAACCGCGCACCCTCAACGCGACCGCCAGATAGGTCCAGACCCCGCCGCCGCCCCTACTGCCACCGTCCCCCAGCAGGGTGGCTTCGAACGCGAATCTTCCTTTGAGGAGGACTACAGACGCTGGGAGTCCCAGGTCGTCCACGGCCAACCTCCCGTTCCGACAGGCCATATTCTCGTTCCTCGCGCGCCCGCTCCTGGTCCACCAACCACCCCCTTCTACGTCTCCCCACCTGCACCGCCAACGTGCCACGACCCTCAAACACCCCCGCTTGAGTCTCTTGAGCGCCCGGCTGCTGCAGACTGGCTCGCCGGCCCCGAACCCACTGGTGCTGCGATAGAGTCGACACCAGTCAGTCCGGGGGTGGGAGACGAGCCCAGTGGCTCGGCAGCGGGGTTGTGTACGGCATCGCAAGATCCTGACGTCCAGCGTGCCATACGTGAGGTCGAAGCCCAGGTTGAGGAACGCGAATTCCAGCCACTTACAGCCCCGGTGAAAGAACCGCTTGCGCAGCCCGGTGACGCTGAGGCCCCTCGCAACAAGACAGCCGCAAACCGGGCCAAGAAAGCCAGGCAGAAGGCAAACAAGAAGGCAAGGAAAGCTGCTGCAGCCGCTGAAACCTCCGGGGACCCAGAAGCCCACAGCAATCCAGACACGATGAAGGACGACGGCAAGAGGAAGGCGACCGAAGACCCCACGTCCCCTGCTGCGGCTAAGCGCGTAAAGCACGACGATTCGGCTGAGCCTCCCCCGAAGCCAAAGATGGCTGTCATTCCTTTTCCTGAGAAGGTATGTGTCGAGTCTGATGCGGCTCCCAACGCGGTGGGTTCGATGCTAACGTGGCTGTCAGCCTGCTCAACTTGAGGAGCGTGCCGGCGATATCCAGTTCCGCGTGGTGAATAATGATGGCGACAAGGACAGCTTCATCATCATGACCGGGCTGAAGTGCATCTTCCAGAAACAGCTGCCCAAGATGCCCAAGGACTACATCGCGCGCCTGGTCTACGATCGGACCCATGTCTCTATCGCCATCGTCAAGAAGCCTCTGGAGGTAGTGGGCGGCATCACGTACCGCCCATTCAACGATCGCAAGTTTGCCGAGATTGTTTTCTGTGCAATCTCGTCTGACCAGCAGGTTAAAGGCTACGGTGCCCATCTCATGGCGCACTTGAAGGACTACGTCAAGGCCACGAGCCCGGTCATGCACTTCCTCACCTATGCAGACAATTACGCGATTGGCTACTTCAAGAAACAGGGCTTCACCAAGGAGATCACGCTTGACAAGTCAGTTTGGATGGGCTACATCAAAGACTACGAAGGCGGCACCATCATGCAGTGCACGATGCTTGAGCGGGTCCGATACCTTGAGGTCGGCCGTATGCTGCAGAAGCAGAAGGAGTGCGTGCTGGCCAAGATCCGAGCCTACTCAAACTCACACGTCGTCCATCAGCCGCCTAAGCAGTGGAAGAATGGCCCTTCACCCATCGACCCCATGAAGATAGAGGCCATCAAAAACTCGGGATGGTCGCCAGAGATGGACGAGCTGGCCCGCCAGCCGCGTCATGGCCCCAATTACAATCAGCTCCTGCACCTTCTCAATGACATGCAGAACCACCAGAGCGCCTGGCCGTTCCTGATGCCAGTCAACAAGGATGATGTCCACGACTACTACGACGTCATCAAGGAGCCAATGGATCTCTCTACCATGGAGCAGAAGCTTGAGATGGACCAGTACACCACCCCGGAGGACTTCACCAAGGACGCTACCCTAATCTTCAAGAACTGCCGCCAGTACAACAGCGAGGGTACTCCATACACTAAGAGTGCGAATAAACTCGAGAAGTTCATGTGGTCCAAGATCAAGGAGATTCCTGAATGGAGTCATCTGGCCGATGATCAGGGCAAGTGAGAAGCCGCAGTCGATCGTTCGACACAGTTTTAGTCGGCGTCATTCCCGAGAAGTAACGGGACTTGTCGGTCCCGGGTCGCTCTGCGCGGCATTGGCCATTGGTCCGCCTGTCCACAGCCTGGCAGGTTGCCGCGTCATTTGCGGCGACTCGGCCATTCTTATTCCACCACCCTGCTCTTTCCTCTTTAAGTACTTACTGCTTCTGCCGAGTGTGGTACTGCCGCCCACAAGGCCGCCCTGACATTTTAGCGAGGTGTTTGGCGTACTCGGACCTTTGCCCATGGACGAGGAGACGTGTGAAGAGCTGGTACAGTCTAGTCCGGGCTCGGGGGGGGGGGGGCATCCCAGGTGTGCCATCAGCACACATATGCAGTCTGCTATGTTTTGAGAGCAGATTATCGTGGAGCCTAATCACTGCCCTTCAGCAGCTGGCTTTGGTTATGATCATATGAGAAGTATGCATGTGGTCTCTAGGAAGGAGTGGTTGAAAGCAATGGGTTTTGTTTTTAGTTTAGCAAGGCTCACCCTAGGCTATTGATTGTAAAATAAGGTAACTGTAATGCTTATAACTATTTTAAATACCTGGCTCTTACTATAAGTGTATTAAGCTAGGGGCTAAGGTAGGTAATTAGATATATAGACTATTTATAACCTTTAAAATTTTAAACTCTTTTTAATATAAAACTATTAAATATTATATATATTTTTAAATATATATAAAGTAAAAGTGAAATTATTTAAAAAAAATATTTTTTTAATTATTCTTTTATATATTAAAGTTATAAACTAAATATTTATAAGATTAACTAGTAGGTTTATACACTCTATTTATCTTATTAACTTAAGTAGCCTCTATACCTTTTATAATATAGAATTATAGCTTTACTACCTCTTTTATATTATTTTTAAGTAACTTTAGTTTTAAATTAATAATTCTTTATAAATAATTTAAGCCTTCTTTTATTATAAGTTAGAAGAATTATTCTATTATTTTATTTATATATATATTAATTATTTTAAATTTAACTATATTATATATTTTTATTATAAAGCTTTAATAATAAAATTTATTAATATATAATTATAAATATTATTTTTAAAAAATATTTAATTTTAAATTAATTATTATTTTTAAAAAATATTAAGTTTTAAATTAATTATTATTTATTATAATATACTTATTAAATTCTTTACCTAGTTAACTTTTTCTTTATTATAAATAAGTCTAATTAGAAAATTATATAAAGTTATTCTAAAGGAGCCCTAGAATGCTTATGTCACTTATATACTCTAGGGCTTAATGCTAAAGGAGGGTGCTAGATAAAATGAGTGAAAATTAGTTATAAGCACAATGTCTCAAGAAGCACGGGGATGAAAAGAAAAAGGACCAGCCGCAAACAAGACTGTAAGCATCCCTCAGATAACCAGGGTCTATATTGTGAGCTCATCTGTTCTGTGCTTGAATTGGTCTTGTTTGAGAACTTCTATTACTTCTTCATGGAGAAAGAAGCGATATCCATGAGCCGGGTATCCGTGTTGTTTCACGAATTCCAGGCAGTCAGACCGGGTTTGACTCATTGTTGATACTACCCTCCACCAGTATTCTGTGGCCTTGTACCTCCTCCGCATCGGCTCTTATGGCGACAGTAACCGTGGCTGGAGACTAATGAGTCCCGCTTTCGGTGGACCGGCCTGGTGCCGTGGGAACAGGCTGGTCTGGAGGTTGCGATGGGTCGCTTGACATTATCATCGAAGGGCTCAGGTTTCGGGGCAGGTAGGCCTGGTCTCATATCGAAACAATTAAAGATTTAGCAACATGAGGAATGGCACAGATAATTGTGATTGACTTGGCAAGCGTTGGGTGATAGACAGACTGCATCGAGTCCGATGACGGGAAAATTTGAACGCTTCATGATAGTAGGATAGATGCGGGCTTAGATGAGCCATTGGGCACAGCGGTTTGCAGCCCATGATCCGATGGCATCGCCTGTCTCAACTGTGTGATGTGCTCTGCTAAATTAAATCCTACATCATACTAAAAACACCGTCGACCACGTCAAACTATTGTTGGAACAAGTGGACAATACAGTCAAGGCCAGGAGTCGACACCGCATGCCCGTTAGCGGCACAGAAGCGCTATCATGTTGCATGAAGCAGCGTAGGTAATTGACGCTGCTATCCGCGGAACCAGGTGTGGTCAGTCGACCCAACTTCGCAGAGTTCTATCTTGCTTTCTCAGCTCGATCAGGCGGCTCCTTCTTCCACCATCATAAGCTGAGCTCCATTTACTATGATTGCCCTCGGGAAGCATATGGCAACAGCGTCAACCCTTCTCGACGGAAAACCAACAGCAAGGGCGGGTAGTGGCCCAATATCTTTGAAATGACAAATCATAAGCTCAATGAGAGGCGTACGGCTGAGCGGAAATCATCTCTGCTGGTGAGAACATCTACGAGAAGTCTGACGTGAAAGATAAACTCGTCGCTGGAAGAAGGCTGCGGCGAGGTGATCCCAGTCAGTCATTTGGGTCACTACCAGCTGGCGTGCTCCAGGGCAACCTGGAAGGCCACGGTGGAGTTGTGTGATGTGTGCACCTTCTTTATTGCAAACTTTTCTTTCCGCTGCTAAGATATAAGATACCTCGCTGAAGCTACTTCATCCTCAGAACCGATGCTGGAGAGACGCTGCCTGGCAGGAAACCCCGATGCACAACTTTGTTTCTGTGGGATCGAGATGTTCTCAAAACCTCGACTTGGTTCTGCGTTGGTTGCATTATCATCAGGACATGTTTGGGTCTAACGCAACAGGCAATCTGCCTAGCCAGCCTGCGACAACCGACGTTTGGGTTTCGCTGGCCGTATTTCTGGTATTTCTGAAATGGGGGCCCCGGTACGAGCTGCATCGCTCCGGTGAGCCCGTTCAACTATCGAGTCGCATGTGGCTGTTGTACTGCGAGGGCTTGACCAGGTCAAGCTTCCGTCAGCAGGGTGTGTTGGACTGGGCGCGGCTCAAGACATGGCCGCAGCCCAGATATGGAACAAGGTGTCCGACCGCACAAGGAGCGGAGCTGTCAACGGAGTTATGAACCCGGACGGTGGGTGTGTTGGCGTCCGCCGAGTGCTTGATGAACCCTCCTCTCAACACCATTGTCGGCTCGGCGCGCAGGTCAGAGGAGGGCCTTGAGTTGAGGAGGAACGGTAGCGTATATCTTGGGAGACGTAGGGAGTCCCGTGGTCGTATGTGAGGTGGGGGAACGGGCATAATGACCCGTGGCAGCGAATCTGTTCCCTAAGCCTGGCCACGTTGCGACGTGCCACCGTTATCGAAGGCGCCGGGTATGCGTAGGTTGGCATAAGAGCTGCGTGTGGTTGGGCTCCGGGTGGTTGAGCTCCGGGTGGTGTGAGGCGCAGACAGGAGGCTGAGGACGCTCGAGCTCGAGGCAGCGGATGACGCAACTGCCGAGCGACCTTGGAGGCGGTTATCTTCTGCACGCAGACCATCCCTGATGAGATCCCGCAGGAATTCAGGGATGTCGTGCCAGTTCCCAGTTCTTGCGGCGTCGATAAATCGTGGGGGGAACAGGTCCTGGGGCGAGACATGGGTGATTCTTTCTCGCATGTGGGAGATGTCGCCCGTCTCCACAGCGTTCTTGAACCACTGTTCCCAAGCCTCGTCCACCGGCAAGGACAGATCCCCCGCGTTCCTGGCGGCTACCCGCTGGCGGAGCTGCTCATTCAAGGCAATGCCGACGCTCTCCAACTCGCCATCACTGTCCTCGGCCTCGGCCTCGGCCATGGCGTCATCATCGTCCTCGGTGTCCGGGCCGCCGGGCGAGCCGGAGGTGATGGCGCGGACCTGGCGATCGAGCCAGTGGGGCATGCCGTCGGCTGCTGTGTCGCGGATGGTGGTGCCCTGTTCCCGCTCGTACCGGATCTTTGCCCATCTGGTGCCCTCCCATTTCGTCAAGCCGGCAATCTCGCTGGGGGTGAGGCGTAAGGCATCAAAGGCGCGGAACATCCTCCGGTGCCACTGCCACCTGCTCAGCCGAGTGCGGTGGGTGGGGTTGGTGTAATCAAGACCTGGGTACTTTGCTTCTGCGGTGTCGAGGTGGCCATAGAAGGAGTGGACCTCCTGGCGGACCTCGAGGATGAGGTGTCGTTGCAGGAGGGCATGGAAATTCTGGGGCTCCTGAGGCTTTGGCTTGGGGAACATCTGCTCGTAAACGAGCTGGTCGACCGGACGACCCTTCATCCTGGCCGATGGGGGCGTTGGTAGAGAAGGTGGCGTCGGGTGCGTGGCCGCAGGGACGGGTGCGTTGGAGAGTGTGTTCTGCGGTCAAGACGGCCGGTAGTCTCGGCGGTAGTCTCGCGGGCGGTCGGGCGGTCGCAGTCGGCGGTGCGCAGAAGAGTGATGTCGGTATTGATGATCAAACAAGGTAGCTAGCACTAGTAGTCAAGAGGAGGTGATTGCGTCGTGTGTCGTATTATGTCTTGGTCTGGAGCTGGCAGACCACAGCAGCCGGTGGGAGGTCAAGACTGCGGTCAGACGCGAGGAGGTGTGCGGTGGCGCTGGTATCTCGAGGGAGGTGCGATGGAGAGGAGGTGGTCTGGCCGAGTGGGATTGGTGACCGATCAGGGGCGGCCCGTTGGGAGGGAGAGGGTTCTTGGGTTTTGGGATCTGGGAAGAGGGTGAGAAGGTGAGAAGGTGAGAAGGGGAGAAGGGGAGAAGGAGGGCAGTGGGGAGCAGGGCAGGGGAGGCGTGGCAGCGTGGGAGGTTGCTAACAAGTCAAGCGTGAAGTTGTTGCAGCACGGAGGACCGAGTGACAGGGCGAAGGAGACAGAGGGCAAGGCGGGAAGTTTGCTTTTGAGCGACCAGCCCTGCGTGACTGGCACTTGGCTGATGAAGGGGACGGACCGGGGCCGGGGCCGGGCCCTTGAGTGGCAGGTGCAAGTCGCATTTCGACAGGTGAGACCTGTGACTTGTTGGCCGTGCCTCCACCCTCAGGTACTTGAGTAAGTACCCAGGCACTAGTACTTAGCCAGGGATCCGAGCACGGGGTGGTCAGGTACTCCGTACTACCACTGCAGAGAGGGTACCACCCACCAAGATGATGTGTGCAGGGGTCGCTGAGTACCCAGGTTCCCAGGTACCCAGGTACCCAGGTACCCAGGTACCCAGGCACTTTGCATTCAGGTGCCTGGCCGTCCAGCTGCCTCGCCTGGCACTTACAGCCCTGCAAGCGACAAGACGCATTCCTGGGCCACGCCTCTGCAAGCAGCAGTCGGTCAACATTTAGCGATGCGGCCCGACAAGGCGTTTCATTCCGGGCTGGACGGACGCCCAAGTGACCAAATGACCATTGCCCGCCCCGTGACAGGACCAGCTCGGCCGCCCACACGCACACCGTCGCCGTCGACGTCGCCCGCAGCACGACAGACAGCACGACAGCACGACAGAACAACCAGCGCACACCAGGGTGGGGCCGTGGCCGTCGTGGCCGCCATGGCCGCCGTGGCCGCCGTCCCAGCGGCCCCCAAGCCAGCAGAACCGTGGCCGAATGAGATCTCACCACGGCCCTTTGCAGCCTCTTCACAAACAAGGCCCGGCTCCCCCGCCGGCCCTTCGTTGCGGCCCATTCAACTCACATTCCTCCGGCTCCTTTTCTCATCTCGCCTCCGTCGCTGGTCCGTCGCCCCTGGTCCAATCGCTGCCTGTCCCAACCTCATGCCGTGTCTTCCCCACCCTCCCCGGGCCGCCGTTCATGCCGCCCTCTACTTTTGCCCACCTGATTGATGCCTGTCGCACCAGCACACTGGACGCCGCCCATGCCCATGGGAGCCTTGGATACGAGGGCCGCCCGCATGGTCAGTCGCGCTTCCCGGCCCAGAGACAACGCGTCTTCGCTGCCGCTTTCGGTCCGCGCAAGGCTTCCGCTGAGCCGCTTGCCCTGATAATGCTAGCCGCCCGTGCCAGCCGTGCCAGCCAGCGGCTGCATGTGCTTGACAAGTCCCGTCGCATTCCAGTCTGCTGGGTTGACGTATCCTGTATGAATCCCCATCAGCATACATATATACTTGGGCACCTGATGCCCTCGCAGCCCAACAGCCTGCCAGCGGCCCAATCGATCCCGCACAACCTGGCCGTCAGCTCAGCACGCCGGCAGCCGCGAAGAGTGCCGGAGCCGCGAGGGCGAATTAGGGCTTCAGGAGGGCTTGTTGGTGCCGGTATGGGCAGCTTCGGGATTGTGACCAGACTAGAGCACTTTTTGGTGCAATTCCATGTGAACACAAGTCAAGACGTCAGTCAGACAGCGAGTGGATTACACCTACGCACACAGGCATACATTGCGGCCGTCAAACGTAGTAAGGCCACCGACTGACTGGCTAAGGGGGAAGGAATAAGTAGCATCTATGCAAACGGTCAACAGACAGCTTATGTCCACCAATGCCCAACAAACGCTAGGATGCGTACACGCCTCTCACAGGCGTCTCGAAAAGAGAAAGGTATCTTTGTCGCATACAAGTTCCGACGCTACCAACACCCACAAAGAAAAAGGGAAACAAATCTCCAACACTTTATATGCCTGATAACCCAATTATAGCAGCACACTGCGAGACTCCTTGCTACATCGTCCCCCATAGCTCGTCATTCATGGTCGTCGTCGTCGTCGATCGTAATGATTATGACTCGTCACCCGCTTCGTTTCTATGCCTGGGCTGTTCGTGTCCGTGTCGTGTTGACCTTAGCGCTCACCTCATTCATCTTGGACCCAGGCGGGTTCTGTAGGATACCTCCGGCCACTGACGCCTTTGATCTCCGGGCTCGCTGCCCTTTCCCTTTCCCTATCCCTGTCTCTCTCCCTCTCCCTCTCCCTGTCCCTGTCCCGCTCCCTGTCCCGGTCTCTGTCCCGGTCCCGGTCCCGCTCCCTGTCCCGGTCCCGCTCCCTGTTCTCGTACCCGGTCACTCCCCTCCGCCTCCTGTCCCTCTCAACGCCATACCTCTCTCGATCCCGCAGGTCAAACGCATCATGCCTGTATCTGTCCACGTCAGCATGGCTGCTCGTCCTCCGCGGGTTCTCCGGCCTGCGCAGATACCTCGCCTCCTTCTCCTTCCTGCTCCGCGGCTTGTCCCTCGGGTCAAGCTCGTCCCAGTCTGGTGGGGCGTCCCGGCTCCGACGGGGCGGCCTGTCCCGGTCGCGTTCATACGCATCCCTCTCGCGGTCCCGGCGCTCACGTTCGCGATCCCGGAGTCTTCGCCTCCGACGCTGATCACGCTCTTCCGAGTCGGAGGCACTCTGATCGTCGTACGACCAACTGCGGTGGCTCACTTTCGAAGCACCTGGAAGACTGTCCTTTGAAAGTCGGTCGATGCGGTCGATGGGTATTGTACCGCTTCCGCTGCTGTTTATGTTACGCCGGGGCGGTTTGTCCGAGACTATTGGTAGTATGGTGGAGAACTTGTCAATCTTGTCCTTGGCCCAGTCCTTGGCCCCTTCGAACGGCGCCGCACTTTTCCTCCTGCCGGCCGAGACCGGAGAGTCTCGACCATCAGGTCGGAGCTTGGCCCCGCCATCTGCCCGGTCCGCCCTGAGGCTAGGCACTTGAACTGCGGGCGACGCGCCTGTTACGGGCGTCGGGGTGCCCGGAGAGGGGGCGGCGGCCGCGTCCGCGACGTGCGCATAGCGTGTCGCGACCTTGGGACCACGGGCTGGAGGAGCATGGTGACCAGAACTCCGTCTCGACCTGGGGCTCAGATCGGCCTCGGACCCCGAATCATCGCTGCTGAAGCCCCGTCGGGGGTGGGAGTGGCGTCTCGGCGGGACGGCCCTTCCAGGATTCAGATGGGCAGACGAGAACTGCTCCTGGGGGGATGGATAGTCCGAGAAGGAACGCCGCCGCGCGCGGTCTTCCCGAGCCATGTCCTCTGCCGAAGAGCCATTCCTCCTGGGCCGCTCCACCCTTTCGGGAGACACGCGCAGAGCAGCGCCCCTCGGATACCGTGATGTATGGCCCGGGCTGACGTGCGTGAAGAACGGGGGGCGGTGGTTGAAGTAATCTGATGCGAGGTTCGCCGGCCTCGGCCGGGCAGGCGGGCCGCCTGCTGATTCTGGGGCTGGGACGTGAGAGTACGCGTCCTTCATGCGATCAGCTGCAGAGGGGAATGTCGGCCTTGGCGACGCCTTGGGGGTTGCCTCCTTGCGCAGCTTCTCGCCGCAGGCTGCATGCCATGCGGTGATGTCGGGATCCGGGGCGGAAGGGAAGGAGGCAGCAGAGATATCCCTGGGGAACAGCTCGCCGGTGTCGGGATGCTTCAGGCCCCAGTTGTTGACTGCGAACATCATGTATGGCACATGCTCCTCGGGCTCGAGCAGGATCTGGATGGACTGCCAGCGGACAAAGCCCTTCGGGGTCAGAGACGGCACGGTTGGGGCCTCATAGTCGTTGTCGGTGGGCTGGAGAGTATGCTGACAGCCAAAGACCTGCCAGATGAAGGATATGGACTCGTTTGGGGCATTCACGAAGAGCCCTGGGCGGCGGCCAAGGCGGCCCCACGGGTCAGCAGGCGCCGTCGGCCAGGACGTGGGCGTGCCACAGGCGGCGGGAGGGGGGGAGAGGAGCTCACGGTCATAGTCGCCGCCGACTGCCTTGTAAAAGGCGGCAAGCTTGTTGGGGCTCAGGTTCTGGTCTTGCTTGTCGCCGACGTTGTTGATCTACCACCGGGACGAACAAGGCGGGAGTTGTCAGCGGCGAGTGCGGTTTGGGCGCGGGGCAACCACCCCCTCCCCCCACCACGGAGGTACCCAGGCAGGCGGGCTGGCAGGCGGGCTGGCTGGCTGCGAATCGGGCACAACTCACGATGTAGAGCGCGATGGCGCGCAAGAGGGCGTCAAGAACCTGGGTCGGGGTCTTGTTGGCCTCGTAGAGATAGCCATAGAAGCCGTTGGCGTCGACGGCAGGGTTCGGCGCGGGCGTGGGGTTGGGCTTGGGCTCCGGGGCTGGGGCGGTGGCCATGGCGACGGCGACGGCGACGGCGGTGGGGAATGGCGTCGCTCACATCAGCCTGGCCCTGTCGTTGCGGGGTCGCGGGTTGCGGGTTGCGGGTGGCGGGTCGCGAGCTGGGGCAGGTTGCGGACGGGGTCGGTCAGTGTGGTGCGATGGACGGGTCTGGGTCTGGTGTTCCTAGGCACGTATGTGCGCATGTGCACTCGTGTTGACGAGACAAGGACAAGGCACAACAGTGACCCTTCGTCGGCCGGCCCAGGATCCAACTGGAACCTCGGAAGTGGTGGTGTTGGAGCGGGTCGGCGGGTGGTGGGCTGGGAAACATCAAACAAACAGCAGCAACATGGGACGGAGGGGATAGTAGGATAGTAGTATGTTCGAAGGGCAGGGGAGAGACAGAGTCAGGATGGCAGCCGACTGACTGCTGTAATCTTGGACATGCAGGTCAACAGTGCCTGATAGCTGCCTGCCAGCTGCCTGCCTGGCTGGGCCAAGCCTTGGGTGCATTTTATGCAACCAGGGTGCAGTAGCAGCGTGCGGCCAAAGGTTGTTAGGTGGGCTCTGGTGGGTCGGGGGCCGGCAGAGCAGGCAGAGCAGGCAGAGCACCATCGGCACAGCCCAGGGAGACGGGACACTGCTGGTGGCTGGGGCAACACCAGCTGACGGACAGGGGCCCACCCACGCTCTGCCAGTCTCCCAACAGCCCACGGGCGCACATCAGATCTACAGGGTACTTAAGTAGGTTCGGCACCATGGGTATCTGGTATCTATCTATTGGGAAAGTATCGGTAGGCGACCAGGTCGATCGTCTTGTCCTGGGCACGCATGTCGACATCGCTAAAGGACAGGAAGCTCTCGAACCCACACCTCTCCAGTATCTTCTGACTCGCTGCGTTCGACGCGTCGATCACCGCCACCAGGGCTTCCCGCACCTCCGCCTCCGCCTCCGCCTCCGCCCCCGCCCCCGCCCCCAACTCCGGCCCGGGCCCGGGCCCGCCAGCGCCCTCCGCCGAGCTGGCTGTTACCTCCCTGTCGACCCGTCCCTTCCTGGGCAGCCCAGAGTACATGCCCAAGAATGCCCTCAGGAATTCTGTAGCTATGCCTCTGCCCCACCATTCCTTTCGGATCATGTAGCCCACTTCCGGCCACCCAAGCTGCGGACCAGCCGTGGCATCGCCGGCCGGCTGCTCAAAGGCGTGCACGCCCCCCTGGCCGATGAGCTCGCCCGTCTCCCTCAGGCAGATTGCGCAGTTGAAGGTCTTTGTGTCATTTGGCGGCAGGAAGAGCCCGAGTTTGGCTGCTGTTTCCTCCCGGTCGACATCAACTCGCCCGACCGTCGTCCACTGCATCACCTCGGGCTGCTGGCGCAGTGTGTACAGGGCGTCGAGGTCAGACGGGTCGAAGGGCCGCAGGACAAGCCGCGGCGTCGTCACATGTGGCCTGGACGAGTTCGGGGGGAGCACCGGCAACGTCGTGCGGACCCTGACCCAGCCTTCTGGCTTCGAGGGCACGGGCGGCGGCATGGCTGGTCGGTTGCTGGCAGCAGTCTGAGGCGGAGGTAGGCAATTGATTGGTTTTTTTTGGGGGGGGGGGGGTTCTTTTTTTTTTTTTTTGGGGGGTTTCTTCCTCTAAAACAAAAAAAAAAAAGATCACCGACCTCTTTTATCCCGTCCTCATCTACTCGGGACGGTTGCCTTCTTTTTATTGCTCAGCTGTGCTGGTCTGTTGGGCTCTGACTCACCGTGGTTCTCTTCCTTCTAGGTGCGAGCAAGATAACCAACCCCCATCCCTTGCCCGTTCTTGCTAGCGCGGGACCCGGACCCGGACCCGGCAGCCTGGACGACATCATGCATCTTCAACGAGGTTTGAGGACCCAGGCTTCGAACACCCACCCTGTCTCGTCGCATCTGTGCCTACAGATTACAGATCCTCAGCCAAGATGAGTAAGGAAATCCACGCCCTCAGCTGTGTCAACTGTCGCCAGCGAAAGGTCAAGTGCTCCAAGACCTACCCATGCCCTCACTGCCTCAGGGGCGGCCTCGAGTGCATCTTCCCTTCGCGTAAAAAGGACAGGCGCCCGCGCACAAATAGAAACCACGAGCTGCTCAATAGGCTGGCCAAGCTCGAGGCTATTGTCGGCCAGGTGAGTCAGGAAGTATGGTTTGAGCATCCCCTCCTTTGGAGATCAGGGGCGTGGTTGGTCGCATAGGTAGCTAATCCAGCCCATCTCCTCATCTCAGGTGGACCCTGAAGCTGCCAGCCTGGCTTCCGGCCACCAGCCTGTGGTCACGGTACGCGCCGCCGTTGAAGCCGCGGACGAGGCTATTGCGCAACCAGTCTCAAAAGATGAACCCAGCGTAAGCGTAAAATACGTGAGCGGAGAGTTCTGGGCGTAAGCACTTTTGGATACGGAATCAACCCCCTCAACAAGAGGATTCTCCCCTCAATGGCCTACAACCCTCACGTCATATCAGTTTACGGGCTTCTGAGGGCGTGCTGCGACCATACTGTGCCGTTCCTTCTGTACTCGTTCAATCTAGCTCTCGGTGCTGTGTCTGCTGACTCTGAGTGCTGCAGAAACCTGTCCAGGGAGGTTGAGGGTATCAAAGCGACCCTCGAGCAGCCGAGTGATGATGAGGATGAGGATGACGCCGAGCACAAAGCCCCCTCGCCCGAGTCACACCAGGGGAGTCACAGCAGCTTTGGTTATAGTATGAGCCCGCCTTTGGTCTTGGGGAGTGCCCCGGCGACGGATGGGTTGTCACACCCGCCCACAGCGCGTATGAAGACGCTGTGCGAGATATATTTCCGCAGTGTCGACCCGTTGATGAAGATACTGCACAAGCCGACAACTGAGAAGGCTTTTGAGCTGTACATGGTGAATCCACTCCGTCACCCACTCAGTCGTGCAACCGAGGCCCTGTTCTTCGCCATGTATTTCGCAGTTCGTACCATTCTTCTCCCTTTCCGGAACTCTTGTCTTTCGGCTTCTGCGACGTCTCTGGACGCATCAGACTAGGATCCATATCAGGCAGATGGCTAACACGCTCCAGGCTGTGACAAGCCTCCGGCCCGATTCCTGTCTGAACCAGCTCGGCGAGGATCGAAGGGTGCTGGCTGTGCAGTACAAACAGGCAGTGGAGCGTGCCCTGGCCAGAGCGGACTATCTCAACAGCACCTCGCTGGAAACCCTCCAGGCCTTTATGATCTACTCGGTGAGTCGGCAAAGAGTCTGCAAGACACCTGCTGGGTTTCAGCTGGGCTTCAATGAAATCGGGTCGGCATCATGACTGATTTCACGAGACAGACTTGTCTACGCAACTATGCGGAATCTCGCGCCTCGTGGGCGCTGTTGGCCATGGCTTTACGCCTTGCCCAAGCCATAGGTGTTCATCGTGATGGTGATGGGTCCGCTTTTTCCCCTTTCGAAGCAGAAATGCGTCGCAGGCTGTGGGCACAAATCATCGTTCTCGACGTCCGCGCTGCGCAAGATCGTGGTACGGAAGCCATGATCAGGCAGGAAGAAACTAACACGGCTGCACCATCAAATGTTAACGATGATGACTTCGGCCCGCACACTTCTGTCCCGCTTGCGCAGCTGGAAAAGAAAGGCCCCACAGACATAACGTTCAGCCTCTGCACTTATCACTGCTCCAAGCTCTTCCTTCACATACACGGGCCCAGGATCCGCTTCTCCAAAGCTACCCACGAAACCACCCTCCCCGGACCACACGCACAGCCACAGGTCTCTGAGGAAGACATTATCCAGCGCATCAAGAGTCTAGAAGCTCAGTTTCTAACCGCTGCTGCCGACCAGGCTGGCCATCCTCAGGCCTCATATGCGGCTACCGTCTTGCGCATAGCATCATTGGTCTATTGGCTCAGCATACAGTACCCACTGCAAGTAAGGCAGCCCACCATCAAACCTCGCGTGAGCCGGGAGCATATGCTTCAGACGGCTGTCGCCATCATGGAGCTGCAGGCCTGTGGGCCGTCCTCCGCCGCCATGAGCTCAGAGGAATTCTCCGAGAGATTCATTTGGTGGCAAGACGGCTACATTCCCTGGCACCCCTTGGCGGTCGCCCTGGCCGAGCTGTGCGTGCAGACAGAAGGTCCCCTAGTTGACAGGGCATGGAAGACGATTGACCGCGTTATGCCTTCATGGGGAGATAAGGTTGCAGACACGAGGAAGGGTGCACTCTGGCGGCCAATCCGAAAGCTGCTCAAACAGGCGAGACAGAGGAGGGCCGAAGCGCAGATGAGGAGACTTGGTATCAGCGAACCGGGACAGCAAGCCAGGCAACCGGCAGAACCGCCGTTGCAGGCTCAGGCAAAACGAGCCACAGGACAGCCGCTTGTGAAGCAGGCCGCGCCAACGGCGCCGTCCGATTCGGGCAGGGCGATGGACAGTAGCAAGCCACCACCGAACCCCGCCACGGCCCTCGGTCCCACGGGTGTTCCTCTGTCGCAAGATTTCGGTCCCATGCCAGATATACCAGCCGTGGCGCCTCCATTCATCTTAGAAAACAGCCATCACCAGTGGATGATCGACTTTGCGGACATCGCAGACGTTCCTGTGGACACATCGATTGATTATAATGGTGCTGTGGGTCTCGGCGGGGGCGGCGGCGGCGGTTTCGACATGATGGACTGGAGTTATTGGAACGACTTTGTCAACGATGCCAGTGTGAATGTGGAGGGGCAAACATCCCCTAGTAGTGAGGGGAAGTAGAGGTTCTTGTTGACTCGCTACAGTACATTTGTGCATTCTTCGGATTGCAAGATTGTATAGCTGAGGACACAGGCTGAGGGACGTCTCATCAACCGCAGACGTGGGTCCTCGCTCGCGTGGCAGCCAAGGTTATCACGAATTTAACCTCCACTCATAGAAAACCATACTTCAGTGTTCATGTCTTCGTCTTGAAAGTCCTGGACTTTCACTAACTTAATAGTCTAAATTCGTAGTTCACCTCGGTGGGCCGTTGGCCAACTCAACCTCTCCGTAACAACTTGAAATATGTTTCGCTTGGCAGATTGTCCCTCAATCGATTAACACGTAGATTATATGTTGAGGGTTGCTATCTGGCATTTCGTTGTACACCTTACCTATCTCACAGGTGACCTTCTTTAGTGGATAAAGACAGATAGCATTGTACCGGGGTCAGATTGAGTGTGTAGATTCAGTTGTGCAGTGAGCATTTTGCACCGTCCTATTTGCCCACAATACGGACGGTCTTGGGCAAGTGACTAGCGGCGGGCTGGTTCCGGTTCACAATTAAAATGAGGGAGGGTAATGGCACCCGGAGCGTGTTTCATTCTTTTTGTGGATTTCATTCCATTTCTTTTGCTCATGACCGTTTTAGAGCATATGCTAATGACATGCCGTACCCCTATGAACACCGGGGAAACCCTTTGGACTTTTCTTTTGATTCGTCCATTGTTGCCGTCACTACCAATGCCCGTCCATTCGCTCTCCACAATTGACCAGAGAAAACCAAAACCCGCCACCCTTCGGCACCACTCTAGGCGAAGGTCGAGGGTCGCTTGGCGCTGAAGACCTTCTTGGTAGAGATCTTGGGGACACGGTGGGGCAGAGGGAAGCTCAGGTTCTTGGTGAGGAGCTGCTTGATGTAGGGGCGCTTGACATCGTCGGACTTCTCAAGCTCGACAACGCGGAGGATCTAGATGAAATGTCAGGTCACCGCAAAACATTGATGTCCATCGGTCTCGGGCCGAGAGGGTCGAGGGGTGCGTGTGACACGTACGTGGATGGACCTGAAACGGGCACGGTGACGGGCAGCCATGTCCTGGTAGAGAGCCTCAACAGCCTCGGTCCGGGACATCTCACGGTACTCCTTGTACATGTTGTGAGTGCCGGAGCGCGAGTCGTAGCGGATCCAGATGCCGAAGTTCTTGACCTTCAACGGGTGCTTCTCGTGGATCTGTGAATCGAAAATCGCATGAGCCAATGTTTCTCGCATGGTCTTGACCGACCTCTCCTTCTTTTCATGTCGCCTGGTATATTCTTCCCGTGGTCACAGTGATTACACATACCACGTTGATGCTGACGATCTCACCGGTGGCCTTCTTGACCTTCTTGAGACCGCGCATGAAGTACCAGTATCGCGACTTGGCGACGACCTCATTGGGGGCGAAGATGCGCATGCGGTACAGAGACGGGGTGGGGTTGGTCTCGGTAGGCAGATGCCTGCCGATGACCTGGTACTCCTGAAGACGACCTGATCGCATTCATGTTAGCAGGTCGGTGCAGTGCAGCCGGGCCGGTGGGTGCGGTTCCTGGGAGCGAAAGTCTAGTCTGAGCCTTGGTGGAAAGGTGGTATGGCATTCGAAATGGCGTTGTCGGCCGAGCGATTCCACGAAACCCAACATCTGCCCACTTCCCCCGGAGCCATAATCACATGTGTCCTTCGTTGCACTGGGTGTGATGAAGCCGGCTGTCGCTGTCGTCCTCGGTTGACTGTCATCATTCATGACTGCCCATTGCTTTCCTGGCTCTTTTCTGTGGCGTCGTTTGTCGCATTACATTCGTTCCCACCCGTATCCCTCGGTTTTGGCGTCGACTTCGCTCCCAGAACTGGCTACAATGGCTTGGGAAGGTGCTTACCCATCTGCACGACTGAAGTTAGTACGATTTCAGAGGCAGCAACGCGGTGCGAAAGGCTCACTTTGATTGAATGTACCGTGTGGTGTCGCGGGTTAGTGGTTGACTGAGGGTTGAAAGTGGTGCCCGGCAAAGTCGAGAAATTTCATCTAGGCAATTCAGAGATTTGTGGTTTGGTGCCCAGAGTGCTGATTGGTGCATCTCGGACCCACATTGTGGCCTGAGGCCCCAGGCAGAACATTTCAAGGCCGGGAAGCATCAGGATGTACAGGGGTGCTGGCCGCGCAACAGCTGCCCCGGCTGCGAGCCAGCTGGCAGCAGGGAGTCTCTACCTGCCTCCCCATCTAGGGACCTAGGTAGTGCCTACCCAAACAGCAGGCACTTAGGTACCTAGGCACCTACCTTACCCTGCCAACCTGCCCACCATGGGAGCCGAGCCTTGTTAGATAGACTCCGGCCAGGGATCAATCCGGTCAACGATTGCTTGAACGAAGCAAGCAACTGGGGTTCAACAAAGAAACACCTGCAAGACCCTCAACCACAAGACCGTCTCCCTTCTGGCGTGAGATTTATTACACGCCTAGGTAGTCCCCCACCCAGTCAGCCTGTCCTTTCGGACCTGTATGCAGCGGCCGGCCCAGCCATGGACTTTATCTTCCAAGACTTCAGCACGGCAACGGCTGAGGGCAACGGCTACCAGCTGGCCCAGACCCTGTCGCCAGAGTTGCCTGCGGAAACCCTCAAGATCATATGGAAGAGCACCAACCACCACGATGCACGGGGCTACATACGGCGAAATCTCAAGAATGGACCATCGCCAGTCAAGGTCTCGAATCAGGAGATTGACGCCTGGACTGACGTCTACTTGTCCTACTGGACTGCCGTCGGCGCCATCCTGGCCGTCCAGGGCAACATCGTTGTCCCCGGCAAGCCGTCCTGGACCACTGTCTACCAGGCCTGGAAGGACATGACCCTGTTCCTCAAACGTGGCTATCAAGAATTTGGCTTTGAGGCCTGGACTATACCGTGTCTCTACACCGCTGGGAAGTACTTGAGAGTGTTCGCCATCAAGGCGGACGACGAGCGAGGCTCGAATGCAGCCGACACCGGGGCTGCCGTCTTGGGGGACGACTTTGACCCTGAAATGGAAGCCCATCAGACCTTGGAGGAGTGCGCGCGCCACCTAAATGGGCTGTTTTCCCTTTGCCTTACCGACCGGTACGTAGAGTCATGCCGGACGATGACGTTCGTCGGCCCCGCTGACTTCGATTAGGGCACCCATCCAAGAGTCCAGGAAGTGGGCAATCTACTACATCATCAACCTTCTCTTCAAGACGTACTTCAAGCTCAACAAGGCCAGGCTCTCCAGGACGATCCTGAAGAACCTCCACGCCTACCAGGGAAACATGCCACAGCTTGATCAGTTCCCAAAGTCTCAGCAAGTAACGTTCAAGTACTACGAGGGCGTCCTCTTCTTCCTCGAGGAGAACTATTTGGAGGTGAGATTGTCCAATTCGCCGGCCAGAACTAGAGCTAATTGTTGCCACAGGCTGAGAAGCGTCTAGCAGAGGCATTGGCTCTCTGCCACAAAGATGCACAAAGGAACAAGGAGTACGTCAACACTTGAGTCTGAGAGGACGCGACTGCTACATGCCGCACATGTGCTGACCAGATTTCAGGCTCATCCTAACATATCTCGTTCCCTGCCACCTGCTCACTACCCAAACTCTTCCCACCCATGCCCTCTTGGACCCTTACCCCCGGCTGCAGAGACTGTTCTTGCCCCTGGCACAGTGTATAAAGAAGGGCGACCTGTGCGCTTTTGACCAAGCACTGAAGGAAGGTGAGGATGAATTCGTCAAGCGCCGGATCTATCTTCCTCTTGAGCGATCTCATGACACCTGCCTCCGGAATCTGCTGCGGAAGGTTTTCATTGCAGGCGGGATGGTCCCAGATGCGGATCCGCCCACCCGGCGCACGCGCATCCCTATCGACGAGTTTGCGGCAGCCATCAGCCTGAGCAGCAAGCAACAAATCGACTCGGATGAAGTCGAGTGCCTTCTTGCTAACATGATATATAAAGTGAGTCCACGCCTTGTTGAGCGCGAAACGCTTAGCAAGCTCGCCGTTACTCGTCTTATTACGGGCATCTTCATTCAACCATCATGTGTTTCCCACCAGCCGGAAGCTCGCTCACTGACTCCGTCTTCCATTGCAGGGCTTCATGAAGGGATATATAGCCCGCTCAGCCCGGTTTGTCGTGCTTAGCAAAAAGAACGACGCGTTTCCGAGTACAGGCGTCTGAAGGAACAAATGTCTACAGCCATATGCCCCATTGGGCTCCTTCAGAGTCTTCCTAAGCGTCTGACAATGGTCAAGTGAATGGCTGCCTATCGCGACCTCTTACGTTCTGGCACTCGTGCGAGGCGGTGCATCCAGTGCTGACACAGGTGTGACGGTTCGCCTAGCCTGTTTGCGACCATGTTTGGCACTACACTGTTTCCTCTTGCCCCAAAATGGACCTGGGCCACGACCAACAGCTCCGTGTGAGTTGTCGCAAGACCCGATAAGGAGCGGTGCGGAGGTAATCCTGCAAGACCGGGACTCAACGTGAAGTCAAGAGGCAAATGCATACTCGAGTCTACAGAAATACTTAATTGAGCTCTTGCAGGGGCTGTACTGTTTGTGTAACTCCCTGAAGTTAGGCACTGGAGCTCCCTGTCCCGGCAGACTATCCCTGACTGTCTGCGCAGCGATATTCACGCGGGCGTGAACGGGCGTGAACGGGCGTGAACTGAGACGTTGCGGGAGCGGGCATGGGCTGCATGCAACTCTTTCAAAGCGATTCCTGTCGCGTGAGTCATTATGCGGCTCTTATTTGTATCGCAACGTCTCGGCTGGTTGGACTTTTGCTTTCCGACAGAACTCCAATGTCGCATCAGCGAGCCACGGCAATGATACCCCTGCCCAGTCATGTCCTTTGTGGCTAACTTGACTCCGTGGACTCAACTGATGGGCTCTTTCATAAATCCCCGTGCAAGCAGCAGTGAAAAGAAACAGATTCAATTATAGACCCTGGCAACCACAATGCTTAACTTGCTGCGGGTCAACCAGAGCAACGGTTCTGTGAACGAGTGGCTAGAATTTTACATTGTACTTTTGGTCTCGCTTGCAATTTGCCCACTTGACTTTTCCCTTCCTTCTGCTCCCAGAGAGCAAACCTAGTTTTCCTCCCGGTAAAGCCCTGCCCTTGGCCTCAGGTCGCCGTCGCGGCGTCAGCAAAATAATACCAACTAGGAGGGCACGAACGTCCGCATCTTGAAATCTAAATTAAGTCGTCAAAGGGTCCTCGCACGCCGCTGTGTCGGGACATCATGAAGTGGTAATAATACATGTCGTCGTGAATGGTATCGAGGGCATCAGTAGGAGATGCGAGGCAAAAGTCTGAAAACGCCGAACTCCTCACACTCTCGCCTTTCTAGGGTCCTCGAGATGTCCGTATCCTCGCTGCATGGGAAGGGGCAAAAGAAATCAAAAGACGACAATGGTCGGGTAGTACATCCAGAGGAAGGAAAAGCATTGCTCATTAATTGCATCCAGTGACAAATGAAGAGGGGTATTTCTTTTTCAGAGTTTTCCAGGAGTGAGACGGGCAAGCAATCCAAGAAAAAATGATGTAGGAGAAGAGAGAGATGACGGAAGAAAAGTAAAGGGTGAGGACCACCCAAGCATCGATCTAAATGAAGCGGTTGCTTCGGGGCGTGGTCTGCGCGCTGGAAACATCGTCGACATGGTTGCACAGCGCGACGAACAGGTCAAAGAAGAGCTGGCTGCCACCGTTGTACATCTCGAGCTGCATGGTGCCGCTGCGCTTGAAGGTGGAGCGGCTGCGGATGATGAGGGCGAGGTAGTGGGCCCGGAGCTTGGAGTCGGAGTCGGGGGTGTTTGCGTAGGCGTAACGCGCCGACGCCAGGATGGTGCTGCACTGGATACCCGTCTGCAGGCCCTGTTTGCGCAGGGCGACGCGCTTGAGCTCCTCGAGCCCGTACTTGTCTGCCACGCAGTAGATGACCGTGTCCTTGAGCAAGGGCCCGCTGGCGTCCTGGTGGTAGATGGTCGACTCGATGGAGCTGCGGCCGCCGTCGGCGGACGGCTGCTCGATCTCCCAGGAGTTGCGGCGCTTGCTGTGCACAAGGCGCGGGTAGTAGTCACCCTTGTAAAGGTACTCGAGTACCGACGAGAAGATCTCGGGCGACTCGTCGGGAAGTGCGATGCGCTTGGTGGAGGCCTCGATGTACTGGCCCTTCAGGACATTGGCGAAGTACGGTGAGTTGCAGAGGACGTCTTCGTGGGCGGCAAAAATGCGCTGCTCGTGGCCGATCACGAGCGTGACGATAGGGCTGACACCACTGTGAGCGGGGGGCATGTCAGATTGCATGACATTCTGTTAGCTGTGTGGAGAGAGAAGACCGACCTTGACCCAACTGTTGGAGACGATTCAGCAGTTGATGCACTCGTGGCGGTCGTTGGTCGGCGGCGGGGCTCGTGTCGACGTTTCGAGACGCCGGCCTCACGGCTGAAAGAGGAGCCCGATTTGCCATACTTTGAGCTCTTGGTAAAGCTCTGCTTGGTCGAGTTGGCCCGTGAGAACATGTTGGCCCTCGCTCCTCTCAGTTCATGGGCAGTGTGCGGTGAATTTGGGGGAAGTGGTGATGGAAATGCAAAAGAAAGCAAATTGTCGATGTTGCCGATTGAGAGAAGGAAAGAGGGGAAGGCCGGATGAAAAGACAGTAGATTTGATTGAGCCGGCAGGGTGGGAGGTTGGACGGATGGCAGGATGGCCGAGAGAAGCAACCTACCTCAGGCAGCAAGGCAAACGGAAGGGGAAAGAAAGGGGGGTTTCCTCACGCACTTGCGAGACGAGGCGGGAGGCAGCCATGGGTTTTATAGTCTGGTCCGGGGCGACGCCCGCATCAGGCTTGATCAGCGCTGGGTGTCCCAGGTGCACCCGGGTTGGTGATGGGCACAGGCCAGTCGCGATAAGCTAGCCAGCCAGTCGCGTCAGGAAAATGCTACTTTAGATCCCTGCCGCGATACCGACGCCAAACCACGTGACCAGGCTTTTGCGGGGCTGTCAAGGCCGGCGGCGAAGCTGGTTGGGCGTGCGCTCGGTCAGGAGAAGACTCATCGCCTCCAGTGTGAGACCCGAGTTTAAATGAGCAACAGGGGCCCCTACAGGCCGGTCAGGGTGGCAAGCAAGGGATCAGGAATCCTGCAGCAGCTGGTGGTTACACAAGTCCCGGTGTACCTGTGTACCTAGTACCTTCCTACACTTTTGTGGTGGAGGCGCAGGCCGCCACCAACATGCACACGCGTTCAGTACAGTACTTAGCTACTCCAGGCCAGTGATTCCGGGCTGGTTGGACATGATTGTAGGCGGAAAACTCTGATGGTCATTCTATGCGAAAAGATGTGATGAGTGTCAGGGTGGTGGTCTGGCTTACACCTGCAGTTTGCCGTGTGTCTTGGCTCATCTACGGAGTACTTGAGTGCCAAGGTACATTCCCGGTCGGGCAGTCAATTCGCAGCCCTTTGACCATGGAGCCTATGCGCTGGGTGTTACCTAGGTACCTGGGTACCCATCTCGGCTGCCTGGTCTCTCAATACAGCTAGGCGCCCTCTGGAGCAGTCTCCCAAACGAAAGTCCGTTTTGGTATTTCATGATGGTGACAAGCTAGAGAAGGAAACGAATTCTCTTACCAACAGTGAACGACCCTTTCTATCCGGGCTGTTCTACAACTCGACCGACCCGCCTTGATCAACCCCCTACGAGCGCTTCGTCAATTTACATCCGGGGCTCTGGAGCCGACGGAGTAAGCGCTCTCGGCCGTTCACATACATGTCAACCTCGTTATTTTTACGCGGGTTGGTCCTTGACCTCTATGCGCTCCCCTCGAACCTTGCTGTTGAACCACTCGAGAACCCCAATCTCATCTCCCACGTTTGTCGCCCCGTCGAGTACATCACTCTCCAGAATCGCAGCACATGCCACGTTGAGCTCCATCATGGTTAGGTTTTGTGGGATACAAGCTCTCCTGCCGAGGGAGAACGGCATGCAATCACTTTTCCTATTCTCTAGCTGTTCTGGTGGTAGTTCTTGAGCGTTTACTACCGTATGAAGGCGCCATGTATGTCCTCGGACGTATACGGAATAGAAGCGAAACCACACAGCCACATACAGAATAGAAGCGAAACCAGTATGCGGAATAGAAGTGAAACTAGCAGCTAGAATGAGAGATAACTCTCTAGAAGATTATTCCTTATATGGCGGTTCATTAAGGGGTTATCTAGTAGAGTAGTCTGATAGGAGGTTGGGAGGTGTCCTTGAAAGAAATTGTTTGGCTCTTACTCCCTATTGGCTACTCTCTCCTCAAAAACTACTTAGTAGCCTTGTTCTCTACTTGGAGTGCATGGACATGTGGGGACATAATGCCGTCAAACAAGTGTACAAACATGTCCCATAGAAACCTGAGACGAGAGTTTGCTGTCAGTTCCTTGACCAGAAAGCTTGACATGAAATCTATGCGGAGTTGTGGACGTTTACTAACGAAGCGACTATGGGTGTGCAAGGACCGAATGTCTAATTTGTTAGAAAGATATTGAACTTGAATGAAAATGCCTACAATAGTTCATAAGAATTACCTGGGACCCGTATCACTTGCTCTAGGGGAAAAGGTAGCAGGACCCATTGCTCGGGAAAATGGTTCAATGTTCTCTCGTCGGGGTACCCGCCCCGAGAACCACAACATGGGAGGGCCGTCACGGTCTTTGGGGATAAAATGTCAGTTTAAAAGGGTCCCAGGGATTGATTGAGGAGGGATAAAACCCTCATGGCTACGGCAAGTCGGCTACTGGACTCTTTGAACCTGTTGCGTAGACATTCTTTGCCGTCTGCCTCATGATAAAATGAGCCACGTTGATACGCCCGCCCATTGCGTCACTGTGAAATGCCTCGGGGACAACGACTCTCTCAACCGGGAGGTCTAATTCCATGCATCGTTCCTGCAACTCCTTTGGGTGATTTGGAGGCACGATATCGTCTCTGCCAGCCTCGAGTATGAAAATCCGAGGTGGCCGGATGCCCTTTCCCACCCGGTGCGCAGCAATGGTGCCGAGATTGTGGTAGCTGTCCAGGGAGTTTCGCAGGAAAGGGTGCAGGTACTTGTATGGTAACCACCTCTCAGGATACAATGATGCGAGCATGGCCTTGATTGACAAGAATGGTGTTTCAAATATCAAGGCCGTTGGTTCGAGGTGGGGCGGAATCAGACCCGATGCGGCCAGATTTGAAGCAAAGCCTGCTCCAATACTCTGCCCCCAAACGAACAGAATAGGCCTCGTAGCCTGCCCGCCGCTCTTGGAGTACGAGTACGTATTTTCGTGCAGCTGAGATATCCATTGCACGGCAGCGATCGTGTCTAGGTTGATACCGGTCTCGTTTGCAGACCCCGCAGAAGACCAGTACCCACGATAACTCAAACCGACCTGGGTGAACCGAACTTTCCCGCAGCCAGGATATGTTTCCTTGAAGCTTGTCTTGATCTTGCGCAGTATCCAGGAGTGATCCGGCAAGCGAGGCGGCAACGACGAGGCGTTTCCTGAGCTCCGGGTCAGCACAGTTGCTTCCGAGAGAGAGCAGGTGTCAGCGTCGCAGGAGAGGCCGACCTTGCAGGTAGAGTACGTAGACATGGTGAGACGGGCTCTGTTGGAATGACTCGTCAACATCTGATGAGACGGTAGCAACAGCCAATGCAAGATCAGTCCCATCGATGGAACGGAGATGGATCTCCTTCCATTCGATGCCAAAGAGCTTGCTGTGCCAATCTTCAATCTTTTCGAACCGTGCGGTTGGAGGGAAGTAAGGGGCGTAAATGATTTTGTTTTGGAGCGATATCATGACGAAGCTCATGCATGCATACAAGGGCGGAGAGCAGAGCAGTGAAGATCACGGGAGGCAAGAAGTAGCTCGGGACGTAAATCTACCTCGTCTTGCAGGCGCTTAGGTTCAGGGAGCCATAGTTGACCCTGCTTCTGGGCCCCCATGAGACTGTAAGTATCCCAGTCGGACTGTTCTCACCGTTGAGAGACGGACTAGCATGCTGTTACTTATATTCCATCTGAAAATCTGGCACCACGCGGCTGCCACAGCAGGGAAAGAGCGACATGTGTGGAGGTGGGGGGATCCAATGCAAGTTGGTGTGGTAGAAACATATGTGGAATGGTCAATCCCAAGGTGCCACATTGATTTGAACCCGGGCCGCTACTCCCTCTGAATTACCTAGTCAGGAGTGAAAGGGAAGCATCATGCTAGCTTCCACGACCAAGGCTTCAAGGGCTCTGAATTGCTTTGGCATGGAAGAGGCAACAGGCACACTTAGTCACAGATGTGTACAGCAGTTGTACCACACAGGACATATACGGGGAGGACAGGACATATACGGGGAGGGGTTCTACTTAGGCAATGAACAGACCTCTAGATGTCAGCTTGTGATTCGAATTTGGTGCCGGAGCGATCATGTTTTGGGGCGTGTACGTAGCCAGCAGACACCACACTATTATCCCAGATGGCCAGACATATCCTACCAAGTTATCAAATAGGAGGTATTTGCACAAGAGGTTGTCCTGTATACGATTGCAAACTAAACTGCTGTTGTCGGTGCTGCCCTGGGGGTTGACAATGCACAGACTGAGAGCCAACTCTAGGAGCCAGTCAGCCCTGTCTGTTTGCCGGTCCGAGCTTGTGTTTGGCCAAGCCCAAGTACCTCCCAGGGGCTGGGTACCTAGGTACCTTGGCACTTGGGACGCTGCAGTACCCCGCTAAGATCGACAGCTGGACCCACCAGCGTCACTGTCAGAATAAACATGAGAAGTGAGTGACATGGCTGACCAACCCTGGAGCCTTGCCTTGGAGTCGATCCAGAGCAAGCTGTCCAAGCCGCGATTCCTCAACAAGACACATTAACAAGACAATACTTCCTACTCGCCTTCTCAGTCACAAAACAATCCTCCCAAGCCCCAAGGTGCAATACATCCTTAGTTGGCGACACTGTACTGCTTGTGACTGTGGTGCTGAACGTGCTGTTCAGCACAGCCCCTCGTCATGCCTGGCGATACCAACCAGGACAGCACCCAGCCTCCACATGTCGAGCTGGTTGACGACAACCCCACGGAGCGGCATGAAGGAGACCAAAGTCCTGGCATTACCAACGGAAAAGGCTGGGATGGAAAACTGCGAGTGCCAGGCCGGGCCAGCCTGGCCAACCCCGAAGCACTATCAGACCCCGACTACTCGGACGATGACAACGTCGTACGGGGTCAAGAGATAGAGGCTGACGAAGGTCACTATCCCGTCTTCCAGTCTGAAGGAGGGCCGTTACGGCGACCCTCCTGATGAGCATCCGCGCAGGCCGAACTGACTGACATACAACCGTGACAGATCTCTTCGACGACGAGGACCTCGACACCGACGAGTTGATATCCATAAACGCCCGAATCCAATCCATCCCTAACCTGCGGCTCGACCGTTTCAAAAAGGTCGCGCGCCTGTGTCTGCGGCAGAACGGTATCACCGAGATCAACGGCCTCGAGTGTCTTGCCGAGACGCTGGTGGACCTTGATCTCTACGACAACCTGATTGGCCACATCCGCGGACTCGAATCACTGACCAAACTGACCAACCTCGACCTGAGTTTCAACAAGATCAAGCACATCAAGCGCGTCAACCACCTGACCGACCTGACCGACCTGTTCTTCGTGGCCAACAAGATCAGCACCATCGAGAACCTCGAGGGCCTGGACAAGCTGCGCATGCTCGAGCTGGCCTCCAACCGCATCCGAGAGATACAGAACCTAGAATCACTCAAGAATCTCGAGGAGCTCTGGCTGGCCAAGAACAAGATCACCACCCTCGGTGGGCTCAGCGAGCTCCCTAAATTGAGACTTCTCAGCATCCAGTCGAACCGGGTCCGCGATCTGTCGCCGCTCAAGGATGTCCCGACGCTCGAGGAGCTTTACATATCACACAACGCGCTCGAGTCTCTGGAGGGCCTCGAGACCAACACGAAGCTGCGGGTGCTGGAGGTCTCGAACAACCAGATCACCAGCCTCCAGGGCCTGGGCCCGCTGAGGGAGTTGGAGGAGGTCTGGGCAAGTTACAACAAGCTGAGTGACTTTGCCGATGTGGAGAAGGAGCTTAAGGACAAGGAGAAATTGGAGACGGTTTACTTTGAGGGCAATCCGCTGCAGACCCGAGCCGAGGCTCTGTACAGGAACAAGGTTCGACTGGCGCTGCCCCAAATCAAGCAGATTGACGCGAGTAAGTTCACAATCCCTTGAACCTCCACCCGAAGCCTCCGCCTCGATGCGCTGACCAGGTCGAACAGCTTTTGTGCGGACCTGAGACCCATGTGTTTGGAGCACCTGAAGATGACAAGGTAGCACGGGGGCAGTGTGGCCGATTAATAGTGGCCCGCCGCCACGGTATCCAGTGTCACGGAGCACGTGAGGCCTGTTTGGGGCCACGATTCTGATTCGCAATGAGACATGTATGCATTGAAAGGCGAACGAGATATACAGGAACGGGACCCAATCGATTTTGCCATCCCAGCTGGCGAGAGATGCAGGAGCGGTAGTTGGCGTACCATCACCAGAGACCGTCATAGTGCTGTTATGGCCGGAGATAGAAGTCTAACCAATCCACACCCTGTTTGCACCCCCCCCCCCCACAACGTCTGTCTGAGAGGCAATCTATAATGACAATGCTCACATCCGGAGTGCATGCAGCGCCGTGCTGTGCTCTACCCGAAGATCCACAGCTTCTCGGTCTGGAAGTACTAGAGAGGTGAACAGCATCAGTATCGGGGTCCGCCCATTGGTTATATACCGAGGGGGAGGGGGTGGGGGGTTGGGGGTGGGGGAGCAGGAAAGTTGAAAAAGCCTACGTTTGTGGGCTGGTTGAACCTGAGGTTCTTGTCCAGGGCGGAGATGGCGACGACCTCCTTGTCGTCCAGGTCAAAGCCAACAGACTCGAGGTTCTCCCTCATGCGGCCCTCGGAGCTGGACTTTGGGATGACGGCGACGCCACGCTGGGTGGCCCAACGCAGCAGGACCTGGGCAGGTGTCTTTCCGTGCTTGGCCGCAATGCCGGCGACGGTCTGCTCGGCCATGAGAGGGACGGCGTCCTTGGCCCTGGCCATGTCGAGCTCGACGAAGCCGGCGGGGCCGAAGCTGCTGTAGGCGGTCACGGCGATGTCCTCGGCGCGGGCGGCGCGGAGCAGCAGGTCCTGCACGAGGTAGGGGTGGTGCTCGACCTGGAGGGTAGCGGGCTTGACGCGTGCGTGCCGCAGGAGGTCGTACAGCAGCTGGGCCTGGAAGTTGGAGACGCCGATGCTCCTGGCCAGCCCGGCGTCTGTGAGGGCCTCCATGGCCTTCCACGTCTCCTGGATGGTGGCCTTGCTCGTCCTGATCTCGGTTCCGGCATCGTCGACGAACCAGCCCGGTGGGTAGCGGACCGAGGGATCTACGTACTCAAGGGCGACAGGGAAGTGGATCAGGTACAGGTCGAAATAGTCGATACCCCTTGTTTCGCTGTCAGCAGGCGTTGGCTGCCACTGGGCCGCTGTCTGGGCGATCCTGTGCTCCAGGTCCAGAGGGACTTACCAGTCCGCGAGCTGCTTCTTGCAGATGGGCTCGACGCGGTCGCCGTCGTGGAACGAGTTCCAGAGCTTGGAGACAATAAAGAGCTCCTCACGCTTGACGAGGCCGTCTCTTATGGCGCGTGCGACGCCCTCTCCGCACTCCTTCTCGTTTCCGTAGTCTGCGGCGAAAGCATCACTGTCAGCGGGCTTCTGTCACGGCTCGGATTTCCGACAGCTGCGTAGTGGGGCAGTGTGCTGGTCGCCATCAGGGAGGGGTAGGTAGCGAGGGTTCCCTGCTTTTGCACGCTGCTCGCTGCTCGCTGCCCGTCGCAGGTCGACCGCCGCTCGTCGCTGGACACGGTGCCTTGAATGGACTCACCGCAAGCGCCGTCAAACAGACGGTAACCGACTTTGATGGCATTGTAAACGGTGTCAGCAGCGGTCGCGTTGTCAACCTTCCAGAGACCGAAGCCCACGAGGGGCATGTCGTGGCCAGAGTTCAGCTTGATAGTCGGCGACACCATCTTGACGGGCCTGGGAGGTCTCTGGCTTTTCCTGGATCGGTCGGACGGGGGAGGGGAAGAGGCAGAGGGGGGGCGCGGAGGTGGATTCACAGGACTCTTTAGAAACGACTGGCAGAGGCAAGCATAGGAGGGACGGCGTCGCCCTACTTATAGGACAGCACCGCTGCCATGCCATCTTATTTACCCGACAGTTGCACGAGATTCTTGCAGGAAACTGTGGGCATTCCAACAAGGCGATCCTTGATGTGCATTTGCATTATTCCGACTAACATCTTGACTACCCGACCCGCCCCCCTGGCCACCGCCAGCGGGCGAAGCTGGGGGCTGTCGAGCTGTCGAGCTGTCGAGCACAGCATGGATATGGCTTCACCTGCCAGCACCCCCACGCCCCAGGGAAGAGGGAGATCACCGGTGAGTGAGGGCAGAGAACGAGGGCCAAAAGCTGCCCTTTCAGCTCTTCTTCTCCGTCGTCCCGGGCCGCCGCCAGCCGTCGGCCTTCCTCGGCGGCGGGACAGGACTAAAAAGGACCCCACCAACTGCACATGCACACCCGCCCCACAGCGACCTGCATTTAGACGGGGCAGGTGGGCCCCTGGGATTTAGCCTAATTCAACCTCACCCACAATTCTTGCAGGTGCGGCTAAACCCAATCACCCTGTCACCCAGGTCCCCTCGCCAGCCTGCCTGCCTGCCTGCCAATACTAGGAGGATATCAAGATCCCTCCTACGAAATACTGCCAGACTGCTCGCGGCCGAAGGATGCACGTCGCCGCGGCTGCAGTCGGGCCGGTCTGGGCCTCGCCCGGAGCCAGCGACGCGCCCAGACGCTGCGGGCCAAGACAATATTCATCGGGACGCCGGTCTCTAACCCGGCCTCTAGCCACCCGGGCAGCTTGCCTGCCTTGCCTGCACTGTGCTGTTGTTCTCTTGCGGCTGTGGCTTCTGGCACAATCAGAGGATCCCCTGCAATGACAAACAGGCAGTAGGGCCGTGTGACGGTAACCAGACGTAGCATTATGTCGTGTTCCCTCTTATCTCGTGGCTTCGGCTTCGGATAGATATACAGGCGATCGCGTCTAGCGCTGGACATGATAGTCTAAAATACAAAGCAGTTGCCCCTAGGCTTCCCGGCCTCCATTCCTCGACAGTCAAAACAACCTTTAACTCCGTCATGGTCATTGCGCCTGGCCGCTCAGCAACTTCAAGAGCCACGGCTCCAATGTGCCTTTTTTGTTGTTGTTCAGAACCTGCACAGACTGCTTGTTATTCTCATGGGTGGCTCCCAAGCGGTCCTTGTCTCTGGCGCGCGCCACAAGGCAGCCAACCTCAGCTGAAGCCTCGCGCCACTTTGTAGTGCGAGCAAGCCGGGAGGCACGGGCCCCTTCGCCGACAACCTCGCAATGCCCAGGGGTCATATATGTTGGCAAGAACCAATGACGGCGGCTGCTGGCGGAGGCACCGCACCACGACAGCCGTGGTTTCGGGGGCGTGAACCCGAAAACCCCCCCCACCTCCCA
Source organism: Diaporthe batatas (assembly GCF_019321695.1). Taxonomy (NCBI): domain Eukaryota; kingdom Fungi; phylum Ascomycota; class Sordariomycetes; order Diaporthales; family Diaporthaceae; genus Diaporthe; species Diaporthe batatas. The sequence goes on along the minus strand of NW_025408554.1, from coordinate 1,994,019 downwards.
CGAGATTCTGCTTTTTTCGTCATGTCGCCGGCCACGGAATGACGCCAGGGTAACAAGTACGAGCCGAGACAGGGCGGTCCCCCAAGTGGTGGCTCTGGGGCGTCCCAGCCATGAGGTTCCGCTGGCCCCAAGGGGGAGGGGGTCCGTCCCCGCCGATTGTCGATGCCCCGTCTCGTCGCCGGCGGTGTTGACCTGGTCATCAGCTGTGGAGGCCGAGTTTCAACCCCACCCCGAGGCCCACGGCAGACGCCACCAGTAGCAAGAGGACCGTCAGGATCCGGCGCCAACCCCCGAGCCTGGCCTTGCGGGCCTCGTCACGGGCCTGTGGCAGTTTCTCGTCTTCCCCGGCCTCGATGTCCTGCGTGTCACCGCTGTTGGTCGCCCTCGAGCTGAAGGTGCTCTGTCTCGACGGCGCCCGAGGGGGCGGTGACTGTATGGCGCCGACAAGGTCCCACGGTGTGATATAGTCCTCTCCGTATCGGTAGTACGGGCCTACGCTGGTTACCCTCGACCGCCGCTGGACGTTGTTGAAGACGGCATTCTCATCCTCCAGTATGCTCGGCATCCTGTTGACACTGAGTGTGGAATTGCGGTGCGAGGTTGAAGGCCTAGCAGGTGTAGCCGCTGAGGGGGGGGACTGGATTATGTCGCCGGGGAGCTTGGTGGTCGAGGGGAGGGCGCCGGGGAAGGTCTGCCTCTTTTCCCTGCGTCTCTCATCTCTGGCATCCATGTTGGCCCGGGGCTGGACCTGGGTTGACGGCCCGGTGTGTGTATGCGTCAGGAAGAAAGGCGAGTTCGGTGTGGGTTGTGTCTCTCTGAAGAAGGCGCGACAAGTCCTGGCACAGTCCGAGGAAACTCGACAGGAGACGCCAACATGCCCAGATAGGTTTCAGGGCTGGGGATTTCTATGCAAAACCTCATCTATGGGCCCGAGCTCAGCCCGGGGAGGGGTCTGACGGGTAGACCGAGCGCCGGAGGGTAAACGAGTGTGAGGATGGGCCACAGAAGTCAGGACGAAATGAGAGGATATAAAAGCAGGCAGGGGGGTTTGTTTATAGGCGTTTACACAAGGCACGGAGGATCCGGGGGCGGGGCGGATGGGCACCACCAGCTCTCAGCAGCTGCGGGAGCAGCCACGGGCGTACCTGGTGAGCTGAGAAGAAAAGAGCAGAGACGGACATGAGCACTGTCGGAGAAAACAAGGTTCATCTAGCCCAGGCGGTCGGGTCGTCGGAGGTTGGCACAGGCAGGGAGATGGGGAGAGATCGACGACTAATGTATGAAAGCGTGGCGCGGCAAGAAAGCAGCTGCATGGGCTCGAGGGCAGGGCAGGGGTTGGGAAGGTAGTCGGGCGTCCAGGGCGTGTCTGAGTGGCAGTTGGCAGTGACTGCACGTTCGCAAGACTCGGCCGTTTTCTCGTCCAAGGCGGTGCTGGGTGGCAGCTGGGCAGCTGGGCAGCTGGGCGGCGCGCCCGCCTGTCTGCTTGTCTGCTTGTCTGCTTGTCAGACGTACCAATGCGCATCATCATCAACAGGGGCGCATATTGCGTGACCACAGACTCGGGACGCAGGGCACCCGGCAATGGCGGGCATGGCACGACGCTGCGAACCGGGACCGAGGGGGTGGTTGGAGAGACAACCAACAAGTGCCGGCTCCTCGTGGATACCGCCAATATAGCGAGCTGACGACGATGGCCTCGAGGAGCCAGGTCGGCCCTCGCGACCTTCCCGACCTGGGCATCTGGATGACTGCCACCGTGCCGTGCCGACATGGGCATATATCCATAACACCTCATTGGGCCCCCCAGGTCCAGGCCGCGGAGGGTGGCAGCAGCCTCCTGTCCCCCGAGAATTTAGGGTTGGTGTAACAGCAATTGAGGTTGGTGGCTACCAATATACAACAACGACGACAAGGACAACGACAGGCTACCTACCTAGGTAGGTGCCTAGGTAGTTGGTAGCTCGTCATCATAGTAAACAAGACCAGCACACGGTAGGCGGCAGAGGGGGCGAGCTGAAGGGGGTTTGCCTGCTACCAACCAGGAACAAGCGGGCTAATGATGAATCCCGCCCACGCTGCGAGCGCGTGGCAACATAGTGTACCCCGTAGCTCGGTCCTATGTAAACCCCACTGCAGGAACACGCCCCCCCTCCAACTCCCCCAAGGGCGGGAACGAGCCGAGCCATAAGACACCTACGAGAGGGTGCGAGAGAAGGGGTGCGAGAGAGAGAGAAAAAAAAGCACTTTATACCAAACGGCACCGTCCAGGTCCAATCCCCTCCCAAGGCAGCAGCCGTACTTGCAATAATAATAACAGGCGCGAAAGCGGAGCACGGGGCTCTCCTCGCTTCTGCTAGCTCGAGCTCACCTGCCAGCTGGCCCTAGCCCCGTTCCAGCTGCTTGGTCCCCTCGCCCTCGTCCTCGTCCTCGTCCTTCGCCGTCCCAGCTGGGCTGATGCCGGCAGCCGGGAGGAGACGCCGGGGCCTGCAGAGGTGTGGAGATGTATTACTGCCAAGTAGCGAAGGAAGCTTGGGGCGGGCCACTCAGTGCTCACTGCTCAACCAGCTGAAATTGCACAGCAAAATGACACAAAAAGACACCATCGTGCTCGACCTAAAACAAAACCACCGGCTGCGTCGGGCTTCCTCTCATGGCCCGCCCCATGTTTCTCCTCCCCGCCCTCGTCCAGACGGCGAGCTTTCAAAAGCGGTCAGGGCTGCCCCGCTGACTGGTTGTCCGCCCCGTCCTACACAGAAATGTCTTGCCGTGTGTCTCAACTCTGCATTCTCGAAGTCTGCCCGGTTGGGCAAGCCGCCCTCTCTCCCCCTTCACGGTGACCTAATGACCTAATGACCTACCTGCCCAGTCTACCGGTCAGCCAGTCTTGCACAGTACATTCATTGACTGCGGGCCTGCGAGCCTGGCTCATGCTCATAATTAGAAGCAGCCGTGTTACGTGAAACCGGGCAATTGTTTAGTCATGGACAAGAGGCCTGAGGTGCGCGGTCTGACTGTCTGACTGTGTACGCATGTCTGGGGTCCACGTCTGTGTCTTGTCTCGTCCGCAGCCATGCATCTAACAGGTTGACCGAGCCAACAGGCCAGGTCAAACCGCCAGATCACCTGCGTCTGCTGCAGGAGCTGTGCCACGGCCCATTTCTGCGCGTCCCTTTCTGTCTGTCTCATATACCCCATCCTCTCCCCTCGTCCATCCCTCCACAGGGCCAACAAGGCCAACAAGGCGCAGAAGGCGCAGAAGGCGCAGAAGGCGCACGCGCTCCCTCGAACCGCTCATGCCGTGCAACTCTATCCTGCTGTGTCACGAAACTATCAGGCCGTGAGTTATCGTTGTCCGGTTCGGTCGGTCCGTTTGCGAGCCTCATGATCGCCCCCCTCCCCCCCAATGCCGTGTAGCCGCATGTGCGTGCGTGGCTTGGGTTATTTTGCTTATTCCCTCTTAGAACATACCCATCCGCATGTCCGCAGAACCTTCATGTCACAGAGCGCCTGCAATCTGAGCAAGGCTGATGATGATTCGGCACTTCTTTTCTATTGTTTGCCGGCTCCATTAAACACTATCGAATCTTGCCTCGTCCGCGGTTTTCGTGGCTCTCGTGGCCAACGACCAAAATGACCTAGTTTACCTCATGCTCCAGGCAAGATGTACCTCAAGGCGCGCTACCCATTCATGCAAAACACCACGGGGCTGTAGCGTGGCCTTTGAAATCCCACATCCCTTTTTCATTCAACACAAAACCCAGCCAGACCTTCCGAAATATGCCAATATGCTGTTGTGTGGTCCAAAATTCATTCCAAGCAGGGCGAAGCAAAACTGACCCGTCCTGTCAGCGACAAGACGGATGCCTGAACTTTTCAGGGCCGTAAAGCACAGCCTCGGTAAACACCAGTCCATTTCTTAGCGTCCAAAATGCGTTTCTCGTGATTCGTAAGCCGCAATGCTCCGTGATAGGTGCTCCATGTATCTGTCAGAGTCCACCGTTGGCGAGTGTGGGCTGGCTCACAACCAGCTTGTGTGCTCGTAGTCAAACTGCGATGATCGGCTTGATCACCAAGGCCGCGCTGTTCAAATTCAAATTGCCAGCACCTCCTGCTGCGATTTCTTTTGCAGCTAGACACGGTCTATACCTGGCTCCTCGCTTGCCCACCCCCTGGGCCATCAGACCAGCGGCTTCCCATAAATCTCTGCACTCATTATCATCTTCCCAAACTAGGGCCCATGCAGCTTCTCTCGCAGATAAACAACAGCTGCGTATCCCGCGCAGCACTGGGTGCTCATGTTGTGGCTACACCACGGGCACTTGACGCATGTGGTCACCTGCCCGGACACGCCAAGTCTCTTATCCCTGACCGTGTCCTCGGGCCGGGCCATGGCTTCGTACACCCGCGACGGCATGTCCTGGTAGAATTTGCAGCTGCAGCACTCGACAAACATCTTTGCGATGGGCTTCAGTCCCGTTGTGTCGAGGTTGCTATGCCTCGAGGAGGGAATGGCAGGGCCCCCAGATGGTTTCGGACGGCTGGTGAGCGCGAAAGACCGGGGCACGGGTGGGCCCATTATGCTATTGGCCAACGAAGTCGCACTGCTGCCGCTGGTCGTCGCCGTTGGGGACCGCGGCGACGACGGCGCTGCCTTCCTCGCTTCTTGGAGGTGCCTTGATGCGGCGCCTGGAGCCTGGAAGAGATCGGGGGGGTCGGCTCGAGCTTCCTGGAGTTGGAAAGGCCGCTCGACTGCTTCGTTCTGCGTTGTTGATGGCTGAGCGGGACGGCCGCTGTTGGCTCGCGGATGGAGGGGTTGGTGGCGGAGTGCTGGAAGGAAGCTGGTGTCCTTCGTCGGCGAAGGGGCTTCGGAGATGGCCTTCTTCGCATATGCAGGGCTCTTGACGACTTCTACTTTGACGCCTCGAAGGGTCACCTTGGTTCCCTGCTGGGGGGCATTGTCCAGAGAGAGCGGCTCGATATCCGACAGCGGGGAGCCCAGGTCCTGGAAAGAGGTCTTGACGTCGAGGCTCGTGAGAGCACTGGTGAAGGAAAGTTGGTCCATGTCAAGGGGCTTTCTGCCCAGTGGCCACAACTCGTCTTCTTTTGGCTGCGGCCTAGCACCCCCTTGGGCGAACCGAGAGACCGGCCCGTTGGTGAAGTCCCACGAATCGCTGAAATCGCCGGTTGAGAGTTCAATATCGATGCGTGGTGAGTTTGCCCGGGAAGAAACATTGCTGGACGAGCTCACCACCACCGCGGATGGATTATGCAAGCCCAGACCGCTAGATCCATGCGAGGATACCAGCGGTGTCTTCCTCAATTCCTCAACGCGGACGGGTTGGGCATCCTTCAAAGACTGGGGCCTTGAAGTATCCGGGGTTGTCACTGGCGAGGGCGGTACGGACTCTGTATCCGGATGTGAGGATGAAGACGAGGCCCCGGAGTCTTTGGAATGTGGAGCTTGCTGGCGCGCTTGATGCTCGGTAGAGCCCCCGTTACCCCCAGAAATCGGCATCATTCCACCGTTGGCCGAGGTGCCGGACGTCCCGCTGTGTTGTTGAAGGTGAGGATTGCTAGAGATCGTAGGAGTAAGATCAGCATCGATGAGCGTATCGTCGGTTCCTGTACGGCGGTGCGAAGAAGTCTTGAGATCAGGTCCGGTCGAGGACCTGAAGCCAGCTTTGATGGCCTCTCTGAATGTCTTTTTCGGGGCCTGTGACACGGGCTTTGGAGTGGTCGCAGGGGTGAGCTGGGGGCTCCTCTTTGCCTTGATCGAAGCAGACAGGCTCGCCGGAGGGGAGAGCGGGCTTTCGATGGGCGGTGAGAACGGCCGCTCCAGGAAAGTAAAATTGTCCTGCTTCAATCCATTGGTATCTTCAGGTGAGAAGGACGCATCTCGCGCCGAGTCTGGTGGGATTGCCATCATCGAGGTTGTCCTGCCCTTGCGTCCATTCTTCCAAGCCAGTGGCGGGAGGCTTAGTGCGCCCCGTCTCTCGCTCATCGGGGTCGATGCGCCGGACCGGTTATAGACGTCGTAGCTCTGGGCCCTGGCCTGCGAGTTGGCCGAGTCACTTCTCTTCCGCCCCCGGGTGAATAGCGAGGAGACCGTTTGGACCGAGTCCTGCGACCCACGTCTGTCCAAGTAAGGCTTTGAGTCCTCCGAGTTCTTGGAAGATCCGAAAACCTTTGAGAAAACGCTACCGAGAGAGCCACTTCGCTTCCTAGCGTGTCCCTTTGCCGGGGCCGGCTGGTTTAGCAGCGGGGTCTTCGAAGCAGTCGGGGGATATGAGGTCGGTGAAGTGGCCCCTGGCTTCTTCGACCTCTCGCTTGATGGGGGCCGCGAAATCTGGTTTTGATGCACCACCTCCGACGCTGGACGCTCAGCTGATGCAGCTCTTGAATTGGTTAGTCTCTGCATGGCCGCTTCACGTTCCCGCTCCAGGCGCACCCCACCGATGAAAGCAGGACTCCTAACGGCAGTCTGGGTTGTCTCTACAGCTCCCGGGTTGACAGTCAGTGCCGGGAGCGGCGGTCTGCTTGCTTCCGGCTGCGACTTCGGCGGGGTCTGGTCCGTTGACCGCGCGTCGTCCAGACTCATACGCTCCAGTAAGGGAGCAGACATGGCCCGAGGATTCAGCGTCGGCCGGTTATCCATGGCCGCCGGGGGCGGTTCCTTGGCAAGTCGCTTTTTCACCAGTTTCGTCTGGCTAGTCGCCGCTGTCCCTGCCGAGGCCTCCTTGTCCTTCCTCTTCTTCTTCCCATAGTCGTCCCAGGTCGGCGAGTGGCATATTGACGAGGTATCTGACTGCCCGTCGTCCGAGGGAAGGAACGTCACGGACTTGACTTGCGGAGAGCCTTGGCCCCCGGTCGCCCTAACCACTGACGGCAGACTGTCGCGATCTGCCGAGCCCTTCCTCATTTGCCTGGGTACCCCGGGCCTCGTTCCTGGCTGCTTCGCAAACCTGTCCTCCGCCGTAGGAAGTGGATGAACCGTGAGGGGCGGCAGGTTGTAGTTTTGCATGGTGGATTTCCTGCGGTCATCCTGAGGCGGCTGGGAAGATTCTCGGCGGCGGGTGAGCAGATTCGACTTTGGACGGGCAGATGGAGAGTCGCTGCGGCGGCCCGGGCCAGCCGCGTAGGGGTTTTGTTGCATTCTCGCCATCTGAGCATCAACACCGAGTCGGTCAACTGTGAACTGGCCAAGAGGGCATCTTGCAGCCCTCCCCCGGGACGTCGCGGGTGAGTAATGGTGTTATAGAGGGCATGTCAACTCACCTTCTGCTTCCTCTCTATTTCCAGCATGCGCTGGAGACTTGCCGCCCTCGAAGGGACCTTGGGGCCCTTGCTCTGCTCCGTATTCGCCATGGCTGAGACCGCGTGGCGAGATATGAGGGTATGTCTCGGGAAGAAGAGTGAGTGCGGTAAGGGGGTTGGAGACGACCAAATAGTCTCAAGCCCACTTCAAATCACCCCGAGTGACAGGGCCGTGGGCAGTAGGTCAGCCCGACCAGGCAGGTCGAGGAAGGCGATGAAGCTGAGCGGTTGTGTGTGTCACTCGCACGGCGCAAAGCTTGGTCGGGGGCTAGAGAGCGGCGAAGGATGAGGTGGCCACCAAGGCTGTAAGATGGGGGTATATTTGGTGTTTGAGGCCTGGTGCCACGGCTGAGGGACGGAGATGCGGGTGTGGCAGCTTCTGCTCGCAGGTGGCGCGCGCCAAGTCTGGGCACAGGGACGACTGGGACGGGCAGGGCGGCCAGGATGACAGGGCGGGCGAGCACGGCAGCACGGAGGTCAGAAGGGGGTGTGCGCGTGGCCGAGATGGTCGGCAGTGGGGACGAGGTCAGTTGCGAAACGAGTGTCTAGGCGATTAGCGCCGGTCCGGCAAAAAACTGGAAAATAGTAATATAAACGTTGGGCAGTGGTGGTGGTAGTAGTAGCGGTGGTGTGGATGGGTGCCTGGGGGTCGCAGGTGAGAGTGGCGTGCCGTGGCGTATTAGAGTGTGTAGGCCGGGCAAGTCAAATCTGGGCCGAAGTAACCTCACCGGTCGATCGTGAGGAGAAGGTACGGGCCAGCTGAAAGGGATGAGGGGGATGGGGTGCGGTGGAGGGAGCGTGGGACAAGGTATTGAGCGACGGAACGAAGGATGTCTCTGAGGGCGTCTCTGAGGGCGCACCGTATGTGGCCGGAGATTTCGAAGGGGGACTCTCAGAGCGATGGGTGGGAGTGTGAATGGGTGAATGGAGGAAGCAAAGGGGAGCGGATCAGAATGGCCTAGGAGCCCCTGCGTTGGTGAGACCGCGGAAGAGCCCAGCTAGCAATCAACGGCATCAACGGCAGCTCAGCCACAAGGTCAGATGGGTTATGGGATGATGGGAGGGCAGGCTGGCTGGCAGGGAACGGCGGGCGGGCGAGTGAGCGGGTGAGAGTTGGAGACCGCGGGGGGGGAAGGGGGGGGTGGGAGACGAAAAACGGGGCAGGGGAAAAAAGAGGCAAGAGGTACCTAGGTCGGTACGGGTAGCTATCAATGGATGGCTTGCTTACCTGGGCTTGCTGGGGTACGAAAAGGGTGCGAAAAGGAATGGATACGTGGGTAGGGCAAACCCGATAACCTGCTCGTGGCCAGGGCTGATTAGGACGGTGCTGGATGGGATCAGCCGCTACGAGGTTGTTTGCCGTCAAGTCGGTGGTGACAGTCGGGATTGTGCCGTAAATGGCCAGTGCATCAAAGCTGCGGTGGTAATAATAGGAAGGAGGTAGCCCAACGTGGTGTTTCGCGGCGCCTTCGACGTGGTATGGAAGTTTCGCCTTGGTTCCAAATGCTACCTCGTCATGGGCACGCAGCTGTACATACGCAGCACCACTCAGCAGCAGCAGCAGCCGACCGAACCTCAAACTGGCGCCAGCACGCACTCACTCTCTTGACGACAGCACAGGCCTGTCAGCGTGCCTGCCCGATTCTGGGCCCAGGTAAACAGGACCGAGCCAGCCCTCCCCCCTGTGCTGTGTAAGATTTGCTGTGTGGTGGCACTCAGGCAGTTCAGGGCGCCCAGCTACCTAGTTGCCTAGCAAGCCTAGGTATGTAGTAGCAGCAAGCACAGATCAACATGCAGGTCGACGGGGGCGGGCATGGGCCTTGACATGGGCAAGACCCGGCAGGGTCAGGGTCAGGGATGAGACAGAGCTGCGCATGGACATGGATTACAGAACATGTGGAGCTGGAGACAAGTCAACAGCAACAAGGCTTTCTAGGTCTACTGTGTACGGAGTACGGATTACAGAGTACGGAGCACACACACGTCCTGCAGTTTGAAATACGAAAGTTGAAGACGGGGCTCGAGACAGCACCGCCAACACCAACGACAATGGGGCCACGACGAAGACAAGACACTGGCTCCCGACACGCCGCGTTCCGATACGATGCGATACAATACAATACGACACAAGACGAAAACGAGCAGTCCCAATCCCCATAGAGATCTGCCCCCACAGTCCAGGCGGGATCGGCACTGCTGCCACGCCCCAGCTCAGTGCTCTGTCTGTCTGTCTGTCTGTCTGTCTGTCTGTCTGTCTGGCCGTCTGTCTGAGCTGGGTGAGCCGCCCAGCGCCCTCACCGCCGCCGTTGTGTACATGTACGATGCCCCCGTGCCAACCCTCGCTGGCCACATTGCAGCCCACCGCATATGTGTACATGTCGTGTTGTTTGTCAGAGATACAGTGCAATGCACGGGCAGGCTGATTGCGGGAGGGGGGGAGAGACAGTGGTAATATTCGTGGTAGTCGACGGAGAGTACGGAGTAGTGTACAGTATACACGTCGAGAAAGACTGCAGACGCGCCATCAGCAATACTTGGCAGTACCATCGCGGCGGAAGAACTGTGGAGGGCCGATGGTCGGGTCTCCTGTCCAGTTCTTGTCTGGAGCAGGGGCAGCCCCTGTATGTGCCTGTGTCACCATCGGTCGTCGCTGTCGAAATGTCGCCATCTTGTCATCTCACCAGCTCACCTGCTCACCTCAGCACCCGCAGTGCCTCATCGTCACACAGCTTGGGGCTTCTTCAGCCCGCCTGGCACCGGCGGCTATTGTTGCTCCGCCCGATGCAAATCACACACGGCCACCGGGCGAGCCTTGCCAAGCAGGGTCAAGAGAAATCCCGATACCGTCCTTCAATCAATCGGCAATCTACCCGAGAGTGTTTCCAGAATATCCATGCGTGCCAGGTTGGGCTTCCCTTGCTCCCGGCCGATACGAGCCCTTCGAAATGGCTCTCTCATTATGGCATGATTTTCAGACACCCTCTGACCCTTCTGCCCTTGAACCCCACCCCCACCCCGGGGGCCCGGGGGCCTGAAAACGCACAGGAATCTGCAGCGCCAGGGGAGGTGGAGGGGCCCGTCGGCAGAGGCAAAAGGAAGAAGAAGAAGAAGAAGCAAGTGCTCTCGTCTTTATCACAACGGTTCCCGGTCCCAAAACGGATTGGCCTTTTGTTTCTTGGCCCTCTCAAAATCTGGCGCCCCCCTGCCCCCTCCCCGACTGACTCGACAAGACTTGAAGACGCCCAGCCTGCCAGCCCTGACGTCCTGAGTCCTGACTCCTGAGGCTCGCAGGCTGGCAGGGCGGCCAGGACAGAACGTCGATCATTTCGTTTCCAAACTTTCCACGACCATAGCGCCCGCGCCGCGCCGTGAGCTGTGCGTGCCGTGCCAGCCTGCCAGCGTGCCCTCCCCCTGTCCCCTCCCCCTGTCCCCCGCCTGCGCGCGTCCCGCCCCTCGCTCACGAGCCTGCGAGCCTGCGTGCCGCGCCCAGTCCTCGTATCGTGAGACGGTAGCCTCTTTGCGCTCAGAGGAAAAGGGGGGCGGGGCTTTGTCTCAGCACGCATGCACTTCTGGCATGGCTGGCACGGCACGCAGATTCGAATGGCCTCTTGGGCGTGCTCATGCGCCATGACCTCTTGTTCTGCTCTGCCTTCTGCTTCCCACGGGGCCCGCGAGGGCCTTGGTGAAGAAGAAACGTCGGCCGGCCCGTCGTGGTGGATGCTTCTGTTCGGCCGAGTCTGCAGCCCAATCCGGCCCGTGCAGTCAGCCCAGTGGATGTACAAGTGGGGCAGTTGGGGCCAGCCGGCCATGCCTGTCAACCCATGTCCGATCGAATCGCCCCAGATTATTAGATTTCCACCCCACGTGGAAGAGGGTGGGTGTCTATGCTCACAACCAAATCTGGGAAATGGAATCTTGAAGGAAGCGAGGGACGAAACGCCCAGCCAAACCCAAAGCTCTCCGACTCGCCCTTCAGCATCTCCTGTCCGGGCTGCTCCACGGACCACATTGCTCCACCTCCTTGTACACGTCCTCCACCCCCGGGCGCTTGTACTTCAGCGCCCTGTGACAAGGCCATTGTCCACCCAGTCGCTGGTATTGTAGGACAGGGTGTTGGCCCGTGGCAGGACAATCTCAGGAAGCTCTAGAGATGTGTCCTCAAGAACCCGTATGAGACAAGGTCCACGTGCCGTCAAGTCCATGGTTCACAATCATCCCAGTCTGTGACTGAACATGACTGCAGTGTATCCCGACTCCTCGTCATTGCACAATTTGTGTGGCTCGCCGGTAATAGCACCAGGCGGCGGGCCCATGCAAGCTCCGGCTTGCAGGACGTAGGCCGCTTCTTAAAACTACTTGTATGTGCATGCAACTCGGACTGTTTCTGGGAAATCTAGGATGCTGGCCAGCTTGGAACAGCCCCTGCACGTTGACAGGCGCAGCCGCCGTGGCCCCCGTTCGCACCATGGGGAAGGCCACTATCATTCCTCTATTTCTCTCACAGGCTCATTGAGCCAAGACTGAAGAATCCAGAGTGTTTTGAATGAGACCTGGTGAAATTGGCGAGGTCCCGGTGGTGACAGACGGTTTGGCTTGAGTGACCCCAGTCACACCTCCAAATGTTTGGCCAACAAATATGCTGTACGCTGCAGATATTACTATATCCCTGTCGACACAACAAATGTGTAAATCTTGAACTTTTCTTTCACGCCTAGAGAAAGAATGCCACTGATAGCTTTCGCGACTAGGAGGAAACGAGCCCACCAACCCCTTCTCCAAAGGTCCCAGGGCAGTGTATAATTCAAGTTGATGCTGAGAAATAATCAAGCATAGTACAACGTCTGATTCACTCCAATGTCAGCCGAGCCAAGTAATCACTACGGACTTGTGTACCTGACGTTGAGAGTCGAAGTTTCTCAGACCCCCATCTGATCCAATTCGGCGCTCTGGCGGGCAGCAGGCTGTTTATTGCCCTTCCTCGTTTCATGCTGCCCAAGCATGGCACGCAGCGGCAGCAGGAGCGGTGGTCTCAAGATGGAGAGAGGCATTGGGTATCCAAGAAATTATACCTAGGTACACTGGACTAAAATGGCCCCGTAGAGTGGTATCCGACAGCCGCAATCTGGAGGTTCTGACGCTGCGCGCTTGGCCACAATCCTGATCGGCTGCAGGGATTCGGGAGCAAATGTGTATATTTTCGGAAGCGAATCCGCTCTCTACAGCAAAGCAGCTTATGCGGTCCTCCACGGGCATCAGCAGGCTTGGCTGTCGCACAACGTCGTGCCAAAGATGCTTGCTGCTCCTAGTTCCGAGGGTGTGTGCTACACTCCCAATACGGCAACCAGCCTTGAACAACTTGGTAGCCCGTTAATTACATTCCAGGCGCAGATTGGGCTCACGCCTTCACTCGTACCTGTTCTCTGACCCGGCGCAGTCTTTGCTAAACATAGAGCCTTTCAGGCTTCGGCCACACTGTATTTTTCCTTTACACTATATAACCACTCGTTTCTTCCCCAATCCAAAGCTCACACACAAAGTCTTTAATAGCTTTATATATATCCTTATAATTCTCTTATAAAAAAACTTTAAATCTATTCTTTTCTTTATTTCTATTATACTTTTCTATATTATTAAAAAGTTAATAATTATTAATAATAAAAATATAAACTTAAAAGAGAATAAATTTATTATACTTTCTTTTTATCTTTTTAAAAGTTTTAATACTTTATTATAAAAGTTTTAAAAGTAATATATTATAAATTATTTCTTTATTTTAAGTTTTTATAATTAATAATTATATATTTAAATAAAAGTTATAATATTAAACTTTATAAATTTATTTAAATATATATATATTTAAAAGAATAATTTTAATTAATCTTTTAATATAATTTATTTATATAATAACTATTTTTAAAAACTTAATTTTATTATATAATTTTTTATAATATTTTAAATAATATTATTATTAAAATAATATATTTTAATTTTATTTATATATTATAAAATTAAAACTATAAATATTTATTATATTATAACTATTATTATTAATATTATATTCTTTTTAAATGTTAGGTTTTAAGTACTTACTACTATATAAAGGTACTATATATATCCTTAAACATATATAGAATAGAAGCGAAACTACATAGAGCCTTTCAGCTGCTCTGACGCATGCCGATAAATCGCAGGTACCCGAGAAAGTCGATGCAGGTCTGGGCATCGTTGGAGCTACAAAAAGTCCTACTCGCCATAATGGAGGACTTCCAGTGAGGAGATGCATGTGTTGCGTTGCAAAATTGCAAAAAGGACAAAACCCATCCAGGCAGACTTTGGGGGGCTCGGCAGCTAATGAGGAGTTATCCCACAACAAATGGACTATGATGTCTATTCTCTGCTTCATACACAAAACAAACATGTTTTTGATCGGCAAATGTCTGAAAATAATATGCTTCATTAACAGAACACCACCATACCTCGCAAAGTACTAGTAAGACGTTGAAGCAGAGTCTATATGGCTTACTTCCCACCTATTTAGTTGCCTTTTAAGGTTTTTCTATGCAACATTATTCAAGACATTTCATAGTAGTAGCTCATGTAAAATGCAGATGCTGCTGTAGAGTATCTTGTGGGATCTCGTCTTGTAGAAGATTATTCTATGGGAGCCCTAGAGATTGTCAACTACGAGATTGCAACGGAGGCGCGACCGCTAGCCACACGCCTACACCATCCGGCCAAAAGACCATAATAACCAATCTACTTGATTGGTAACCTAGCAGTATATAAGTACCATACCGTTACTGAGATGATCCCGAGAATTTTAGGAACAGTATCCGTAGCTGCGTAGCGCACCGGCTGATACCAGCCCGAGTAGAGCTTCTCGTTGTCAATGTACCTTTTAGTGTTCCACACTCCAAAGGCTTTACTATCACACTTGGCGCTCTACTAAACTCAAAAGAAAAGAAGAAGAAAAGCCCGTGTACAGTGATGAGATCTAGACCTTTGCAGCTCCCACTTCGGCATCCCCAGATTCCGCAGGCAGACGAACCTGTTGCACCAAACCCTGCTTCGTGACGTGCTCCTGCTGCAAGCTGTATCCCTTGACACTCGCGCTCAAGACCAGACAAAATCCCGCAAATGAAATCATGCTAACATAAATAGCCCGCAAGGATGAATTGTAAGCACTCACCAGCTCACTCCTCTGGGGCCCCGGCTCCATAGCCTTGATGATCTCGACAACAATCGTGGCCTCCCTGGAAAACTTGTCGGCCACACCGGCAAACTCGGGCAGCTCCAGCAGCTTCTGCCGGAAGACATTCTGAAATATGACGCTAGACACAGCAACGCCGACCGCCTGACCGAAGCTCCGCATAAATGTTATGCGACACTTAAGTAAAACGAAGCTTTAGGAATTAAACAAGAAACTAAATAAGGGTTCTTATAGTTAATTCTATTAAAAGTATCTCATCTATATATATATATTTAAAGAAAAAGCTAGCCTATAAAAAGCTATAAAAAAAGTAGTAATATAAATTTATTAACCTAATTAGTTATTCTTAATATACCCCTATTTAAGAAAGATAATATTTTTATTATTAGAAAAAATATTTATTAATTTACCTTTTTAATATTTTATCCTACTATTTAATGTTAATCTTTTAAAAGTTTTTCCTTATTTTTATTACTTTAAACTTTATTTAATATAATATTTAAAATAGTATTAATCTTTATCTATATTTCTTTTTTTTTATTTTTAATTTATAATAATATTTATACTTAAAGAGTATTTTAATATTAATAGAAAAATCCTTAAACTTATTTTTATCTTTATTTAATTTTTTTCTTTTCTTTTCCTTTTAATATATACTTATAATAACTATAATAAACTTTAAATTTAACTTTATATTAATATTATTTAATAGGTTTTAAAGGTAGATATTTAAAGTATTTTCTTTTTTAAAGGTGAGTTTTTATAGAAAATATAATCTTTTAAGTTTTTTAAGTTTTTTAAATAAATTTATTAAGGCTCTATTAAACTTTTTAAATAGTTTTATTATATTTTTAAAAGATTCTCTATTTTTAATATTTAGGTTTATAGTCTACTTAACTTTAATAAAGGTATCTTTAATTAGGTTTATTTCCTTTTAATAGCTATTTTAAATTTTAATTTAAGTTTTTAAGGTTAATAAGTTAAATTTTATTAATTAAAATAATATAAAGTAAATTATTAATAACTTTATAAGTATAAATATAGTAAATACCTTTATAAAATAAATAAATTAATTTAATATAATATTTATTATTATAAAGGTAATAGTAATAAATATAAATTCTATTTTAATTTTAAAGGTTAAAAACTATAGCTTTATTTAAGGCTTATATATAATTATAAACTTTATAAATATTTAATTAAAGATCTTTAAGCTTATTAAAATAGTTATTATTTATAATATTAATATATAAATATTTAACTCTAATTTATAAAATATTAAAATAATTAACTTTTAATATAAAACTTAATTTATTTATATAGGTTATATTAATAATTATATAATTAAACTTTATTTTAATAATAATTAATTATATATAGTATTTTATTAAGTTATAATAAATCTCTTTAAATAAATATTATTAAAACACTTATAAATTTCTTTTATAATATATATAAAGTAATAATATAAATTTAAGGGTAGGTATTACTATTTAATTTAAAAATATTTAATTAATAGATTTTAATTATATATTTAATTATAAGTTGCTTAAATTTTATTTTTAAGTTAAGTTTTAATTAAATTATATAATAAGAGTAAATAATAGTAATTTAATTTCTAATAAAAGTTTTTAATTTAATTTTTCTTTACTTTTTATTAATCTTTTATAACCTATAAACATTTATAATAAAGTTTTAAGTAAATTTATATTAAAAGTATTTAATTTTATAAGCTTAATAAAGTTAAATATAAATTTTATATTATTTTTATAAAATAAATTAAAAAGAGTTTAAATAGATTCTCCTATTATTAATAGTTTATAAAAGAAAGATTATTAAATTTAAGTAACTCTTTATAATCTTTTATAATATAAAGGTTAAAAGTTAGTTAAAATAAATATTTATAAATTATTTTTATTTATATAATATTTATTTATAAAAATTTATTTTAATAATAATCTTTAATATATATTAATAAATATAGCTTTATTTATAATTAGACTTATTAAATAAAGGGTTTAATTTTTAAAAGCTTTATTAATTATTATAATAACTAAATTAAAAGTTTTTAATATATAAATAATTATAATATAAAAAGTATAAATTATAATCTTAACTTTTTTAAAAATCCTTAATAAAATTATTAATAACTATATTTATAATAGTTATTTTCTTTTAAGTAAATATATATTTTAATTAAAATAGAAAATAAAGCTATTTATATAAAGTTAAATATAAACCTATTTATAAATAATAATATATAATAGTTTTTAAATACTAAATATTATTATACTTTTTATATTATAAATACCTTTATAGTTTATAAAATTATTAAGCTCTTTTAAATTAATATTAATATTTATTAAATTTACTATTTTTAAAATATTAAAAATTCTCCTTATATTTAAACTTAAAGGTTCACTTTAAGTCCTTTAAACTACTTATAAGTTTATAATATAAATAATAAACTTATTAAATTTAAACTTTTATTTAACTTATAGTTTATAAGCTTTATTAAGTTATTATTATTTATATTTTAATTAATAATAATAACTATTTATAAGTTATATTTTAAATTTATTAGTAACTACTTTTTTAAATTTTATATAATATTCTTAATAATAGCTATCTACCCTTTTATAACTTATATATTTATTATTTTAAATAGAGTTTTTATAAATATATTAACTTTATAAAGCTAAGAAATTACTATTTTAATTATTAAAATTTATTTATTCTAATAAAAGTTTTTTATATAATTAAATTCCTCCTTAAATATATTTTTTAATATTACCTTAATAAAGTTTATTTAATAAACCTTCTAAATAATAGTAAATATAACCTTATATATAAGCGCTTTATTCTTAATTTATATAACTTATATAAATAAAAGGTAAAAGTTATTAATAAAAAAATTAAAAGTTGTGACGGTACGGGCTTACAGACTGCTGGAGTAACTAATTAGGTGAATTGGTTATTATGGTCTTTTAGTTGAGCGGTCTATTACGCTAGCAGTTAATAGAATTTCTATGGATTCGTCTTAATAACTAATTCTAGGGTCGTGGGTTCGAGCCTCCGCGATTTGAAAATCTTGGACTGGGCGGGGGGACTGATTCGAGGAGTGCCCGCTAAACGGCAACTCGGGGTAGGTCGTGCTTGCGAAGAATTGATTGGTTGCGGTGCCACGAAGGTCCGTTTGAAAGACTTGATTGAACTAATAAGAACTGAACTGCACTAAGCTTCCGTCCCGTTTGAGATTTTCAGGCCTCCTATTCGCTACGTACCGATTCGACGATGAGTGATTGAGCTACCTTTAGTTAATTACGACTTGGTATTCCGTCGTCTCGGAATTACTTCCCCGTTTAAGCGGTCTTAATAGGCTCTAGTAGGCCTTAGACGGGGGATGTGACGGTACGGGCTTATAGACTGCTGGAGTAACTAATTAGGTGAATTGGTTATTATGGTCTTTTGGTCGAGCGGTCTATTACGCTAGTAGTTAATAGAATTTCTATGGATCCGTCTTAAAAGTAAGCCTTAAAATATTATATATTTTAATAACCTCTATCTTAATTACTATATTACCTTTTATAAATTTTAACTTACTTTCCTTAATTTTTATTAATAATAACCTAATTAGAAATTAAAATAAATATTATAAATCTTTTACTCTTCTTTATTATTTAAAAACTCCTCCTTTTTATTATTTTAAATATTATTTAATAAAGATTATTATAAAGTAATAAAGTTTATTTAAAAAAATATATATATATAAGAAGGATAACCTATATTATTAAAAGGGTTTCTTATTATTTAATATACCTTTAATAAAGAGAGTACTAAATTTAACTTATATAAACTTAATTATAACTTTATATTAATTTTAGAAAAATTAGTTAAATATATAAAAGTTCTTTATATAATAATTACCTTATAATATTAAAAGCTTAAATAATAGCTTTAATATTTTATTATTTTTATTTTATAAAACTTTTAAATAAAGTAATTCCTTAAAATATTAATATATTTTTAAAAATAAAATAAATTTATAATAAGCTTTATTTATAACTTATTAAAAATAAAGAAAATATTAATAATATTTATAATAATTAATTTATTCTTAAAGATAATATATTATTTTATTATAATAAGTTTATTAAATTCCTTTATAATTAAAATATCTTAAATTTTTATTTTAATTATAATATTATTTTTAATTTTTAAAATTAAAAGTAAATTAAATACTTTTAAAAATACTTTAATTTATATATTTTAAATATATAAATAAGTTTATATAAATTATTATATTTAAAAGTTAAAATACTTTAAAGTTTAAAAATAAAATAAATATATTATTAACTTACTATATATAAAATTAGTTAGATTATTTAAAATAGTATATAATAAAAATATAATTACTAAGTTTATTTAAAGGGTATTATAAGTAATATAAATAGTAATTATAAAAAAGTTTATATTTATATTTAAAGGTATTTTTAAATAATTTTAATATTAATTAATAGTTACTATTATATATATTTTATAGTCTTTAAAACTTTTAACTATTATATTCTTTTTTATATTTATATATACTCTTTTAATATTATTATAAGTTTATAAGTAAAACTTTAAATAATTTTCTTATTTTTATTAAATATTTTTAAATAAATATAAATTTTAATAATATACTAAAAGTTTTTAATCCTTATATTTATATTTATATTATAATATAAATAACTTATACTTATAATTTTATAATTTATTATATATTAATTATAATATATTTTAAATATATTACTCTTTTAAAAGTATATAATAAAAGGTTTAATCTTTTAATAGTTTAATTTTAAATAAATTTTAATTAGTATATTTAATAAAGATATTATCTAAATATAAGACTATTATTTATTTATTTTTAATATTTTAAATTTAATATTATATAAAGTTAATAAGTTATATAATAGTATAATAGTTTATTTCACTTAACTATCTTATTATATTTTATTTATAAATATATTTATAAATAAAATTATTATTAAAAGTAATAATTATTTTTAATATTATAAAACTTTATTTATATAAAAGTTTTTTATATTAAAGGTAAAAATTACTAAAAGTTTTTAAAAGTAATAGGTTAATTCTTTAAATATACCTTAAAGTATTTCTTTAAATCTTTAAAAATTTATAAATAAGTTATTAAAATATCTTACCTACTAATTAAAATTCTTTTATTAATTTATAACTATAATAGTAAGTTTATAATAAGGAAAATAAAAGAAATACTTAATATAGTTTTATAAAGCTAATAGGTATAATATACCTATTTAAAATAAATTAAATATTTTTATTAGTATATATAAATTTAAATATTAATATTAAAAGTAGTTAAGTAGATTTTAATAGCTTTATAATTAAGCTATTTAAATTTACTTTAATAAAAGTATATATTTAATATTTATAAAATAATATTTTTATATTAAAGGTTTCTTAAAATTATTAAAAGTTAAAATAATATTTATAACTTATATATTAATATAACTATATATAATATTAAATTCTATTTTTAACTTTAAATAACTATAAAGTTAGTTTTTAACTTAAAAGTTATATTAAACTAATTTAAAATCTAGTTTCTTAATATAACTAATATAATAAAAATATAAAACTATATAGTTACTATTAACTAATATAATATATAAAAGTTATTAGAAATATTCTTTCTCTTTTATTCCTTATTATTATCTTTAACTTTATCTTTATTATTAACTTTAACCTTTTATTAATACCCTTAAATTATTCCTTAATAATTACACTATTTTTAACTAAATAAATTCTTTAATAACTAATTAAATAGATTTATTATTAGTTAATATATTAATTTTTAATTAAATAAGTTTACTATTAATTAATATATTAATTTTTAATTAAATAGATTTATTATAAGTTAATATATTAATTTCTAATTAAATAAGTTTACTATTAATTAATATATTAATTTCTAACTTACCTAATTTTTAACACCTATTAGAATATTTTATTTACTATTATTAGCTTTTTAAAAGTATTTTATATATTATTAATAGTTTCTTTTTAAAGCTTTTATTTTTATTAAAATATTTTTAATTTTATTATTCTTTAACTTTAATTTAAGTATTATTTCCTTTTAAGTATTTTAAATATAAATTAAAATATAGTTTAAAACCTAATTTAATTAAAGGAAATTTATTAAAAATTTATTAAAGTTTTAATTCTATTTTTATAATATTTATAATTAAACTATTTAATTTTTAATTATTAAAAATATTAGTTTCTACTTTAAAAGTTAAAAGTTTATAAATTAATTTATAAAATTTAAAGAATTTAACTACCTTCTTACCCTTATTAATAAACTTTAATTTTAAATAAAAGAATAAAAATTTCTTTATTTTTTAATTTAAAAAAATACCTAATTTAAATTATAAACTAATTCTTATATATTAATATAGTTTATAAAAATATAAAAAAATAATATTCTTTTTATTTTAAATTATTATTTAAAGCTTTATAAATTTTAAAAGTAATAATTTTTATATTTTAAAAGATAAAAGTTTAAAAGATAAAGTATAAAAGGGTTAAATAGGTTTATAATAAATTACTATTTAATAGTTATATACTTTAAAGTTATATAATTTTAAATTTTAAAAATAAAATTTTAAAAGAAAAACTTAAAAAGGTAGATAGGTTTATAATAAAATACTACTTAATAATTATATACTTTAAAAATAAATACTTTTATATTTTAAAAATAATATTTTAAGAAATAAAATATAAAAAAGGTAAATAAACTTATAATAAAAGATTACTTAATAATTATAATATTTATAATTTTATATAACTTATATTATATTATATAATTATTAATAAAAGGTTTTATATTATTTATATTTAAAAAAGGGTAAGGTATTAATACTTTTAATAAACTTATATTTAATAAAGGAGAATCTAATAAAAGTTAAAAAGAAATAAAAGGGAGAGTTATAATATATAACTATTTTATAATAAAAAAGAGTATAAGTTTTATACTTATTTTTTATAAAAGAAATTAAAAGTAAGTATTTAAATTAAACTTTTATAAAGTTAAATTTAAAGTTTAACTACTTTACTATTTAAGCCTTTTATTTAATATTTTTATAACTTTAATAAAAGTTATTTTTAAAGATATTTATAAGCTTCTTTAAGATAATATTACTAATAAATTTATAAGAATATACTATTTTATAAAATAGGAGAAAATTAATAAAAGGAAGTATATAAAAGGTGGTCTTATTAATTTATAAAAATATATAAAAGTATTATAATATAGGAAGTATAATAGTTATTAAGAGAATATAATAGTTATAAAAGAGTATAGTTATTATTATTTTTTTTTAAGAAAGGTTATAAAGAGTTAGTTTAAATTTAAGTTAAATAGTAGTAGCTTAAAAAGATAGGTAGTTAAATAGGTACCCTATAAAAATTTTATTTAATAAACTATATAAGCTACTCCTTTAATAATAAAAGTAAAATAACTTTAATAATAAGAGTAAAATAGCCCTAATAATAGTTTAAATTATATTAAATAAAACTTTTAAAAATTAATTTATATAATAAAAATATATTAAAAATAAATTTAATTTATTAATACTATTTTTAATATAAATTTAATATAATTATAAAATTAATTATTAATATAGTATAAATATACTACCCTTATAAATTTTAAGTAATTAACTTTTTAAAATTATAATATTTATAATACTTATTAACTAATTTAGAAATATTAATAAAAGAGTATTATAAAGTTTTTAAGTAGTATTATTATAGTTTATTTATTTAACCTTATAATAAAATTACTAAATTTATTTCCTAAACTTCTTTATTTATTTATAATTAATAATAATTTTAATAATAAACTTCTCTTTATTATTAATAATTATAACACCTAAAAATAAAGGTATTTTAAAGGCTTACTTAAGGGTTATAAATTAAAGTATTTAATAAAAATATCTTTTAACTAATATAATTAAATAAATAGCTTTAAGTAGTATTTAAAAAGTTAAACTTTTTATAATTTTATAAAACTTTATTTAATAAAATAAAAGTTTAATTTAATAGTTTAAATAATAACTATAATATTTTAATTTAATAAACTTAATATAAATATAATCTTCTTCTATTAAAATTAATAACTATTAATATTAATTATTATAATATACTTTTATTTTAATTTAAATAATTTAAATATATATTATTATTTCTTTATAAATAATTTACTATATATATTTAAACTTATATAAAAGTAAGTATATAACTAATAAAAGCTTTAAAGTAGTTAACTATAAAGTATAATATATAAAAGCTATTTTATAAAGGTTAATTTAAAAGTATTTATTATAAATAAAATATATAGTAATTAATATTTCTAAAAAAGGATTTTATAAAGTATTAAAATAAAAATAAATTTTAAAACTACTATTTATATTAATTATTTAACTTATTTATTTACTATTATATAATTAATAGCTATTATTTAAATATTAATTAATATAACTTTATAAAACCTTACTATAAAGAATTAAAAACTTTTATTTATATTTAAAATAAATATATTAAATAAACCTTAATTTAAATAAATATAAATAATATATTTATTAACTTAATTCTTAATAATATAATTAGTTTAACTAATAAATTTATATAAAACTTAAAAATTTTATAAATAATTAATAAAATATAATTATTTCCTTTAATTAATAAAAATAGGCTAATAATAAAATCTAAATATAAAATAATAAAGGTATTATTAATATTTTAATAAATTATAAATTATTAAAAATAATTACTAACTTAAATTATAAATATTATATAAAGAATAATTAATAATATATTTATATACTTATTTAATTATATTTTTAAAAATAATATCCTTTAAAAATAAAAATTTATTTTCTTTAATATAAGTATAATTATTATATACTATTTAAAAAACTATAATAACTTAAATATAAAATTACTAGCTAAAGCTTTCCTTTATTAATATAATATAAAAGTTAACTTTTAAATATATTTAAAATTATATAAAAAGAGCTTTAATCCTCTAATATAATTTATAATATAATTAAGTTATACTAATAATTAAAAGTAAATTAATTAAAAATATAATCCTTTTTAAAGCTTAAACTAAGTTTTTCTTAAATATAATAAATATTTATAACTAAATAATTATTATACTATTTACTTTCTAAGTTTTAATCTTTACTATTAAAATATTTTTAAAGGTATATTAATTTATTAATTTATAGTATAACCTTTTAAATAAAGAAAACTTAATAAAATAATAATAATTTTTAAATTAATTATAGTTTTATAAATAATTCTACTATAATATAAGTTTAATATTAAATAACTATATATATTTATATTATTAATTTAATTAGTTTTAATATAAACTATAATAATTTAATTTATAATAATTAAAATAAAATATTTATATTAATATAAAATTTATTAAACTAATAAATAATAATAATTTTATTAATATATTTTATTAAAAAAATTATTATTTAATAATTTAATAAATATTCTAAAAAAATAAATAGTAACTTTAAAAAGTATTTAATAAACTTATAATTAATAATAATATAAATCTTATTATAATTTAAATAATATAAATACTTTTTAAAAACCTATACTAATTTTAAGGTTTTAACTTAAAGATAAAATAGTTCTTCTTAACTAAAATTAAAATATATATAAAAAAATAAACCTATTCTTTCTATCTATTTATATTTAATATAAACTAATACTAATATCTTTACTATTAATATTAATATAAAAATAAAGAACTTTATATAATTAAAAAAGTTAAATTAATATAAATAATAAAACTTACTTTAATTACTTTTATATTTTTATTAATTAAAACTATAACTTATTATAATACTTTTACTCCTTTTTCTATTCCTTAATCTACTTTAATATAATATTAATAACTAAATATATAACTTTAAGTAGAAAAATAAAGTATTATATATATATATTTCTCTAAAAGTTTACTTATAAACTTCCTTTAAAGCTAAATATTTTTAACTTATTAAAGGAATACTATAATAAAATAATTTAAAATAAAATTATAATAATAACCTATAAACTTTATATTTTATTCTAATTTCTAAAATTAAATAGTATTTAAAACTTATAAATAGCTATTATCTTATTTATTATAATTAATAATTTAAATTATAATATATAATACTTTAATACCTTTAATTTAATTTAAATAAAATAATATTTTAATAAAAATATAAAGTAATTATTATTTTAAATATAATAAAAATTAGTTTAAAATATTATAAATAAGCTTTAATATATTTAAAAATATTATAATATTATTAATATAAATAAATATAAAATACTATAAATATATATTAAATAAAAATTTTATTTAATATTAAAAAAGAAAAAATAATAAATCTTATAATAATTATAATTATTTACTTAAAGCTATAATAAGGGGTAATAAATATTATCTTTTAATAATTCTTTTAATAATAACTTATTAAAAAACCTTTAAAAATATTATAATAATAAAGACTTAATTATTTTTAAAAATTTAAATATATTATCTTAATAAAATAAAAGGTATTTATATAATATAAGCTTTATATTTACTTTATATAAATTTATTATAATATATAACTTATTATTATATTAAATTATAAAAGTAAAAGTTATAATTATATAATTATCGCTTAAATAAATAAGTTTAATAATATTTATATTAACTAACTTATTAATTATATTATTAAAGCTTTTAGTTATATTATAATAAATTATAAGGTTATTAAATAAAGTTATTAATATTAATATTTAATTTAAAAAATTTCTATTTTAATTCTATTATTAAAATAATTTAATTTAAAATAAAATAAATAATAATATTATAAAATAATTTAATAAACTTTCTTTATATATTTAAGTCTTTATAAAAGGTTAATATTAGTTAAATTAATATTAAAAATAGGGTTTAATATAAATATATTAAAAATAACTATTTAATATTTATTTTTATTTTCTTTAAAGGGTATCTCCTTAAAATCTTTAATAATAAAATAATAATTAGGATTTAATTTTATTAAATAAAAATATCTTTAAGTTTAAAGCTATAAAGAATACTTTAAAATATTTTAAAACTTACCCTTTATAAATAGTAATAAGGTAGTTATTAAAATTAAAAAAGGTAAAATATATATAATACTATTTATAATATTATTAATAAAGAATTTATAAGTTAATTTATAAAAGTTAATAAGAATTTATAGTTTAATAAAATAATCTTTAATTTAAATAAAAGCTTTTAAAATTAAACTTATATATTAAAACCTTTATTAAAAGAATTAAATACTTTCTACTAGCTTTTAAAATAATACTTTATTAATTTATAAAAGGGTTTTTATAGTAAATAATATAAATCTTTTAGCTAATATTTATAATTAAAATAGTTTTATTATTTATATAAAGCCCTTATTAAATATATAATTAATATTATTTAAAAAAGTTTAAAAAGATTATAAAAAGGTTATTAATAATATAAGCTATCTTTATAATAGTTTATAACTATTATTTATAGTTTAAAATATTAATAAATAGGTTAACTTAATAAGTAATAATTAGGCTATCTTTAATTTTAATTAAATAAATAGGGTTATTAAAGGATTTTTATTTTAAATTAAAATAATATTTAATAAGTAATTTTAAAATATTAAGGTAGCTTTAAATATAATATTTAATATACTATTAAAGAGATTACTAATAAAAACTATATTATTATATATAAATAATCTAGTTTAAAAGAAAAATAAGAAGGAAAATAAAATACTTAAATAAATAAAAGAATAATATCTATTAAAGGTTTTAAATATTAATATAAATAATTTAAATGTTAAAATTATTTCTTTATAATAAAGTTTTAAAGTTAAAAATAAATTTAAGCTTTTATTATTTTATTTAAAGGATACACTAAAAAAGTATTTTTAATAAATTAATAAAAATATTAATAGTATTAATAAAATTAAAAATAAATAAAGTTAAGGACTTTTAGTTAAATAAAAGTATTTTTATTAAAATTTACTTATTTAGTTTTTATTTAGGCTTAAAATCTTAGTTTAATTTAAAACCTTTATAAAAAGAAAGTTAAAAATACTAATAGTATTACTATATTTCCTTAATAACCTTTAATAATATAATTTTAAATTTATTTTTAATTAAAATTATATAAGCTTTAGTAAAGAAATAAAATATACTATTTATTTATTATTATTTATTATTAAAAGGTAATTATATATAAAGTAACTTTATTTATCTAACTTATTAAAAGTTAATTAATTAATATAATTTATAAATTATTTAAAAGTATTTTTATTAATTAAAAATTATTAATTATTTTTCTTTAAGTAGTATTATATAATAAGTTATATATATAATTAAGATTATAAGAATAACTTTAGTTATATAAATAGTTTAAAATTTAATTATTATAATAAATATAAAAAAGGGTTAAATAATCTTAATCTTTATATTATAAAGCCTAATTAAATTATTTTATTTAATTATAATAATTATTAAAGTATTTATATAAAATATTAATTTAGTCTTATAGCTTTTAATTTATTTAAATTAAGTATTTTTAGCTTTTTTATTTTTATATTATTTAAAGTAAATATTATATTTAATTTAACTAATAAGTATTTTAAAATCTTTAAATATATTCCTTTAAAATTATAAAATAATAATAGTTTATAGTTTAAAGTTAAATTTAATATAAATATATTAAACTTAAATATTTTTATTAATCTTTCTAATCTTATTATAAAGGTAAATTTTATTATTAATATATTTATAAAAAAATAGCTTATCCTTATTTTAAAAATTATAGTTTATTTTATTTACTTTAGCTATAAAGTTTTATAATTTACTTAAAATACTATTAAAGTTTATTCTTTTAAAAATAAGGTTTATTAATAACTTAATTTATTTATAATCTATTAAAAATATAAATTAATAAGTATTATTTAAATTTAGTTTTAATATAATATTAATAAAAAGTATATTAAAATAGTATTTTTATTATAAATTTAAATAAAATAGTTAATATAAGAAATATAGGTATTAATATTTATATTAGAAAATTTAAATATTTTTAATTTTAAATATAAAACTACTTTATAATTAAATATAATTATTTAATTTAAACTTAATTAATTACTATAATTATTTAAATAAAAGCTAATATAAAATTATTATAAGTATTTTTATTTTACTTTAATCTTTAAGTTATATAAAAGAAAATTATAAAATTAATACTAATTAGATAAATTATACTTTTATTATTAATAGTTTGAAAATAGCTATTTAATTAAACGTTATTTTAATAAATATTAAGTTAAAAATATTAATAATATTCCTTTAAAAGAATATAAAAATTTAAAAATAAGGTTTATAAAAAATATTCTACTATAATAATATAAACCTTTAAAAAATATAGCATTTATAAGTTTAATAAATAAATAATAAATAGTAACTATTTTATTTTAATAAATTTTTTATTAAACTTAAATATTATTTAATAAAAATAAAAAAATTAATTAAAATATAATTAAATAAAGCTTTTAAAGTATTTTAAAGGTAATATTTTATTTTATAATATAAAAATAGTAATATTAAAAATAATTTACTTAAATATAAAGAGCCACTAAGCTATAAATTTTAAAGATAATATTTTAGGTAAAATTAAGGGTTAAAAACTATAAAAATTAAATAATCCTACTTAAAATATAATAAAAATATAAAAGAAAAGAAAAATAGTTTTATAAAATATTTAATTAAAATAAGGAAATTAAAAGTATTATCTTTATTTTACTTAATAATAAAAACTATTTTATTAAAAATAAAATACTAATTATAAAGGAAAATAGGATTTTAAATATAAAAGAAATAATTTAATAGATTTAACTTTAAAAATTTAATAAAATTTTATTTTTATAAGAAAAAGTTTTATTTAAGTTAAAAGTTTATATTTAAAATAGTTTTTAATAAATTAATTAAAATAATTAAAAGTAAAAATAAGGTTTACTTTATAAAAATTATTTTAAAAGGAAAGTATACTTTAATATTTATATATTTATAGCTTAAATCTAAAAGGTTAATTAGAAAGAGTTAATTTAAAAGGTTAAAAACTTAAAAGCTTTTATAAATAAAGTTAATAAATAATAAATAACTATTAAAAATATTACTTTTAAAATAAACTTATTATTTTATTTTATTAATAAAAATAGTAAGATATATTTTATTTAATTTAAAAAGTTAAAAGTTTAACTTAAATAAAATATTCTTTAATATTTTTAAGTAACTTTTACTTTATTTATTAATAAGTAATAAATATTTTAATTAAATATTTTATTATAAGTTAAAAATATTAAAGGGTTAAATTTAAAAAAGGTTTAATAAAAGGTTTAATAATTAAAAGTTTATTAAAATTATTAAGTTAATAATACTTAATATTTAATAAGTTAGTTATTTTTAATAATTATTTTAATTATTATAATTTAATTAAAGCCTTTAACTAATTAAGTTAAATTATTTTATAAAAGTTTATAAAAAGTTTTATAAATACTTAAAGGGTTTTAATTATAATTTAATTTATATATAGTTTTTAATAACTATAAAATTAATTTTTTACGTTAAAAATAAAGAGAATATTAATTAGTTATAGCTATTATATTATATAATATTTAAGTAGAATAAAGCTTTAAAAATTAAATAAAAAACTAAATAAAGGTTTTTATAGTTAATTTTATTAAAGGTATTTTATTTATATATATATATTTGGAGAAGAAGCTAGCCTATGGGAAGCTATGGGGAAGGTAGTAGTGTAGGCCCGTCGGCCTGATTAGTTATCCCTAACAATAAATACGAAGAAGGCGGCGGCCTCGCCGTTAAGAGCGGGCTCCGAGGCGGCCTAAATCGAATTCTCATTATTAATATATGAAATTAAAGTTTTGATCCATTACACGGTCCTGGCTTACCTGGATACTGAGAGCCATCGCGGGGAAGAGCATCCCTGTCCCGATACCGATCGGGATGTTTAGAAAAACCCAGGCAGCTGTTGAGGTCCCTGCATCTAGGAGAAGTCTTCAACATGAGTAATTAGCCATCAAAGACCCCCAATTGAGTGGCTTCATGGGAGATTGGCGAGGAGCGAGCTATAAGGCGGCCACAGCCTGTCTCAGAACCTGAAGCCGGTGAAGCCTTTTACCTATATATATATAGGCTGGAGGTAGGGAGTGTTTGTCGTTGGAGGGGTAAAAGTTGTACCCAGAGACTGCTTGCTTACAGGATCCCGGCTCCAAGCGTGGTGAGTGCCCAGCCGATCCAGATGGACCAACGATAATGTCCTGTTTTGGCAGCAAAAATACCAACAACAAGTCCTGAGGGCGCGACTGTCAGGGTTTCAGGGAGGCAGGCAACCGCAGAGATGACGGGACTGTAGAGCTTGACGCCCTGGTAGTAGAGAACTGCTCGGCGCGTGTCAGCAACTAGGTCTGCTTGTGTCAGGAAAAGCATGCACAATGGGCGATCGTACTCAGGAAATAAAGTATACTCCACAGAATTATCCCGTGGCACATGGTCATAGCATATGACGAAAGCATATCCCAGTTATTGAAGACGCCCTTATGAATGATGGGCTCAGAGGCAAAGCGGAATTCCCAATAGGCAAAGGCAAACAACCCACAAGGCCCGATGATCAAGGGTAACAGCACCCTCCACGAACCCCATTCATACATTACGCCGCCTGTGGTGAGCCCGAAGAGAAATCCCGTTGAGCTGATGGTGAATAGAAGAGAGCCAAACCAATCGAAACGGCGGAGTTTGCTCATGATGTCGCCAGGGATTGGGGTCTGGTGAAGGAACAGGACCACGAACACGATCCCGACAGCTATCACAGGCAAGTTGACGTAGAAAATCCACCTCCAGGTGACATCCTGTGCGAAACCCGCCCCGATGAGCGGGCCGGTGACAGTTCCAATCGACCAGACGCCACTCAGCACACTGAGCCAGTGGCCCCTGAAGGCAAGCGGGACGAGGTCGGTGATGACGACCTCAGTGAGGGCGAGGAGGCCACCACCGCCGACGCCCTGAACAGTACGGCCGGCAAGAATGACGCTGAAATTTCCGGCGAGGGCAGCGACAAGAGAGCCGGCGGCAAAGAGAGCGGATGACAGGTAGATGAGTAGCTTGCGACCGAAGATATTGCTGAGGGAGGCGACGGTGGGCTGGAGCACGGTCGAGGCGAGCAGGAAGCTCGTGCCGGACCAGAATGCCTCGAGCGCTGTCCCGCCCAGGGCTGCGCTCATGGTAGGGAGGGCTACAGACAGCGTGGTCGCATCAAAGGCACAGGCGAGTCCCAGAACACACAGAGCGCTGAAGGCGAGCACGAAGTCCCGGGTAGGGCGGAACACGGGCTTGTCGTTGATAATTTCCACGGTTGCCGTGCTCATGACCGTGGGTATTCTCTGCAGGGTGTCATCTTCCGACGCTTCATCTTGGACTGGTGGCAGGGTGCTAAAGCCGAGGGTGGCCACAGACTCGGGTGTCTCTTTTGACGCCATGCTCGAGGTGGGCCTAGGCATCCAGACGAGCGAGCAGTCGAGTCTTGGGTGTCTTGCTTTCACTTTGCCTCTATCTTGTTGGGCTGGAGCATATCTCATATCGGATCTGTGAGCCCCAGCAGGAGGCGCGATCCTATTATCAAAGACACAGCAACCCACCGACCCTCCCGCATTCGGGCGGGCTTGCCGGGACCGGTATGCCAAAACCAAACTCGACCGGGTCCTTTGATTCGGGCGGGCGGCTCGGTGAACAAGGCCAATTGCAGGCGCCGGCCATGCCAGGCATGGGCTGGTCCATTACAACGAAGAGGTATGTATCATCAGGAGCGGCAGGGCCTGCGGGAGGTGGGTGGTGTGGCCCGCCGGAGCGCATCACAACGACACTGTCGTGAAAAGGGCACTTGCCAGGAAAGAAATATTTCAGCTCCGTCGTCGTCGTCGTCGTCGTCGTCAGGGTTATCCATCCCGTCCACCTTATTGTTGGGCCCGGCCCGGCGTACACAGCTCTGAAGAGCCTCGTCTTGCCAGCTGGTTCTGGCTGGGGAGCCGAAGGTGAGACATGGTAGCGGCTGAGGCTGGCGATCCGAGGCACGGACTAGCGGGCGGTAGATGAGGGTGGGCGTCGGCAGAGAAGGTTGAGCCTCAGAGGGCGAGCTAATAATAATGAGTGAGATGGGCTCGATGGGCTCGATGGGCCCAGATAAGGTTCTGGCCGTGCGACTTTGACACACGAGCGCGCATAAGCTGATCGTCCTATGTATCTACTTAGGTTCCTATGTACCTTGAGTATATAGGTATGCTGGAAGACAGGCCACATACGGTGTCTGTCTGGTCACCATCTAGATGCCTTGCTACACACCTGGGTATACATTGGGGCTGTCGGGTGCTGGCGTGCTAAATAAGTACCTAGGTACCTAGGTGGATGGCTGGATGGCTGGATTGCTGGACGGCTGCTCCCTCGGCCGAGGATGCCAAATGCTACTACTACACCATCACAGCACCAAGGCCTGGCTCGTTTCGTTTCTTGCCCGCTCAACCCCACCCAGGTCTGGACCACGGCGTTCATCATGTTTTCTTACCTGCCCGGCCTGCCCGGCACCTCGACACCAAGACACCAAACCCCCTCCT
This sequence comes from Diaporthe batatas, assembly GCF_019321695.1. Taxonomy (NCBI): domain Eukaryota; kingdom Fungi; phylum Ascomycota; class Sordariomycetes; order Diaporthales; family Diaporthaceae; genus Diaporthe; species Diaporthe batatas. Next base: position 1,961,685 of record NW_025408554.1, on the reverse strand, counting down.
CCAACCCCCCCCTCCCCAAATGGCTCGCCGTCTCCCCGCCCACCCATGCCCATACCCATGCCCATGCCCCTCGCTTGGTGGTGCTGCCAGCTCGGCCCAGCTGCCGCCTGTGAAACCGCGACGGCTTAGCCATCGCCAATATCACCATCGCCGGGTTTCACATCTTCAGATGAGAGCCCTCTCTGAGGCTTGAGGCTACCGCCTGCTCTTTACTCGCCCCCATCGCCCTCTCCCGCTTTGACTCTCCCATCCTCGGCGTGGCATCTATCGTTGGACCCTCGGCACCTTCTGCCCGTAGCCCATATAGGTACGGTGCATACCGCTGCCGCATGAACATCCCCCATCCTGCTTGTTCGCAACCTCTTGCCGCCCCGAGCCGCAATCGCCTGCCAGCTGCTCAACATGGTCAACACGGGGAAGCCTTCGGGAGGCTGCAAGCTGTGTCGCGCCCGCAGGATCAAGTGCGATGAGACCAAGCCCTTCTGCTTGAAGTGCCAGAAATCAAAACGCCAGTGCCCCGGCTATAGAGACCCCTTCGACGGCAAGATCCGCGATGAGACCCAGTCCACCATCCGCAAGTTCAAGCGGACCCGCATCGTAATCGAAAAGGAACAGGTCTTGGAGGACCAGGCCCTGCTCGAGCTCGAGCAGATCAAGTACCATGACGACGAGCACATCGAGGCCCGCCCTGCCGAGTGGAAATGCGGCTACTTTGAAAACAGGAGGGGCAGCGACTCGGGCAACTCGTCAACCTCCATCACCTCCACCGCGTCGAGCAGTTCCTGGGGGGCGGTGCACGACGATTATTTCGCCTCGCTCGTCACCCCCGTCGAGCAGCAGGCCACCTGCTACCTGCTCTCCGACTACGTGCTCGTCTCCGAGATGCCTGGAGGGCGGAGGGGATATTACAAGTTCGCCTACAAGATCCTAGCCAGAGGCGACACTTCAAGGTGTCTCTTGTCTGCCTTCAAAGCAGTCTCCTTCGTCGCCTTGGCCTCCCGTCCAAACTCCCACCACCTCATGATCGAGGCCGAGTCTCACTACTCCAAGGCCCTGAGGGAGGTCAACAGGGCGATCCAGGACCCGGCCCAGGTCAAGAGCGACCAGACCCTCGCCGCCGTCTTGCTCCTGGCCTTCTACGAGGTAAGTCGGCATGTTTCTCGTCTTCCAGAACCATGGAGCGGGGAGGCTAACGGTCAACCCCGCAACCAAGACGCTGGCATCCACGCGTGAGAGGCTCGATGAGTATGTCAACCACATCAAGGGGGCCGCCCAGCTCGTCAAGATGCGGGGGCCAAGGCAGCAGGAGACCGACGAGGGCGCCGAGATGTTCGCAATGACACGCAACCAGTTCCTCGCCATCCGCAGCATGTCGCCCGCAGTCGAGAATGATGACTACACATGGCTGCTGCGCTCACACTGCGGCGAGCCATATGTCAGCCGGGTTGCGACCCTCACCATCGCGTGCAGCGAGATCCGCATGAAGACCGACCGGCTCCTTTCCGGCGGGGACCGAGACCCGCGAATGATTCAAGGCGTCCTGGAGCTGTTGCGGACCGCGCAGGCCATGCAAAAGAAGCTGTCGGGTCTGGACCAATCTCAAAGTGCAGTGTGGTCTGTGAGCACCGTCATACGAGACTCCCTCGGCCCGCGCGACGGGGCTGATGACCCACCTGGGGAGGTTTACACTTTCCACAACCTCTATACTGCCATGATTTATACCATCATTTGGTCCTCGCACATCCTTCTCACCACATGCATATTCCGCTGCATGGCCTGGCTAGTGGCTCCCGACGACTGGCGGGTAGGCGACGACTACGAGGCCACCGTGAAAGCCACCAAGCAACGCATCGCAGACATCGTCGCGGCCACCCCTTACTGCTGCTCTTGGAACGGGTGCGACACCGAGTATTCCGACTTTCCCGTTGGCTTGTCCACCCCGACCTCGCCCGCAAAGGGCGTCGCAGGCTTGGTCATCTACAGGCCTGCCTTCGTGGCCATGGTCTCGGATTATGCCACCCCAGAGCAGAAGGAGTATCTCTACGGCCGCATGAAGTTTCTGGCTGACATTGTTGGGATTAAGCAGGCCAATATCTTGCTGAAGGTACGTCTCACGTCGCGAGAGCCACCATATCCAGACGTTATCAACCTATACTAAGTCCTAGCCCAGGCACGCGACAAGTCAGCGACTCCCTCGCGCGACATTGAGCGAGACATGGCGCGGACATGAATTCAAGCGTTGGGAGCGCAGGCTGACCAGTACAACTGCTTCTTGTTATTTTTAATTTCCTTGTTCCTTTTTCCCCCTTCTCTTTTGAGCATACAGCCTGGGCGAGGCGTTCCTGAGGGCTTCAAGCTGGTAGAATTTGCTTCTGGGGCTCATTAGGCCCCCTCAACGTTGCATCATAGGGGTTCAAGGTGTTTCTGTCACGGTATGAGCGAGTCTAGCTGTTACTTCCGCCGACGTCCGTTGAACACAGTTTTCCGGAGCCAACCAGGAGGCATCTTTCACGAAAGTCTCAATATAGTTATAACCATGCCGACTTATTTTCCACCGCAAACTCCCTGAATGTCTTCGGTCCCCTCCCAGTTTCCCTTAATACCACGTCATTGAGCCTCTCCTCCGATCCATTTCTTATCGAGATGTCCATGGATGCCAGGACTCGGGCGTACTCTTCACTTAGCCCGGAATTTCTAACATGGCGTTCAACCAGCTCGTCCACGGTGAGGTTGACGTGAACGATTTTCTTGTCGATGACGTCGCCGAGGACGTCCGCACACTGCGTTTCGGTCAGTTCCACCAGCCTCGGCGCTAGAGGAAGTATTAAAGACATGAAACAATGGCTTGGCTTTGAGGGCCTCCAATTCAGACTTACCTGTTCATAAGAGAGCAGCTCGGGCCCCAAAACAACACAGTCCCTGTTTGGTGGCGCCGTGGCCGTCAGCGCAGAGAATGCACACGCGGCGACGTCTACCTTGGAGACCCAGGGTATCCTGCCGTCTCCTGATGCGGAGTAGACCTTGCCTTCGGCCCGGACCGCCTCTAACAGACCGCCGCGCTCTGTCCAGTTGTCCATGAGCCAGGTGGGGCGTATGATCCCAAACCCAATGTCGCCACGAGCGCCGAGCTCCTGCAGGTACTTTGCGGTCCCGCCGAAGAACGGCCCGCCCGCCTCAACCGAAGTGGCACTCCTGGTGGAGATCTGGGATTAGCAATGGCCTTGGTCCTTTTTATGGGGGCACGATCAGGTCTTCTGGTGCCCTGAGAACACTTGTATGCCATTCTTGCTGGTGGGAGGCTGGGAGACGCGCGTACTGTAGCACAAACCGCTTCACGCCGTGCTCCTTCCTGGCCAGGTCGATAAAGTCGTTCATGATGGAGCTTGCATCAGGCACCGGCGGTGAGATGAGGTATACCGCCGCTATGGGCGAGGTCTTGGTCGCCGTTATGAAGGGGTTCGACCATGTCATGCGGTCGAGCCAGTCAAACTTCACCATCGGGTGGACGGTGGCGGCGGTGGCCGAGGACGCTGACCGCGACGCGACGAGATAGGACGTGGACGATGCCTGGCATAGTTCGGCGATGCACAAACCGACCTTCCCAGTGCCACCGGTTATAAGTAGTGTCTGTTGTTGTCCTACGGGGCCTCGGGTGTGCCCTCCGTTTTTGCGGGTATGGATGTCTGATCTCATGGTAGTCTCTCTCGGTGGATCCATGTGAGAGCAGCTTAGTAGGGGGCCGCAGCCGCGGGCCAGGCTTGTTGTCCTGGTGCTTGGCTGGGTCTTGATTGTTATACTGCGTGCTGCTATTATACTAGTGTGTGCTGCGGACGAACATGATCACCAGCTTATATAACCAGCGGCATCAACAGTTACTCCGTACATGAGTCTCCCTATGGGCTAAGGAGCCGTGGCATGATGTTTCCCCGCCATAACTCGCAGCAGGAAGGTCTTCCTTCGTATACCCTAGGGTACATACCTAGGTAGTGTGATTCCGGTAAGTCCGGTCCCCGTTACCGGAAGTACGCTTGTGTTAAGTCCGAGCTCCAGCAGAATACACACCGCACACACACAATTCCACATTTTGACTGGCCTTGTTCAATTGATAAGTGTCTAATGTTGCTATCCCGCTATTTTATCGCGGTGGACTGGATGAGGCAAGGCTCATCTGAAAGTGTTCCAAGGTTCCTTGCGATTGGCCATTCCTGCCACGACATGAGCAGACTTTTCATGCCATAATACGTGTTGGTATGGTTCACGATATACCTAGGTAACCATCTGGTCAGGGCGAGCGTGCCTTTATCGTTCTGTGTGCCGGCTCACAGCTTCTGGCAATTGCGGTGCGATTTCAAGGCACAAGAATATCCAATACAACTTTGGTGCGACAAGCGGGAGTTCCAAATCCCGTCGGCCTTTACCCTTTTCCCGTTACTCCCTACTGTTATTCTGAAGATCCTATCAGATATATTAACTATGTAGAATGAAAGCGAAAACTCAGTGTTAATGGTGCCTAGGTAGTTACTACTATGCACCCCGTTACTATTTCCTGGTTAGTAGCAAATGTACTTTTCTCATTGGATTGTAAAGCCTTGTCGGTCGCAAGTCTAAAAGCACTCTCAGGGTGTTCATTCGCTTTTGGGCTCACGATGAGATCTTGAGTAGGGCAGAGACTATCTTCAACTGTGCAAGTTGTTTGGTTGTGTTATGGTAGGTATCTGCGCACCCTGGCGATCTTAAAGCCTTGTCGAGCCTTTTACCATTCTATCCTGCAAGTCGCATCATGCTCATTGGCGTCAAGCAAAGCCAGGTGGCTATGACACATTTAGAGTTCTGTGTGTTCACCTGTAACTGCTCGTCCGAGAATTGCGAGCAGTCCGTCCAGCCGATCGGGGCTGAACCAATGTTTTCAAGGTTTACTCAGACGTGCAATCATCAGACGGAGTCTTGTTATCCGCAGGTGAGCAGCCGATCGGCAGGAAGCAAAACAGTATCATTTCTGCAGTGTATTATCTCTGGCCACTATCTAAATTGTATTTCATTCATCACACTTGCCGTCTCACTAGGACTTCTGGACATTGCATATGTAGTTTTTAAAAAGATTGATTACGCTCCCTACCAACGCATCTATCCATGTTTTCTTTCTGGGTTCCGAGGTTGGCGTCATATAGTACCTGGCATATATAATCGGCGCCTTGTTCGTCTCAAATATATGCATGAAGCTCGGATGGGATGCTTCCATTGGTGAAATGCATCTGAACCGTGGCCGCTGCATGCAGGCTTTGGTTGGAGTTGTGGCAGTGGGCCAGTCATGTCTGACTCCGCAAAGCACTGAAACTCTGGGGCTCTTGTGTTGATGAAATATGCCTTGCCAAACATCCGAGAGGGGTAATTTTCAGTGCTTGGACCCAGGCCTTTGTCAAGGTTTGGATTTCGAGACAAAACAATGAGCAAAGACGTTGCATGATCGTCGCCGCACATCCCCATATTCGTCCGGTCTCAAAACCTTGGTGATGACTACTGCCACCAATGGTCTGCCAACAAATGCGCGCCCATTTCCGCTGAGATGATGCTAAGATGAACGTCTTGGTATCATCGGACTTCCCTCATATCACCTCGATGGCTCCATAAATTTCCCCCCAAGTCGAGACCGACCCGGTCACCTGCACAAATATGGACATAGAAGGGTGGTGGCACGAGTTATTTGTGCGGGCCGAAGGATTACACCTGGAAGGCAGGCAGAGCTGTGGAATTCTCGTGCCTGTCGACTGTGGAAATGGCGTGTGTTGTCCCCCAGCAAGCACATGCGTTGCTGCTGGAAGTGGGAGTAACTGTCTGGGGCCGATTGGCGGAATAACGGTGAGTCCATGCTCGGAAAAACGAAGTGAATATCTTTTTGCCTTTGGTGGTGGGTCTCTCGAGTTCATCGGAGACGAGATTGCATCCGCAGTGAGAATCTCACGATGATCACTTTTGTCGCCGTCTCTGGCAAGACTGCTAACTCGCCGTGTCCAGGTCCCAGGTCTAACCGTGAGCGCCCCAGCTCCGGCCGCAAGTGAGTTGAATGGCAGAAAGATTCACGCACGACGAGTCCTTACTTACAACGACAAGCATCGACGGCGGCATCGACGGCTGTGCCGCTCCCTCCGACTAGTATACCACCTCCCGAAGCATCCACTTCCACGGTAGTGCTACCGCCGCCGACCACCTTTACCACTTTGACAGTGTCACCAACGCCGCCAACCTTGGCTCCCCCATCAGCCGCACTGCCGACGGTCAGCCAGCCCGCACCACCCGTGGCACCACTGCCAACGAGCTCAACGATCCCAACGAGTCTGGGGAGCTCGTCAATCATCGCTCCCCCGTCCTTGGTGTCGACATTCTCTACCCCTTTGCCATTCCCATCTTCGTCGGCCGGATCGACAAATGTGGCGGGAGGGGTAGAGGGCTCCCCAACCACAGCAACGGGTGCCACAGGAGCTGCCGTCAGCGTCACGCCTATCACCAATGGGGCCACAGGTGGCAGTTCCGGCGCCAAAAACGAGCTGAGCACAGCCGATCTTATCGGCATCGCTGTAGGAGGGGGGACAGCCATTGTTCTCCTTATAATACTAGCGGCAGCCGCTGTGATTATGTGGCGGAGGAAGTCCTCGAGGAAAAGTCAACCAAGGGATTCAGATGTTCTGCCGATCACGAGGGAGGTCTCTGAACCGCACCGCAGCCTCCATACCCTATCCTATCCCGACGATGTCTCGGATTCGCGCCAAAGTCTTGCTTCTCCTTCGGATCACTCCGAGGAGGACGAGGACAGCCGAAAGGGAGACGAGCCCTGGGCAATGTCGGGTGCTCGGTCCACGACAGGAGAGGCTACCGATCAGACTCGTGGAAGCCACTGGTTCCGACTGCCAATGCCAGTGCTGGGGCGCAGCAGCCTCGGGTCGACCTTCTCGAGGCCTGGCCCCGCGACATCTCTGCACAGCCACCCGCTGACCCGGAGGTCAACAGCCCCTACTGTACGCCAACCTAGACGGAGCGCGAGGGATTCCGGGGGTGTGCCACGCGTGGTCAGGAAGCCACCTTTGGCGTCACCGCCCCGCATGGCTAGCCAGTCAAGCGAATATGCTGATCGGCAGGCCAGGAATTCAGACCCAGGGAGCATGGGCAACCTCACCAGCGACCCTCAGGCAGGAAGACAGATAGCTAGGGGAGTTCCAGGGGTGGAGGGCGCCGACGACTTGGATGGCTCGCAACGAGGCTCCGGAAGCTCGAGCAATGAGGGACAGAGGCAAGCTATGAGCTTCTTACCCGTCTTCCAGAAGCCGGTATACGTCCAATTGCCAGGGAGCTCAGGTGCAATCGTCGAGTTGATATAGAGAAGTTTGTGGTGGAGACTATAAGCTGATTTTATACTAGTATATTGCAAGAGTAATTGGTTAATGAAGTTAATAAGGGCCCAGTTGCGACTCTGTAAGCCCTGACGTTTTGACACATACATTGAATGCTTGGAAAGATAGATATCAGATTGCTGTATGGGGTGTGGTTGCAGTCATCCGCAAAAGTTTGTTTGACTACCTAGGTATGGAGAGCTGTCAGCCGACGCCACAACTAAGGAGTAATGTCAATATTAATAGAAAGACTCACCCATACTGGGGACCTTGGAGACCAAAGTCCACCTTTAGTTTAGTACCACCTATCGTATTTTACCACTATTATCGACACTGTATACTTTTATAACGCTGTCTTGAGCGTTCACCACTGTATGAAGGCGTCATGTATGTCTTCAGACGTGTGCGGAATATATGCGAAACCAGATAAATAACAGCTAAATGAGGAGGAAATATACTGCTGACTAACCTTATGTACTTGTAGGGAAATGATCGCCTGGGTGGTCGCGCGTGGGACCCCGATCTGACTGTTCTTTATCTGTAGGGACGCCTTCCCAACCTGTTATAATCTCCGAATCTGGGATTGATTATGGAAACGCTTCGCTGGTGTTATAAATGAGCATCCTAGTGGGTGTTCTAGTGCTTTTCGGCGCATGGCAACGAGCTGCATTCATTCCGCAAGGGAAGTTGGGAACGACTGAAGTGAATTAGGAGACGGGCTGGGGCTATGATAGATTAAACCTGTAAGGTCGTAGAAATAACATGATTCCCATGGGCAACGTTATGTACATAAAAGCCTGCAGTCCTGTCATGCCGTGTTTGCCAGAAAAGAACATTGCAATGCATACCGAAACGACAGACGCCATCCACAAGTCTCGTACCAACACTTTTGTTAACGCCATCTCCGATGCATATGGGAGGAAAGAAAACCAAGGCCTCACTCTCGGAGACGAGTAAAGACGGGGAAAAGCTTCTGAAAACGTATCATGGTCGCCCTGCCATGACACATCTTCTCTAGTAGTGAATGACACCAGTTACAAAGGTGTAGCAGCTGAGTTGGTCCTCAGGAACACCGTATAAAAGGGTGTTTGCGTCACAAGCGGCAGAACACCCGGTGTGCAGCGCTGTTCAGTAATAGACTTTCGTGCCTGAGCCAGCGAACGTATTGGCAGCCATCTCCAGCATGCGGGAGACAGCCTCATCGGGCTTTAATAACATCTCTCGCTGACTTTGGCCAACAAGTGTAGACGTAGATGATGCTGGCGTGCTGGTATTGGACGCTAGTTGCATTCCACCTGGCTTAACATGGGCCTGGAGTACGACTCGAGGGCCGGTGGTCCACGGTGGCATGTCAAAGGGCCAAGGGACTGTTTCGCCACCGCAGCCGAAGTCGTGATGGCCCGGCTGAGAGTGCTCAATGACCGGGCTTCTTTCCACCTCCTTGAAATGCGCGAGGTCCGCTTCCATATCACACAGCCTGAGGGTGCCCCTGCCAGCCCACTCGTCGATGGCGTCGGCAATCTCCTTGAAGCCCTGCGTGTGGCCGCCACAATGCCTCGCCTTGAACCCGCAACAGATAAACAGGTATGAGTGGATGAGCTCGTGCAAGAACGTTGAGATGAGTAGTCGGCGATTGAACTTGGTGTCTCTGAGAAACGGGCTGCTCAGGACAATGAGCGTCTCATAGCCTCCCACCAAGGGGGGTTGGGCCTCGCGCAGCGCAGTGGTCCCGATGATCCTCCTGCTGTAGTCGTTCTGTTCGCTCGAGGACCACTCCCATTGCACCCGGCGAGACAAGCGACCTTGGAAGAAAATCTCGTCTGCTGCGCTGAAGATGGACTCGAGCGCGGTCTCGTCGAGGGCGAAGTCGGCACCTCTGTGGTTTCTGGGGTGGATGAGGCTTCGTAGTATGCGCTCATGTCGCCTCACATCCCGCCGCGGGCTGTTCATGTGGCTCCTCACCCTGGCGGCAGCGGCCTTGTCCTCCTCGGGCGAAAAGTTGTTGCATTCGACAGTGGAGTGCGAGTCGGAGTCTGTCAAGATGGTGCGACCCGAATTCGTTCGTTCCATGAAACACGCAACGGGAGCGGGTTCTGGAGAAAATTGGCCATCGCCGCTCGGGGGAACGACGTGGCAATGGCCGTCCCGCAGTCCCGTGGAAGCTGGTGTGCCTTCTCTGATGACGAAGAACTGCGGCTGCTTGGGTGACGGGTCGACGCCTGGTGGTGTTGCAATCATGTGCTCCGATTCCCAGCTCCTCGGGCGCGGGTACAGTGACGTATCGTCCAGGTCGTATCCGTAGGAGTCATCGTGAAGTATGACAGGTAACCTGGCCTCCCTCTTGGAAGAGCATTTGTGCAATGCGTGGCCATCCGTGTGACCGAAAGATCGAGTGAGAAGGCCTCCAGCACCGGCCCAATGAGCCATTGATCATGATAGACTTGTTGTCGTGGGACAAGATCAAATCAGTAGCAGCGGTGGTAGATGAAAGTGCAAGATCAAAAGTGCATAAGCGCGAGCAAGAATAGTATAAAGACCCCGGGCGAGCGTGACAAGATGATTAAGCGCATAATTGAGAAGATCAGCGTGCCAGTTGTTCAAGTCATGCTCCGCAAGTGGTATGGCGATGACAAGAAGTGGCACTGGCTGTCTTGGACGGCCCGCCTCACTTGCATGGAATTGTGTACTTGGCCGGCGGGGCGGCACTTGAGGGTTGTGAAATCGGTAAGGTCTCAAGTTGGGATATGCCTTGGGAGGGAAGGAAACCAAGAGGCAAATAGGGGACCATGGACGGGATGGAGGGCCACTGTGCCATGGCTGTCCCTGGCAACCTTGGGAGTCTCGAACCCCCTGCAAGAAACGTCGTACTGTGGCAGTCCCGACAGCGAGGATGCCACGGGAGATGAGCACAGAACAGTGGGCACAGGACGGACAGCCTCAAAGTCTGTATGTAACGCTGTGGACATCGTACAGCAGACAGTCTGACAGTCCTGCAGTCCTGCAGCGTCCAACGTGATTGAGTGGCATCCTCGGCAAGCGGTGTGCGCGTGCTCGTGCGTGTGTAGGCCTGGTAGGATGGTTTCCAATGGGCTGGGCCGATATGGGTCTTGCTGGGACTTGGTGGGTTTTGCTGCGGGACCCGTGTGCATGCAGCAGACTAGCCAGCCTGCCAGCCTGCCAGCCTGCCAGCCTGCCAGCCTCCCAAGCCTCCCAGTCAGGGCCCGGGAGGACGACAGTTGTTGGTGGTCCAAGTGTCGTACAAGTATTGCTGTCTTGCACCCGAAGAGGCCTGGCTTATTTATACACCCCGGAGCACACAGCACAGCTCATGTTGCGGGTGGCCCAGCGCAAAGCCTTCTGCCGTGCACCAGCAATGGTGTTTGGATGCTCTCGACGGGGCGCGGGCTCGGTGACCTGTGTAGCGGGCCGTCTGGTCTTTCTCGAGGTTGAGTGATGTCCGCTCCCTGGCTCCTCAGGCTCCTCAGGCACAACAGGCTGGCAGGGCTGGCAGGCTGGCAGGCTGGCAATACAGGCACGGTCAGTCAGCAAAGCAAGAACGAGGCGGACAGCTGCGGCAGGCCAGAGATTGGCGGCGCGCGGCGATCGGCAGCGGGTTGGGGGCAAGGAACGCCCCAATCCCACTTGATTGGTTGATATCCACCGCCTTACTTTGCTGGAGCGATCGGCCTTGTGGCACTGGCCCAATAGTCCACATTACATGGTTCCAGGCGATCCCAACCCTGGTCCATGCCTACCATGCAACGTCGGACGGGGTGGCACTGGCAGGCCACCTGCGCGTTTCAAGGGTCCACATCCCAAGGGGCCGACAGGCACGGCCTACCTACCTGGCTGTCGGCGCCGCAATCAGCATCGTGTGCCGGCGAGCGTGAAGCCCGCCGCAGACATACTCCCAGACTCCTCACGTCAACCAAGCATGCTGACACGGCATGAACCTCGAGCTGACTCCCCGCCCCCGGCCACGTCCGGCGCACGCCGAGCCTTTTATGCAGGCCATTGGAGGCTCCTCCGGTCAGGTTTGACGCGCAACACTCCCGGCGGGACACTGCCCAGCATTGACGGCATTGGCTCCCATACCTCGCCTCGTCGCCTCGGAAGCCTTCCCTTAGAGCGTAGCCCAGGCCCTGCAGCAGTGTCTCCTCCGTCCGTTGTGCCACATCCCAGCGTTGTTCTCTCGAGTAATGTGTGCCACCTGGCCAGTCTAAGAGGTAGCCACGGCCCGGATGACACACGTTCAACACGAGATCCGACACTCGCACCCGCGAAACAGGGGGTACACCCGAGCCCCAAGGGACAGCCTCCTATGAGATACCCGGTTTGGTGTTGACCCGAGCACTGGGATCTCCGAGTCGTCCTGTGTCTTGTTCAGCTCTCATTAGATATATCTACTAACCTAGAAGCTCGCCTACCTAGGTACCCAGGTAGACAGATAGCCACCTCCGATCTCTTCAACAACGTCCACGACGGCCCACACCCAAGTTTGCAATCGGATTCAGGCCCCCGGCCACTGATAAGCATCCTGAGTGGACAAGGTTAACGCTCGTCGCTGTTGTACACGTTGCGCAACCCTCCTTCTCTCCTTGCGTCTCAGATCGCCTGCCGGCTTGGTCAAGCGCCGTAAGCATCAGGCATGACATTAGAAGCTTTGCTCCCTTCTCAGTAGCCAGGCAGCCAGGGCTGCGTGCGCAGCTAGGCCCTAAGCCCCAGGTTCCTGACGAATCGTACATCGTCCGCTTGCTTCAGGAGAGCCTGACGCATCTTTTCGCTGTAGATCCTTTCCTCTTTCTCCTTCTCTAACTCTGCAGCTGACCTTGCTTCTTCCTCAAAATCCTCAGCCGTGAAGGCTGGGGAGGATTTGAAGGCAACCAGTCCGAGGTTTTCGCCGGTCCAGAACAGCAGCTCATTTCCATTGACGCCGCTCTTTCCGCCCTGAGTCGCGAGCAGTTTTCTCGCGATGTCATCGGACCCTGGCATGTTTGCAAATAGAGAAGGCCCCTGCGCACGCTCACAGTGGCCGATCTTGACCCGGCGAACTTCCGTGAAGCCGTCTCTTTCAAACCACTTGAGCCGCCCTGAGCCGTCCGAACAAACTAGGCGCGTGCCTTGGTTCACGCACGAAAGAAGCTTTGAGTCGGAGGACGACTGGCGGTTTTTGAAGACCGAGTTCGACAAGCCACCCGGCACAGAGGTTGACGATTGCGAAGGAGGCTGCAGCCCATACATCTCCAACGAGCCTTTTGTATTGTACTCGCCACATGCAATCAGCGTGCGGCCGCCGGGCGGTGTTGTCTTGGATGTTTCAATCTGCTGAGGCGACAACAAGCCCTCGCGGCGTAGCTCGTTGTCCACCGTTGAGAACGGGACTGGTAATGATGCCAAGCTAGATAGCCGGGCGCCCGAGTGGAGGCTGCCTTTGATAGACGGGAACATCCGTCTGTCATATGAAAGAATACTGGGGAACCGCTATCTCGGAAAAACGAGAGTTGGCCCCCCCCCTGCAAAATACCCCCTATTCCTTGGCTAAACCAAAACTTTACTAGCAAAATAGAAAACCTAATATTCTTACTAAAATACTTATATTAACCTTATTAATGCTAGTAATAAGTTGTTTTTATTACCTAATTAAATAAAAATAATATTATATTAATTTTATATAATTAATTTAAGCCTAGCTTATAAAAATATATATAATTTACTTGCCCTAATATAAGGTAATATTAACCTAGCTAATATTATAAATAATATACTTTAATTAATTTATTAAGCCTAAACTATTTAATATTTATTATATAAAATTTACTTAAAAATTAAATTATATAATTTATTAATAAAAATATTATATTATTTAAATAATTATATATTTAAAAGCTAATTATTAAAGTAATTAAGGCCTAATAGATTACTTAAAAGCATTTATAAATACTTTTAAAAATTGCCTAAAATAAGGCTATTATAATAAATTAAATAATTTAAAAGGCATAAAAAAATATTATTAAAATTAATAATAAAAAAAATATATTTAATAATAAGAAAAAAAAGGCTTTAAAAGATGCTAATAATAAAAACCTTTTTATTAATAAGGCAAGGTTTTTAGTAAATAATAATAGTAATAATATTAAGCACCTTAAAAATTGTTTAGTTAACCCTTTAATATAAGCACGTTTAAATAAACTAGCCCTAATTTTATTTATTAAAATTTATAGCTTAAAAGCTAATATTATTTTTATTATATAACCTAAAAAATAAATTATTATATTAAAAAAGAAAAATAAAAATTAAAAAATTTAAAGTTTTTTATTAAATTATATTAATTTATTTAAGGATTTAATTAAAAAAAAGTATAAAAATTATTTAAATATAATTATTAAGTTAAAGAATATTTTTATTAAGGCTAGTTAGCTTATAAACTAAAAATTTTTAACTTTATAATTAAAAACTATAAAAAAAAATATTAATAAAAGAATTAAAATATTTAATTATAATAATATTATAAATATACTTTTTAAATTTTAAAAATCCTTTTTTAGTTTTTATATAATTATAAAATTATATTATTAGTATAAAAGTTATAAATATTTATATTATAAAATAATTACTTAATTAAATGCCTATTAATTAAGGTTTTTTAGCTATTACTAGCTATTTAATAAATAGCTGTTTTAAGGAATAGTTTACTAGCAATTAGGCAAGTAATAAATTTAAATATGCCTAATAAAAATTTAAATTTTAAAACTTTTTAATTTATATTAATAATTATTAGGTAAAAGGTTAAAATAAAAATAAAAATAAACTTTATATAAAAAAAGTATAAGTAATTAATAAAAATATAGTTATATTTTTAAATAATTATTATAAGGCTAATTATTATTATTAAAATTAAAGAAATTTTTATAATAGTAATATTTTATTAGGTAAAATAATATATATATTAGTTTATTTAATAAAAATTTAAAACTAGTTTAATATAATTATAATAAATAATATTATAATTAAATATTTATTAAAAGTTTTTAATTATTAAGTAATTTAAATAAAGCTTAATAAAAAAGCCTAATAATAATAGGGTTAGCCTTATTTTTTAAAAAAGTAGTAAAATAAAAGTAAAAAATAATATTAATATAATTATTAATTTATTATTTAATATTAATTTATTTAGGGTTAAATATAATTAAATAGCTTTAATAAAATTATTATTATTATTATTATTATTAGCTTTTTTTTATAAGTTTAATAAAGCCTTATTATTATTAATAATAATAATAATAGTGCTTAAAAGCCTATTATAAAGGTAAAGGTTGTTAGTTATTTTTTTATTATTGTTGCTATAAATAAAGGGGGATAAAATAATTTTATATTAAAAGTTTATTATAAAAGTGCTTTAAAAGTATTTTAAGAATTTATTAAAAAGGGCTTAATTTAAGCAACTTATAAGAATTATAAGGCATAAAAAACTTAATTTTTATAAGTTTTATAAGAAGAAAAATATTTAATTTAATAAGTATAATTTAAAGGTTATTTTATTAATTAAAATATTAATTAAACTATATTTAAAAAAAAACTTTATTAGTTTTTTTAATAATAATAATAATAAAAAAAATTTATTATTATAATAAGGGTTATTAAATAGCTATTTAATAAACCGCTAAATAAATATTAAAAATATATATTTTATAAAGCTTATAAGGGTTGCCTAATTAATTAATTAGCTTTATTTAATATTAGGCCTTATAATTAAGTTAGCTATTTAATAAAAGGGTTAAAAGCCTATTAAAATAGTTTTTTATATTTAATAAAATAAAGGAGTTATATAATAAGTTTTAAAAAACTTTTTAAATAAGGAAAGTAGTAATTAGGTATATAAGAAAATATAGTTAGTAATAAAAGTAATTAAAAGAGGAAAGTTAATTATTTTAAGTAAATAAAGTAAATTAAATATTTAGCATTAAATAATTAATTAATTAAATAAATTTATTTATAGCTAATTTATTTATTTTAATTTTAATTATTAATTTAACTATTTAATTTATAAATAATATTTTTACTTATATAATTATATTTAATTAAAATTTTATTAATTTTAGTTTTTATAATTTTTAATTAATATTATTATATTTATTTTATTTTATATTTTTTAATATTTATATATAATAGAAATGTTTTTAAATAGCCTTAATTTTAAATTTAATTTTTAAATATAAAAAATAAAAATTAAGTAAAATTTTTATTTAAATTATAGTTTAATAATTTATATTAGTATTAATAATATAAATAGCGTTTTAAGTTATTAAAATATATTTTAATAAAATTAAAATTAAAAAGTATAAAAATAAATATTTATATTTTATGCTTTTATATTTATTGCTTTAATTATTTTTATATTATAGTACTATAAAGTATTATTTATTATAAAAATTAATTTTAAGTTTAAATATAAGTTTATTTTTAATAAAATGTTTTTATTAGCTATTATAAAAAGTATTTTTTATTATATAACCCTTATATATTATAATAGCAAATAAACTATTAAATATAATTGTAGGAAGATATAAAAATAAGTTTTTATTTAAAAAACTTTTAATTTATAAAGTATACCTAATAGGTATTTAATTTGTTTTTATATTATTTTATTTATTAAAACTAAATTTATTAATAAAATAAATATTTTTATTATATAGCTTACTAATATATTTATTAAAAGTAGTAGTTATAAAGCTTTTATTATATTAGTAGGCTAATATATATATTTATTTATTATTTTATATATGTTTTAAGGTATTACTTATTATTTTATAGTAATATTAATTTAAAATTATTTAGTAAGAAAGTATTATATTTTATTAAAGTATAGGTTTAGCTTATTAAAAAAAACTTTTAGTTTTAGTTTATATAATTTATATATTAATTAAGTTTTATAAATTTATTATAAAAAAGTAAGCTAATAAATTTTTAAAGCCTATTATTTTAATTTAATTATATTTAATAGTAATAGTAATAATATATTTAAGGTAATTATATAAGTAGTAGTAATTCTTTAATAGTATTTTTAAATTATAATATAGCTAACCTAAAACTTAGCTTATAGCTATTTATTTAATAGAAATGGGTTAAAATATAAATAAAACTTTAATTATTAAAATTTACGGCTTAATAGGTAATGGCTTACTATTATTAGCCTTTTTTTTTTTTTTTTAGAGTATAGGTGGTGTTAGGTATGGTGTTTTGTTAAAAATGTTGGGTTTTCCGCCCTATTAGCGAAGTTTTGGTTTAGCCGAGGAATAGGGGGCATTTTGCAGGGGGGGGGCCAATTCTCGTTTTTTTGAGACAGCGCCCCGCAATAAAGATCTTGTCCGCAACATCTGCTTCTGCTCCAGGTCGCTGCATGTGAAGAATGCTAAGTGGTCCAGGGTGAGACAGTGGGGCATATGGGGGCAGTGGATTGTTGTCAAACAGTGCCTTTAGGCTTCTGGTATAGACATCAAGTGCTCGGAGCCCATCGGTGTCGTCGACCCTCTCTGAACTGTCGCTCTGCCGTGCTGCCCTGTACCTGTGGTCATATGGATGAACTAGGGCTCCGTGTTAGTGCATGATACTCATTTGCCTGAGTTCCGCAAGCCGTGGCCGAGACGCCTCGAGCTCTTGATACCTGGCCGTTCCCATAGAACTCAACTTTGAAGATCATCTAGCAGCCTTGCAGCAGCCGATTCCGGTCAAGCATTACTTACTACCATTGTTGGTTCCAACTGTTAGAGGAACACCCGCATCTGTGGTAGACAGAGCGGTGATGGACCACGGGAACGACTCGCACCCCACCACAGTGAGCCTGCGCAAATCCACCTCGATCAGGTCTGTCGGATCCCTTATCAGCACTGAAGACCATTTTCGACTTGTTTGAGACGGCTAGTCGACGGCGCACGGAGGTGGCAGACTCACGGTTCTGAACGGCGAAAAAAGCAAGGTGCTGTCTACTGTCGACGCTGACACACTCAGTGACACCAGAATCAATCCTCTTGGATCGGCTACTGTTATCTGCAGAAGGACCGTCGATGTAAAGAATGCCTGGCCTGCTGCGAGCGCAGATGGCGCCCTTGCGGCCTTTCGTCCCTGTGACATCCCACACGCAGACAGACCCGTCGTCCAGGGGCGACACGGCAAGGACCGTTTCTAGTCCCTGATGGTCTTGCTGGGCATTCTCGGGGGTATAGAGAGCAATGCCTCGTGTCTCGATACAAGTGCTCTCTACCCCGTCCCTTAAGACCGGCTGTTGCAGCCAGTTGACGTTAATAGGTGCATTGCGCTGTATGTATTCATCATACCAGTTCACATTTTCACCCGGGAAAGAAGGATCCCAATTTGCCATTATCCTAAGACGCTCGTTTCTTCTGGATGTGGCAGGGTCAGGGCGACCCAAAACGGGTCCCTGGTCCGTGCCCGGGGCATCAGCTGAACGGCCTGGCTCACCAAAGCACCCAAGAAGCCGCTGGCGCCGGCACAAGGATTCAAGGAAGGTGGAGTTCTCGAAGCACTGTGAGCGCCAGAATGTGTTGTCTCGGCATATCTCCAGGAGTTTCTTTGAGACAAGCTGCAGGCTTGTGCTCTGGGACGGCTCGAGAACTAGGGAGGGGGGCAGCCTGGTTAGTTGTGACTGGGCAAGCCATGGTTGAGCAAGTGAGGGACCAACATGATATGATTTGGAACAGGATCTCATTGGGGAGGTCTGCAAGCCCCTTGGACTCGCCAGACTCCTCGGACTGCATTTCAATAAGGACTTGGGGTGGTGAGGGCTCCGCAAATCTACCGTGTTCCAGGCCCAAGCTACAGGGCGAAACCACAGGATTTGTTTCTTGTCGCAGGTTGTGAGAGAGGTGTGCCGATCATGCTATGATGTATTGGGGTAGTGTAGGTATGCAGCCCCTCATATCACTGCGATACGACCGAAAGCTTAAGGAGGATAGACTCGGAAGGAGAAGAAGAAGAAGAAGAAGTAAAATAACAACGAAGTCGGAGCTTGGAGCTTTGGGGACTCGGGATCCGGGGAAGCACGGCTGTCGTTCCCAAGCAGTCAATCAGACAATCAGCCACAGGGAAGGGGCCCCACTTACCCACCCTACCCCGCCATACCCATCCTCTGGCCCAACGGCTGTGACAAAGCCAATCGGCCCAAACTAACCACACCAGATAAGCGAAGGTGGAACCCCGGCTCCAACCTGTGCTCATGTGTTCTAAAGGTACCCCTGTTGTGGTTCACAGAGCCGCTTGTGAACTTGACCTCTTGTCTTTGCTTAGACACGGCACAAATTGGCCCTTTCACCTGCGTCCCTGGTCCCCGAGTCATGATAGCTCCTTGTGTTTGACAGATTAAAATCCATTCCATGGCATAATGGTCTCAAATTCCCTTTGTCTGCTCAGTCTCTTGCCTTTCCCTGAGATCAGAGACTCGTAGTGCTACTGTTACTGTGACCTTGGTAATTTAATGCTTTCCTCATCACCAGCAAGTCCTATAGGTTCCCTTCTGTAGGACTACCTCCTAAAGATCCTTCGGGACGAGCTTCTATGGGTGCATACATAATACACTACCTGGCACATGGAGGGAGCACCAAGAACATTGGAATATCACACTGTGCAAGTCGTGATATCAGATTGAATACATCCAGCTGAAAGAATTTCCCAGGTGATAAGATGCTCAAATTTGGGCCGTGACAAGGAAAAATGTGGCTACCCTCATCATTGGGCAGCCACATCATTGGTATATCCCATATGAGTGGCGGAACTAAGCGCAAGATCACTCAGAGGCCATGATGCTTGAGCTTTTGAAAGTCCTGTGGTCCTGTGGTCATGTGGGTGGGTGTATCAAGTGAAGTTGAGATTGATCTTGAAAAGACCAACTCGACCTGCCACCGTTTAACACCACCCAGGTGCCATCAAGTGCTAGCCCAACACCAGAGTGACGTACCTAGATACCTAGGTACTTACTTAAGTAGGTAGGTAATTAGTGCAGAGTCCCAGGCCTTTATCTGTTTGACATACACCATATCTCCTGTTTGCCAGAGAAAATAAGCTTCACAAAGGTTTGGTTGCTGACCATGATGGCCAAAAAAAAAAAAAAAAAAAGCCACCCACAACGCGTAACAGGCCTGTAGTCTCGCCCGACAGCACAAGTCCAAGGTATCTGAACCCGATCACTTCTCTTCCAGCCTCTCAAACGCAATTCCCACAGCTGCCTATGACTTTCACCTTGATTTCATTCAAGAGACCCTCCTCCTTTCGGCCTCTTTCTCCTCCATCTCACCATCCCCCATTCGGTCTGTCCCTCACTTGCTTAGCCTTACCTCACCTCTACCCTTGACCAGGCCTCTCTGCCCATCAAGCATAGTAAGCTCAACATCGCTTGTTTATGCTCGTCTCACAGTTCAGCTAGGGGAGAGTTGTTGCGATGGCCAGACGGCAGCAACAGCCAGCAGGCGGGGAAGATGATAGCTCCTGCCTCAAAAACCGACCCGCACAGCCAAACTCAGATGATGGTGGCGAGTCGAGGGTCGCCCCTACCCTTTTTCCCAGCCACCAAACACGTCCGCTCTTCAGCAGTCTCGAGGAAGCACACAACCGCATAACGCGAACGCAATCGACCAGCATTTCCAAGAACGCCACTGACGATACTGCGAGCAGTAGCAGCAGTGGCGACGACATTCTCCTCGGGGACATGCGGCGCCTTTCTCCCGTCGACGCAAGAGCAATCTATACCAATGTCGGCTACCCCGTGACACGCGCCTTTAGCCGCAGTGTGACGGATGGAGTCAATCGCACGGTCGACGAGCCAGCCCTGGTTCCTTCGCCCCTGCTCGTCCAGAAGGAGCTCGATCGTGATCTGCGGAAGAACAACATCTTCGATTGCTCACCGTCTTCCAGGACAGCGCCCGTCGTCTGGCAGGGCTCAGGCGAGCCAAGGAAGGATGCACCAACACGATTTCCAGAGGCTCAAGCGTTCGCAGAGGCGAACACTTCAAACCGGCCCCCGCCGTACTCTCCCAAGAGCAAGCTGTATCACGCCATTGGCTCACACGGCCCCGTCGCTCAAGACCCTCATGCTGCTGTATGCAACCTCCTGCCTCACCGACCGCGGGAAATCAAGACAGGCACCATTTGGGGCCGTCCTTCTGAGGAGGGGGTCCGGTCACCGCCCCAGATTGCACTTCCAGACGACCCTCCATTTCATCTCACCAACCATTCTGCTGCCTCGTCCCAGCTGAGAACCTCCAAAGCCGTGCTGCGGGTCATGAATCCATCTCCATTGCCGCAGTGGCCCTTTCCCAATCGGATTCCGTGTCTTGGTGACAGTCAGGATGGTCGTGTCTGTGTTAATAGTGGTCTTGGAGTGGCATCCAGCGTCGAACATGATGCAGATCCCGGCATCGGATCAGAGAGCGACGCGCCCAAAATGCCCCCTGCTCACATGCACTCTGCACGACAAAACGAGCCACACAGCCAAAGCCCTGTCAGCAGTAATAAGTCATCTGTTTTCGATGGTGGGATGACAGAGCGCTCTGAAGAAGACCCATTCCACTATGACAGCGTGTTCTTGCGCCCCTCACGAGAGCGCGAGGTCTCTGCTTACCTGCACCAAGTCAGTGGTTTTGAATGTGGAAGCACGGCAATCATTTGCTCGCCGGATGGCTCTCCTTTGAGGACTTCTCAACGAAATCTGGACAAGAGATCACAGTCTCCCGTAGCGCAGACAACGATGCTAGACCGTCAAGTGTCACCACTCTGCCAGCAGCAGCATCAGCGTGCAGCTTTAGGCAATGCTGAACTGAGAAAGCAAGCGGAAAACTTCTTTGAGCCTGGTGCAATTGATCCTGGATGGGCTGTAGGGAGCCCTGATATTGTTAGGGTGCCTGTCAGGGAGAGAGTCCAGTCCAAGCAGAGGCGGAGCATGGGAGAACAACACTTGGATGCCAAAGGGACCATGTCGAGCTTGGTCTTGGAGGGCCTTCGTGGGTGTGAGGAGCAGAACCGGCTCCCAACTGGAAATACTGAAGGATAGGAAACTGAGTATTCTGGTCTTGGAGGACGGTCTGGGCCTGATTTAGGAGCTGGTGTTGGCCTGAATTTCAACACACACGTCGGCACCAATGGTTTCAAGCAGTGTGGAAGCTCCATCGCCAACTTCTCTGACTACGAAGCTCTGTCTGACGCAGCCTCAACGAACGGTGTCATTCCAAGCTCTCCCACAGCTCACCCAGCAGGTGGTTTTCGGCCTCCCACGGGTCCATTTCACCAGCAGCCTCACGTCATCCACCCCCCAGTCAAGAACAACAAACCCCAGGACCTTCGGTATCGCAAGCACAACATCAACCAGGCACCTGTGCCAGTCTTTGTCCCTGAACAGCGTTTTCACAGGGTCAATGGCTTATTTCAGGATAGTTCAAGGCCTGCTGCCCAGGTTCCCTCGGCTAGTAACGTCCCAGATCAGAATTGGCACCAGATCTCTTGCCCAAGTGCAACTCGAGCCCCGTTTCGCAAAGGAAACAGCAAGCGGACGTTTCGTCATGACTTTACGCTCCACCAGGCCATGTCGCCCCGTCATCCCTTCAGCGAGCTCCAGTCGGACGACAGCTCTCTTCACGAGTTGCAGCCTGTCACCTCACAGCCTGATAAGAGCCGGCCAAGTACTTCAGGCGAGCTTTGGGATTCTCCGCCCAGACCTGATCCAAACAGGGAGCGAAGCCTCCAGCCTGATACAACAAGCCGACAGCGCCAAAACCCCTTCCGGCCAAACCAGCTAATGATTCCTGTCACTCATCTGTCGAGCCCCGCAAAAATGGCACAGGCCCACCTCTACAATCGCAACCGTGGTGATAGCATTGACTCGGGCGAATCTATTAGCCTCATGGGCTCCGGCCAGTTCGAGCTGATCCCCCTCGAGGTGGCGCAGCAGAGACAGGCTGTCCGCCGTGCAAGCGGCCAAGAGGACCAGACACTTACTGGGCGCGCACGCCTCGAGTCGATGAAAAACCCAAGCTGTAATACTAATGCCAGCCAGTTCGGCTCTCAAATTGAGACCCCGGCTCCTGCCATGGCGCCTACCACTCGCAAGGTCTCGCGTTTCGTATCTCGTGGGTTTGCTCAAGCCTCCAGTCCTCTTTCAGCACGGGACGGCAACGATGCTAATGGTAAGAATTTCTACAGTAAATTTTAAAAAGTCTATGCGAAACCTCAAGAGCAAATTTGGCTAATCTTGAAAGATCCCCTGGTTCCTGGTGACGATACTCTTCCGACCGTCAGCACAACCACCGGATCTGATCTGACAATCACCACAATTCGGCAGCGGGATGGTACTCAGTATCGCATATTCTCCCCCTCCCCGCTTCTTTATCCCTGGGACCGTCTTCATCGTCGCAATGCGGCCCAGAAGTCGACCGATCGTTCCCTGCAACGCATCACTGGACAGGGTTTCAGCAGTCTTGGCAACATGGAGCGCGGTGCAGTTCATCAACGCCTCTGCGATGCTGATTTCTGGCTCTCTGAAGATGCTCAGGCGAGAAGGCATTCGTTTTTTTTAATTGTTGCCTTGCTCTCCATTTTCCCTTTCGTTTCGCCTATTGCCCTCTGTGGCGGCTTCAACAGCGCGCTCTCGTGGCACACCGGCGGCGAGGTCGACCATTTTAGCAGGAATCAGAGGCGTTTCCTGATGGTGGAATCCATCACTGCCTTGTTTGCTGTTATTGCAATTATTGTCTTCGTTGTTATCAAGCACGGGCGCCACCACTAAATAGCCGCGCTCTGATCGTTTCCTCGCCACGACAGCTGCGATGCGAGACAGAACAGGTGACACAGACACTGCCAGAGGCCGCCTCCCAACTGGTTACTTCTTTATTCCGACCAGCTGGACTTCGCCTTTGTTCTCTTCTGCATTTCTCGCCGAAAATTATCCCACTAACCGACCTTTCAACTGCAGCCACCCTCCGGCGAACTGAAGCTGGTGCGGGGCATCCGACTGCTGGCATATACTCACTTCGTTATCTCTGGCGTACGAAGTGTTATGTCTCATCTCTCCTTACAATTTCCTCGAAGATGGCGTCGCGCGGAAAGACCGATTGTGCTGCACACAAAGGATCCAGTTTGATATGGCTCATCACGATACTGCAGCCAACGACAGGAAGGGATGCAATCGAATACTCGCTTTGTTCTGTTCTTTAAACTGCGTTCTTCTCTCTTTGAAGCATGTTGGATCCGACATTTCTATCGTTACCTCTAATTTCTCGGGTCTTGATTCATGGACATATGTCATAGCAGGGCGTTTAAAGACGGAACGGTCAACATGCACGGCAGACGCGGTGCACTCGATCTCGACTTCTTCATGACTCTTTCACGCGAGTCTCGGATTAAACCTTGGAATCGGTCTCCTGTTGCCACAGATGGGCACCTGGGGCACAAGCCGTCCGCTCTTGGCCTGGATGGCCGTTGGTGGACCAACCTGCCTGCAAGGCGTGAATTTGTTTTGTGTATCTCGATCCGCCCGACATTATTAGGAGCTTGCGGATATTTGGACAGGATGGAAAAGTCTTTCTTGATTTGGATTCCTGACTACATCCCACCCACCAGGTTGTCGGTTGGTTTTCAATGTATGTATCTGTCTAAATTTGTAGTAACTATACCACCACGTTGGTGACAACCATCACGTTGAAATGGCATTCATGAAAAGGTGTACACAATCACACATGAATCAAAACCCCTTGTAAAAGCAATATTGTGCCTTGGTGGGTGCCCGCGCTCTGACATGTGCTGACATTGCGAAATCCAAACCAAGCAACGCGAGATCGTAGGCTACAGGGCGGGGTGCACTGTTTTTCTCAACCCCTATATCATTGCGAGCAAATCACTTTGTGCATATGTATAGATGTACAGGTGCCCCTCTCCCCTCATAAAATAACAAACTTGAGCACTCCTTGTTTTATGAAGAGTAACTATGTTTGAAGAAGGATTACGCCTCCGTCGTTTGGAAATTGTTGTCTATATCATCAGACTGGTCATTCTTCTCAGGCAACGTTATTCTCCGAACGAGAAGCCATGTGTTTGGGCCTCGATAAATCCACGCAGCTTTTCACGCAAGAGTTGGAGGGAAACCTCCAAGCAATCGGGTCCATTTGTAGTGGACCAACCCATCGCCCCGGGCCGAGCCCCCGGGGGGGGGGGGGTGGCGACCCAAAAAGAAAATTCTATTGCCCAAAGACAATCCGTCTCAATCGGTCCTTCTCCCCACTTTCCTCGCACATTCCGCGAAATACACCTCTCCCGCCGTCCCGCTCCCAAAGGTCCCGGGGTGTGCCGTACTCGGCCACGCGGCCATCTCCAAGCACGAGAATCCTGTCAAAGTCGGCGATTGTAGACAGTCTGTGCGCGATGACGACAAGGGTCGCGTCCGTAAACTCCTCGCGTATTGACCGCTGGATTAGGGCATCGGTTGCCATATCGACGGCGCTGGTTGCCTCATCAAGGACCAATACTTTAGGTTTTCCCACGATGGCGCGTGCCAAACAGAGCAGCTGACGCTGGCCCTGCGAGAGGTTCAGGCCACCTTCGGATATGGGCGATGTGAGGTCATTGAACACGTTAGAGTTTCCGTTGACGGTGTCGGTCGACGAGGACGGAACGGGCGTCACAGTCCCCCCAGTGCCGCTGATGAGGTGCACCCGCTCAAGAGAGTCACGGAGCTCAGCATCGTCGTGTTGCTGAAAGGGGTCGAGGTTGGAGCGAACGGTGCCTGAGAAAAGAACAGGGTCCTGGAAGATCAAGGTTAGCACTTGAGCGCGTTACGGTGAGTGAGATTCTAAGATGTGTATCGCTCACCTGAGGGATGATGGCGAGCCGCGACCGCAGATCATGAAGCTTGATCTTCGAAATGTCCAAGCCATCAATATGAATGGTTCCTGACCTCGCCTCCAAGAACCGGAAAAGGGCCAGAGTCAGAGAACTCTTGCCTGCGCCCGTTCTTCCGACAACGCCAATCCGCTCGTTAGTCTTGACGCTGAAACTGAGACCCTTGAGCACAGGCGGCAGGTCCGGCGCGTAGCCAACAACAAGATCGTCAACATCAATGCTGCCTCCGGTCGGCCACGCAGCGGGTGGGCTGGACCCTTCGAGAGTCTCGGTTGGAAGTTCGGTGTACTCGACGATCCTCTCTGCAGCGTTCATGTTCAGTTCCAGGTTGGCATATAATCGAATGGTCCAAACAACGCAGTTGGAGAACTCCAGCGCAAAGGCCAGCGCAAACCCGGCTAGAGCAGCGTCGATTCCAGGCGTCAACAATATGAGGAGTGAGACGATGACTGCGAACATGGAGCCGACAAGGGCCATGCGCCACCCCATCCACCTATTGAACAGCCACAGGTGCCAAGTTGCGGTATCATAGTCATCGATCTTCTTAAACATCCTCTCGACGTAGTTCTGGGCCTTATCGAAGCCCCGTATGGTAGCCACACCGGTGAGGGCTGAACCAAACTGCTCGAAGACGGGAGATTTCGCATTGCTCTCGAGCCTTTTGGCAGGCCTCGCCCCGTCGAGGTACAGCAGCGCAAAGCGCAGGCAAGCGAGCAAGAGCACAAATGCAGACAGGACGAGG
The DNA here is from genome assembly GCF_019321695.1 of Diaporthe batatas. Taxonomy (NCBI): domain Eukaryota; kingdom Fungi; phylum Ascomycota; class Sordariomycetes; order Diaporthales; family Diaporthaceae; genus Diaporthe; species Diaporthe batatas. Next base: position 1,935,669 of record NW_025408554.1, on the reverse strand, counting down.
TAGGGCGACACAAAAACTGAGGCCACAATGACCCCAATTAATTGAAGCAGTGAGCTACCGCCGAAGGAGATGGAATTGGCGAGCTGAGAGTCGATGATATGGAAGTCGGCTGTGAAGCGGTTGAGGATGCGGCCGACTGGCACGGTATCAAGCCACCGGAGCGGCGCTCGAAGGATAACGAAGTTGAGCTTGGCGAAGAGCTCGCGTGATGCCCTGATCGATCCTGTATAAGTGTAGTAAAACTTGAAAGTGGCGACACAGGCGGTTGATATCGCTAGCGCAACATATATGCCGAGATAAAAGTTGAGATCATGGTGTCCACCAGCAGCCTGCATTGAAGGTGGGATATGGGCGTGGGGGTGCACATCGACAGACTGCTGCAGGGAGACGGCATAGGCAAACCCGTGGTCGTTGGAGGCGTTCGCGTGGAATGTGTTGACCGACTCCGACTCTTCGTAACTACCTGTCCAAATGCGTAGCCACCAACTGCGCCCTAACGCGAGGGTTTGGTTCAGGAGGAATATAGACACACAAGTTCCCCAGAACCAGAAACCGCCCGAATTCTTCAGATATACACTGTAGACGTGTGTCTTGATTGCGCCCTGCTCAAGCTTTTCGTCCTCGACGAACTTGCGAGGGTCGTTGTCTTGCTTGGAGAGGATTTTCTTTAAAGTGTTCCCATCAGCCTCGTCTTCTCCTTCTGACTCCTCGTCAGATGGCTCGTGCGAGTTGACTGCTGTGGCGTTCTCGTCCTCACGGATCTCCGCTTCGGTCTGTTCGTGGCTCTTGATAAGGTCGAGCGTACCATCACTTTGGAGCTCTGACAAGAGGCCAGCATGCAAGACCTTACCGTCACCCAGCTCAACGAGATACTTGGTCTTATCCTGACAGAGCGCGACGTGGTGCGTAACTAGTATTCTGGTCCGGCCGGCTGCCAGTTCTCCCGTGAGGCATTGCTCAAAGATATGGCGTCCAACATGAGCATCGACAGCCGAGAAGATATCGTCGAAAACAAGGATGCCTGCTCTTGAGTAGATAGCCCTCGCAAGTGTCACCCTCCACTTTTGTCCCCCGCTGAGGTTGATACCATTGGCACCAATTTCCGTTTGCTCACCATCAGAAAGCATGTCCAGGTCCTTCTTGAGAGCGCATACCTCGATGGTCTTCTGATACCTCTCTTCGTCATGCGGCAGCCCGAATTCAATGTTATCTCGGATGCTCGCATTTTCAATCCATGGGATTTGCGCAACGTAGGCGATCGCCTCAGGTATGATCCAATTCGCCTTGGTGGCCTTGCTGTCCTTTCGGTCCTTGAGAGCTGGTGGTCTGGGAAGCGAGACACTCCCGGATAAGACATCGACCTCTCCAAGGATTCCTGCCAGCATCAAGGATTTGCCGGTCCCGGTCTTTCCAGAGATGACACTAAGTTCGCCTTTCGGAAATGTCACGGTAACATCGCGGAGTACAAACCTCTCGTCGGCGTCCAACTTTTCATCCGCTGGCCAAGCGATGGAGGCGCCGTCGAAAATGACCTCCTCAGATTCCTTTGTGTTCTTTTGGATCTCGGGGGAGTCCAGGTACTCCTCAATCCGCTTCACAGAAGTCCATGCATCCAGAACGTCGGTCGTGAGCTCAGGGATGATAGAAAGAGTAACCTCGAGCGCCCGGAACACCCCAAGACTGACAAATGCCACAGAGGGTAGCAGGGTTCCGTACAATGCGGCGTAGACGGCCAAAGAGGCAGCCGCTAAAGCAATCGGACTGGTAACCCAACAGCCGAGTAAGGCAGTGTCATTTGCAAAGACGTCCCAGACGGACTTGAGTTCCTTTTCCCGTATAGCAGAGATTTTCCTCTCCCACTCTGGCTCGAGGGCAGAGAATTTGATCTGTCGTATGCCTTGAAGAGCTTCGTTGACGATGCCGAGCTTCTCGTCGCGCACCTTCATCAGTTGGTCTTGAGCCGCGGCATAACGCTTCGAGAAGTATATATTCACGGGCATGATGGCGACCATAGTGGAGAATCCGGCAAGGAGGGCCTTCCATCCGAGCAACGAGACGAGGAAGGCCAGGGAGACGAGGAGCTTGAACAGGCTACCCGGGAACAGGTTTTGGAAGGACATGAAGTCAGATACGCGCTTGGCGTCGACCCCAATCAGGTTGACCACAGCCTGCTTGCTCTTTTTGAGAGCCTCAGCCTCATCCTCAACGACTTCGGGGACTTCTGGTCGGTCAGTCGCTGTCGATTCGGGAACGGGCCCTGCAATGACAGGCGCGGTGCCGTCGGCAGTCTCAGCGGCCTTCTTGTTGCTGGATCTCCCACTTCCTTTGACGTCCTTCTTACGCATGCTCTTTTCAAATATCAAGGCGCTCACCTGCCCGCGGACAGGAATAGCCAGTTCCGCAAATGATAGCCAAAATACATGGCTTTCGATCCAAGCCTGCGCGACAATCACGATACCAAGCCACAACACCCACATGTAGACACTCAGTGAGAAGTTCTCCTGGTCACCCCCTTTCTCAAGGATTCGAAGAAGCTGCAGAATGACCCACTGGGGCCCGAAGTTGAGGAAGGATGTGATGAGGGTGAGAAGCCACTGCTTGGCGAGGGCCATCTTGTGGGCGAGAATGATGGCCAGCCATAGTTTCCGTTTCGAGGCGCGCCTCTTCCAGTCGGCGGACAACTCAGAAGCCCGGGTGAAATGGTCTGGCCGAGGCAGATCGTCGAGGTCGAGCCGGTTCCGCTTACTGGCCATCTTCAGTAGATAGGCCGGCCAGCCCCAGGTGAAGCGGTCGAGAGCAGTGGATGTGTACATCCGATCAATGGGCTTTCCATCCCTGTCAAAAACTAAACCATTGCTGTCAGCCCGGAATTCCTCTTTCGTGTCGTAATTGTTCCACTCACTCTCAGGTCTTCGAGGGATACACAAACTAGCGACTGATAAACCAAGGGCTGCGAGGATTTCCAGGATGCGCATGGCGAAACGGACCGGATGGTGGGCCAACAGCTGCTCGAACACGGCTGTGCCCTGCACAAGAAGAATGACGAAGAGGATGAGACAGGAAAAAAACAAGTAAAGGCCCAGATTGTAAGCCTGGACTGTCTTCCTGCACGAAGCGACGGCGACGGCCTGCCACAGCAGCAGCATCTTCGCACACATGCCAGTCAGCACTGGATATCTGGAGGTGGGGTTATACAGGACGCAGTATGCTCACCGAAGCGCCTGCACCTAGCCAATCCTGGAGGAAAAGACCATCGTGGCCAGGTGGAAGAGTTGCAAGCACGGCCGTGGCGATGCCGGTGCTGCAAGCCAGAGCGGCAAAGAGCAAGATGAGGGTCTTTGGGAGCCTGGCGGAATAGGCTGCGACGGATTCGGGGGTAGCTTTACCATCCTCGTCTTCGTAGGTATCCTGCCTGGGCTGGCGGGCTGTGAGATGCAGAGTTAGAGTGAAGAGGGCGGGGATCGACACCAGACCAATGATTCCGAGGCCGGTCGCAACCGCCACCACCATGGAAGAGTCGTGGTGCATCTCGACTCGGTGTGTGATGGCAGTGAGGTTGGGGCGTGTGGGAGTTGGAGGTGAGATTTGTCTGCTCAATGTGCACCAACGCCTTGCTTTATTTGATCTTGGGGGCCGGGCTGTTGAGGAGGATTAGGCGATGGCATGGGTCCGATGTTCCCCGTTCTGGATAGGCAAGAGCACGCAAGCGTTCCCGCCTGGTAGACGCGGAGGCCCAGATAAGAAGGCGAAGCCGTGGACTAGTTAAGTACTCGGTAGGCAAAAAGGCCACTCGCAGAGGAAACCAGTCTCTCACTCGAGAGACTGGGCCGGCTGAGCTGAAGAAATAAGGAAATCGAAAGAGGGGCGACGAGAAGCTACCTCTGTCTCCCTCCCTCTCTCCCTCCCCCCTCCCCTTGTCTGTCTGTCTGTCTGTCTGGCGGAGGTGAGCAAGGCGATGATGACACTGCCGGTCGACTCACTTGCGGCCGCGGGCCGTATACCTTGGCACCTAGGCAAGCAAGTGTGTGAGCGGCTCTGCAGGGAGGCAGGCAACGTTGACTCACGCCGGGAAATGGCATGGCACATGATGGCAGGCAGACAGGCTGACAGGGGCGGCACAAGATTGGAGGTGCTTCCTTAGCTGCAGAATCCCACTGCTGCAGGGCTGCTGTGCGGTGAGCAAGCCTGGCAAGACCAAGGGTCCTGGTGCCGGTGGGTTGATAGCTAGCCGAGAGGGGATAGTGGCATAGTAGATGCTAGGATTCTAGGTGGCGGCCTTGGGGACGGTCAGACGGGTGGACGTGGCCGGACCCGGGCCTGCCCTTGAAGCCTGGCGACCGGGGCACCGGCGAGACAGCGGCCTTCAGTCACGGCAGCTCGAGAGGGGGAGGGGTGGTAAGCAACGGGCCGTTTCGAGGTCCGGTCTGGGAGAGCAGTCCAGCCAGCTGCCAGCCTTACAACGCAAGAATATTGAAACATGCTGATGATCAGTAGTGGGAGAGGAGTATGCTGGCAGGCTGGCAGGCTGGCAGGCTGGCAGGCTGGGGCCGCCCGAGACAATTCGAAACAGCACTTGGGTGTGCAGAGGTAGCTAGACTGGGCACAGAAACGTTGCCGTTTCTATCCCAGCTTTCTCAGGCGGCCGTTGCGCCACCATCTTTCCCGCCTGTTACCGTGGTAGGCAGGTGGTAGGCAGGCAGGCAGGCAGGCAGGTGCTGACCTAGCCACCTGGGTCGCCCTACCCACCTGCCACCGCAGCAGACGAGCAAGGGGACAGACATAGCCAGGCTTGCCAGGCTACCCGGCCAGCCAACAGCTTCCCACCCACCACCACCCTCTTGCCCAGGCACGGAGCACTCGCCCGCGTGCCAGCGGCACCACCCTACCACTGCCTTCCAAGGTTCGCAGCACAGCACCTGTTTGGAAACCGAGATCCGATCCGATCTGATCTGATCCGCAACAGGACAAGACAACCTGGGAGGCAAGACAGGCCCAAGTCCACCTCGTCCAGGCCGAGCCCACATGCCCGCTACAGATACCGCCCTCCCTCCCCCATTCAATCACCTTCACCTTCACCTCTGCCCGCGCGCAGAGACGCACCAAGCTACAGCTACCCTGGACCCCAAGCAGCAGGCGTCCAGTCCGAGGGCACGAGAGAGACATAGGCTGCCTACCTAGCCTACCCTAACCTACTCCCAGCAGCAGGCTCAGACTGCTCGCCGGACCGAGCCTCCAGTCGCGTCAGGGCACCGCCTCCACTCTGCAACGACGCGCCCTGACGAGTCCTGACGAGCCCTGACGAGCCCTGACGAGCCCAGCCCGGCCCAGCCCAGCCCTCCACCACTCGTGATCCACCGCTCGATACTCCCATCGAGCACATGCCACCATGAAGAGCACTCCCTTGATCATCAACTGGCATGATCAAAATGCCCCAATATATTCTGCCCATTTCGAGCCAGCAGGCAAGGGCCGTCTAGCAACTGCTGGTGGAGATTCCAACGTCAGGGTACGCCGCCCCCTCCTCGCCACATCCCCCATCCTCCTCCACCCCCAGCATCTTGGCTGACCTCACGTAGCTCTGGCAGGTCGAGAGGGACGGAGAGGACAGGAAGGTCGAGTACCTGGCCACCCTCTCCAAGCACACACAGGCCGTCAATGTTGTCCGCTGGTCTCCGAAAAGTACTTACTTCCTTGTCCCCCCGCACACACCAGCCGACGAGCTTCTGACGAGACCGTTCTCAGGCGAAACCCTGGCCTCCGCCGGCGATGATGGGAACGTCATCATATGGGTGCCCTCCGAGTCCAGCAATCCGGCCTTTGGCAGCGATGGCTTCGATGACAAGGAGAGCTGGCGCACAAAGCACATGTGTCGGTCATCTGGCTCCGAGATATACGACCTGGCATGGTCCCCAGATGGCTCGTACTTCATCATTGGGAGCATGGACAACGTCGCGAGGATATACAATGCTGCTACCGGTGAGGGATACCGCTCGGGGTCCTGTCTCCCTCGGCCGAGCTAACGGGCTGCGCGACAGGTACGCTGATACGCCAGATCGCCGAGCACAACCACTATGTCCAAGGCGTGGCATGGGACCCTCTGAACGAGTATATTGCGACCCAGTCATCTGACCGCTCCGTGCACGTTTACTCCCTGAGGACCAAGGACGGCCAGTATACGTTGAGCAGTGAAACCGACAAGTGTCCCAAGATTGCAAGTCACATGAAGTCTGACCTGCCCCCACGCCGCATCTCCTCCAGCAGCCCGGCGCCCCCCGACTTTGGCCACCGCGCCCAGCTGTCTGTCATCGATGCCGTGCCCTCCGTTGGCCCCGGCCTAACATCTGGTGCGTCGGTCGGGTCACCGGTGCCGTCCGCCCCTGGCACGCCCACCTCGGTCGCTCTCCCTATGAATCCGCCCAGCGTCATCAGCCACAGTCGAAGGTCCTCTTTCTCTTCGTCCCGTCGATCCGTCTCTCCGGCCCCCTCGATGCCCCTGCCTGCCGTCATGCCGATGGAAGCTTCGCCTAAGCCCATCCCAACAAGCACCAACGTCAAGAATGCTAGTCTCTATGCCAACGAGACCCTGACCTCTTTCTTCCGGAGGCTGGCCTTCACGCCAGACGGCAGTCTATTGCTGACACCGGCCGGGCAATACTCGTCACAGCAGACATCAACAGATGGGAAACCACACTACGAAGTTGTCAACACCGTGTACATCTACACAAGGGGCGGTATCAACAAACCCCCAACGGCACATCTGCCCGGGCACAAGAAGCCGTCCGTCTGTGTGCGTTGCTCGCCAATATTCTATGCCCTCAGGACGTCCCCACCTGCCACAAAGCACATTACCATCGATACATCCTCGTCAGAGGAACCAATCCCATCGTTACCAGAACCACTCTCAAAGCCGTCCCCTGCGACGTCTGTCATGGATCCACCACCACCACCGTCCTCCGAGCCCATGGGTAGAAGTCTTAGCACCGCTTCGGAGACAACGTCCACCTCAGCAGGACCGAAGGCGGCTTTCGCACTTCCGTATAGGATGGTGTATGCCGTGGCAACGCAGGATTCGGTCTTCATCTATGACACCCAGCAGCAAACCCCCATCTGCATCGTCAGTAATCTACATTGTGCCACTTTTACAGACCTTGCATGGTAAGATCTTGCAGTTGCTCCTTTTCAATATAGGCATTTACTAATTGACCACAGGGCGGCCGACGGCACGACCTTGTTCATCACGTCGTCAGATGGATTCTGCTCGACAGTCTCGTTCGCACCCACAGACCTTGGTGAGGTCTACAAGGGCGACATCTCCGCACACAGGCGCCGTCAGGACAACCCGGACCCTGTGGCAACGCCATCACAGAACACTCCTGTTCCAACACCAACTTCTCAGTTTGCGCCACCATCGCCATTCCCCAACGGCTCCCAACATCGGCATCGTGACTCCACGAGCTCCTTCGCGGCACCGTCCCCTCCGCCGGCAGCGGCTTTTGCCAACCAGCGGCCATCATCCCCCACCCGATCCAATTCTACCTCATCCGTCATTACGCAGAGCTCGACAGCACCCCCGCCACCAGGACCGCCTACCCTCGTTGCAGGTAGTGTGCCTGGCCTGACCGCCACCAATTCTGGCAAGGTGACCGGGGTGCCTATTGCAACTCCACCTGAAACCCCTCGGAGCACGGCTGGTAGTGTAGCCGGCACAAAGAGGGACCAGAGCGAGAGCGAAAAGGAGGATTCGGGGTCGCAGCCCAAAAAGAGAAGGGTCGCACCCACGTTGGTCAGCGGGCCCGCCACTGACCCGAAGCCTTGAAGGGATGTCCGTAATCATCGGGAGCCTTCACAATTTTTCCCAAGCAGGAAGCCGTTACGTGATCATCGGGGCGTCAACTGAAATAGCTGCTTCGGAAGCCTAGCAGAGCATGCGGTGGTGAGATGATGGTAATTCTTTGTTTATCTCGAGGGTAAAGCCCGTGAGCCCTTCCTCTTCAGCTTCAAGAGCTTCCACAGGTCAACAACCTGGCGTCGGGCCCCAACCCACGAAATTAAGATGCAGAACACGCGGAGCACAATCGCCTAGCGGTTGCTTTTAATTTACATTTGGCCGGGCGATAGGAGTGCGGATTTATGTTTTGATGAAACGGAAAGCATCACGTGTAATGCAAATCCTGGCAGAATACGCGGCAGTATAGTCCGGGCACATGTACGCCTGAGGCGTATCACGAGCGATTTTGGCGCGTTGAATTTCCTCCTCGTCTTTTCCGCACAAACCAGTGATGGTTGCCCTTGATCCTAACCGAGACATGCAATTCAAACCTATCTCCGGCTGGTCAAGGGCATGGTGGAACGAACCTTGCTTTGCCAGCCAACCTATGGACAAAACCAATGGAAGCATAGGCTAAATATAGGCAGGCATGCTATCCAACAACAAGAACCACAGAGGCTGGTTCATGTTTGCATTCTAGGGTTTTACCCTGACACGCAGGTGGAACCCTTCCCCAAGTCCCAAAGAGCCAACCCCCGCCCCCGCATTGTTCATATTCGCACTTATATGGCGGGTAAATACTCCGTGGGATTTCTTGGGACCTCCATGACGCTGGAAATCCCAGAGCCAAGCTCAAGCTCACGTGGCCGAATGTCAGTCCTTGTTGGGGCCCTGCTATTGAGGAATCGACGAGATCGACGACCATTGGCAAACGACGGGTGTTTTCCGCAATGGCGACGGGTTTGTCCTGACAGAGCTGGGCGTTGATAGTCAGTCGCTACCAAAGACACAGCAGCTCACAAGATGAGTTCGCCTCCACGGAAGAAGAGAGTGAACTCCGGGTTCGTGTCCAACCCGTTCGTCAAGAAGCGTAATCTGGAGTGGTCCATATCCCCGCCGCGTCCCCTCCAAAATGCCGACCGTGGGCCTAGTGAAGCAGAAGGCCCACGAACCGGAGCCCATCCACCTACGCAACTTGCAGACGAACAAAGTAGCGCAGGGAGATGCCTCCAAGACGACCCTCAGAAACCACGGGACGGGCTCTCAGCATCCGCAGCCATCGAGAATAACACAGTCAAGGTGACCGACCACCTCGACTGGTTTTCCAGCCTTCTCACAAAGGCTACCCTTCAGCCCTTCCCAGAAGGCCAACCCCGCCTCGCCATACCAGCATACCGGTCTCTGTATAACAATTCCTTCCAGTCCTCAGCCGGCGCCCATTTTGTCGTAACGCAGCACGATCATCCAGTTGCCGGACCCCACTACGATCTCAGGCTGCAGATCAATAAGGACTCATCGTGCTCCTGGGCGGTCATGTACGGGTGCGTATGTCTCATGGTGTTGTGTCTGGCTCAGTGCCTCAAGTGAGGCAACCCAACATACCAAACGAAAGTGCTCAGTATTTACGCCGCGACGCCTTGATAACCAGTCATGCCTTGACTAACAAAGAAGTCAGCCTCCCAGGAGATCCAAACTCGCGAGGCCGTACGGGGCGTGCGACGGGCGCGGGTGTACTCCGCTATGCAATAGAGACGCGGGTTCATTGTCTCTGGAACCACCTGATCGAAACAGCTGGCTCGCACACGGGCAGCCTTCTGGTGTGGGACACCGGATCGTATGAGGTCCTGCCGCCGCGGCAGACCGATCACGCCCCAGCGGACTCTCAAGAGGGGAGCTCGGACGCCGGCGAAGAGGAAGATGGCTGGGCAAAACTCACCCAACAGGAGAAGCTCGCCGCGGCTTTTTCCTCGCGCAAGATAAGACTGCGACTAAATGGCTCGAGACTTCCTCGGGGCTACGCCGTGAACATGCGCCTAACGAAGGACGAGGATGCCGCTGGGCGCGCCAAGGCGGCCAGGCCTGCAGGCACACGGAAGAAGAGGGGTGGGAAAGCGCCTCCGAAGAAGGCGCCGGAGGCGAGCAGTGAGAGTGATGGATCTGGCCCTGACACGAGGCCAGACCGCGAAGATGGAGAGGAGGAGGAGTTCAACGACGATTCCACAGCTGCGGGCAAGCATGTCGAAGGCATCTCTGGGGCGGAAAGAGAGCTTCGTGAGCTCGAGAATGCCGAGACCCGCAGGACAAACGCGTACTCTGGGGCTGTCAACTCTATTGGAAGTGTGTACCAGCGCCAGTGGTTCTTGTCTATAGATAGAGAGGAATGTGGGTTCGTGAGAACAAAGAAGGATGGAAGGGTGTGGTGGCAGCGGCAGCGGCAGCGGCGTGGTGAACCGTCAGTAGAGGACGAACAAGAAAATGACCAGGTTAAAGGCAGGCTTCAGTGGCCTTTCTACGTACGCGGCCCTGACCACGAGAGGAGTATCGTGACCGGTCGGCTTGGGGCCGATATACTGAGGGACGAAGGTGTTATTGGTTTCGTTCGGAGGAAAGGGTGGAGGCCTATCCTTGGGTGACGCACAAGGCCAGATTAGGCCTTTTCCAATGAGAACGGATATTCGCACAGGAATAAACGGCTGGTACACAGGTACAAATGCCCACCTGGGCTGCAGCCAATCAGAGGGCTCCATTCAACCTCCCCCGACTATACACACCACCCACACACACCACCTATACACACCACCCACCCTAAGGTACACACACTACCTATATAAAGTACTTTTTATACTCTTATATAAATTTATTAATTCTTTTTTATTTATTAAATAAAACTTTTTTATTAAAAACTTTATATAAAAGTTTTTAAATTATTAATTAATTATTAATATTATAAATTAATTTAAAAGTATAAACTTTTATTAATAATAAAAAATAATAATAAATTATTAAATTAAAAGTTATAATAAAAGATTAGAAATTAAGGGTTAATATATAGAGTTAATAAGTGTGAATTTTGGTTTTATATAGTGAGTGGGTAGTGCAAATTAAGATTGGCGCACTGGGGGGCATTTGTACCTGTGTACCAGCCGCTTTTTCCTGTGCGAATATCCGTTCTCTTTCCAATAATTTCCCTAAGCCATTAGTAATCGTCAGCTTTAGCCATTGCTGAGTAGGATACAGTAGATACGGACTGGGATGGTGTCAAAGCCGAAGGTAGGTTTTGCGCTGACCACATGCAAGGATTGTAGAGTCTGTGGGCGCCGGAGGAAGTCGAGTTCGGGGACATGGGAATAAACTCCAGAGATAGAACTACCCACTGCCTCAGAGACAAGCTACAAAGTACTGTGTATGTCAGCTGGGACAACAACAACGAAGACGCTGCTCGGGGTCCAAATAGAGGATCAAGTCAAACTTGTCCAATCGGCCAAATCAAATCGGCGGCAAGTACCGATGTCTTCACATTTAAATCACACCAGTTGATGTTCCTGGCTTGCGGTAATGAAATCACGGTGCATGTCCATGTGCTTCGATGTTGAACACCTTTTATTTTGCATATGGAGTGGGGATGAGCCCTGAAGACCGACTGACGCGGCGCAAGTGCCTCGCTGGAACTTTAATTATTATCTACCTAGGTATTTGCCTCTCCGGGCACATAATAGAGCTGCGGCATCAGCGAAATGCTATGATAGTTTCAGTAAGTGTGAGCTCTTAGGGACTCGCAATACTCCACAGATATACGTACATCTACAATGTCACGTCGACATTTGAACGTCCTTCTCTTGTACTGGCCCAGTGACAGCATCCCCACGTTGGCTCCTGAAGTCGTCTGCCACCTCATCAAGTGACGTTGTTGTGCTCGTAACAAACAATTGCCCAGTGTTGAGTAGGAAAACATGGGTCGTAGACAGTTGTCTTCATATATGGCCACCACTATCCTTGCTCATAGTTTCAACCCATGCTCAGAATTACTTGTAATTGTGACTTGCAACATTCTTTCAATCCCCTCGCTGTGATCCTTTGATTTGTACACGATCTCCGTCGCATTCTCACACCAACAACCCACGCCGATCTTCCTTAAACTCATACCATGACATGTAAAGTCCACAGAATTGTCCCCTAATTCGGGCTGATCGCTGGATGATACTGCTGCTGATGACCAATAGGCTGGCCCTGGGCCTCGTGACTTCCCATGTGAGGACCTGGGACCTGTCCCACTGCGGGCTGCTGATAGATCACGCCCTGCTGCTGCTGTGGATAGTAAGAGGTAGGCTGCACAACGGCAGCCGCGGCGGTGGCTGGCGGCGGCTGGTACATCTGCTGACTCTGCACCGGACTTGGTGTAGCCACAGCCGTCGGGTATGAGCTGGCATACTGTGGGCGGGGCGAGACGTTCTGCAATGGCTGAGGTTTCTCGCCGTGGACAGGACCGGCGGCTGGGAAGCCAGATTCCTCGCCGGACTCGGGGGAGATCGGCCTATTGTGAAGACCCGCTGAGCGGTGCCTGTGCATCATGACGGAGTGCACGGACAATGAAACGATGAAGAGGATGCTTGCCTCAGATATGAGTCTTTTGCTTCTCGAGAAGGATGATTGTAGGATGGGTGGTGAGGTATCACTTACAATTCTATTCCGCCCACCCCAGCCGCGGCACCTGCAACATTAAGAATCAGCTTTATCTCAACACAGGAAGAGTAGGCCACGAAGTGGTCATAGCATGCATGTCTTGAAACCTGCAGCCCCTGGGGTCTTTGTTATATAGGCTCAAAATGGTGTACGCGCAAAGGGGAAAGATCGTATCCAGAAGCTGCTTACATAGACACCCTGCAATCATCATGTCGGTTCCGCTGAGGTCATAAGTTGTGCAAGTAACATAATAATCGCCAACGCATACAGTGTTTCCCCCAGCAATGAAACCTGCTACCTGGGAAGCTAGGAGGGCGAAGGAGGCGATCCAGAAGACCATTCCAAAAATGTCCAAGGCCAAGATCGCCCAATAATTATCTGCAGTATTTGGGCAAAGAGATCAGTAGTTGACACGAGGGAGAAGAATAGGGTGTCTGGCTGAGAATCCAAGATGTGCAAGTGTCCACTTACAAACAACTGCTGGGCCAAACTTTGCAATAATAGAGTAGACTGTGATGATGAGAGTGGCGACGGCCTGGTTCACTACGAGGTCAGATCCGTCTAGTGTTTTCAACCGTACTTAGTAGTCATAATAGAACCCACAGTGAATACACTCAAGGCAATGCCGGCAGCGCTGTAATAGATAAGCGAATAGGCACAGAGACCCAGGACGACCACAGCCAGGATGAGCTGGACGAAGCGCAAGGCGATGAACCCTTTTGGGTAGTTGGGTACGTGTTGTCGACCCGCAGGGCGGTGAGGCGAATACTTGCTTCTGCTCATCGTAACTGGTTTCTGAGGCAACAAACGGGGACGAACCAATAAGACTGAGGTCCCCTACTTCTCAAATTTGTTCAGAAGTGCACTCGGGAGATAGTTGATAGCCCTCAAGCAGATATACTGTTATTATAGGCCCGCTTGTTTCATGAAAGAGTTTTCGAGGCAGAGAAGAGCAGAAACAGACACAGGTTTTGTGCTCGAGGTGTCATGGGGAACATAGCCCTTTCTATATAAGTCCACCACCCTTAGGCCTTAACAATGCGCCTGTGAGCCTCAGCTTGATCATTGGATAGCCTAGACCACATTCGGATGAGAGGCTTGTATTGGGATCCCACAGGCCCCTTCTGGCAATTTGCGTGGTGGCTCAACCATTGGTGAGAAACCTATGTGCTCGGGCTGAGACATAGCCTGCCAGCTTGATCCTCAAAAGAACCTATCATACCATGCCGTGAGGGCGGGCACCATGTTGGTCGCCTCAAGGCTGAATGGTGTCTCACGCTGATTCGCCCGGGCAGCGAAGCCCGCAGAGCAGCGGGGATGCGGCTGAAAGTGAGCTCCGATGGACGGCGTGCTGAAGGCTTTATTTATACACATTTTCCAACTAGTTTTATCCTCATTCCATACATGTTTAAAGCTATATATAAAACCTAGGCATAATAATAAATACTTAGAAAACTAATATTTAAAAGAAAGATAATATTTATAAATAATTATATTTAAATGTTAAGTTTGAAATATTTAATATTATATAAAAATAAATATATTATTTTATTAATTAAAATATAAAAAAATGTATTTATTAAAAATTATAAATTTAAAACTCATATAATATAATTAAAGTATATATACTCATTAAGTAATAAAATAAAGTAATTTGTAATAGGGTTTATAATTAGACACTTATTAGTTTAAATAGTCTAAATTACTTTTTTTCTATTAGGAGCTGGTCAGCCCGAGTCGTCCGTACCCGTTCTCAGAAGACTCATCAACCTACCAAGCAAGGCCTCTCTATCTTTGCACACCTCTAGATGGTATTAAAATTAACGAGCAGTAGTGTATCTTGTGAGTTTGTAGGAGAAGATGCCGATTGGCCCGACGCGCTTCTCTGGTTGACCAAGCTCCAGACCGCTCTCCCGCACCTTGTGCGACTCGATCAGGCGGCATGCCCTTCAGCTGCCACCTGATCTAGCGAGTGACTCGACAGAAAAAGCCGGAAGTGGTCACACCTCGAGTTGAACTTGCCCTTTTTTGCCGGGACGCCACGGCCCGTTCCCGACATGGCGCAAGTTACTCGGTACCCATGACTGACTATTGAATGCTATAATAGATACCTAGGTACGTAGCTGACCATTGTCCAAGAGATCCGTCCCTACAGCCTCCTGGACTTTTAAACTTGGAATCCAAGGTATTCCCAACGCGCAGATGGCTTGTTAAGACGAGATGACCGGAGACAAAGGAGCCTAGGCCAGTAGCAGTGCTCGAACACGTGGAGACATCTGCAAATACACTAATCAGCAAAGTCAGCAAAGTCGGAATTTTCTTCTTTCTTCTTCATTTTCGTTTTGTGCCGGCAGCTCGTACCTCTCTCGAGTTTGTATCATATCCGCCTGAGGACGAGGCTGAGCCGGTACCATGTCTCAAGCCATCTCTCAGGCCGGGGCTGAGATGGGGCCGATTGAAGCGAATGCTCAGTCCTGAGGCTGATCTTGATAGACCTCCCTCCCAGTCTTTCCGCTTCCAGGTCAAGCGGGGCCCGTGTTCCATGGAGATTTCGCCCCAGTGCAAGAGACCGTATTGGGCTGATTGGGAGGTCCTCTAAGCCGTGCTTATCTTACAAAATCCACAGAGCTGCACCCTGACGTCAGAGCACCCATCAGTCAGTCATCCACTGATCGGTCATCACAGGCATCTTCCATAGAGACACTGAGGTAAAAGCTTCTTAATATTGCCTGCGGAAGACAACTACGAACAATCAGCTGCGTTTCCTCGTCGTCTTGCACCCGCCCCCCTCTTTGACCGACCATCATCCGGATCTGTCTTGAGTAGAAAAAGAAAATACGTATTTACATGCCCATCTATAAAACATCTCCCCTGTTCCCCCATGGTGGCATATATATGTACAGTGATCGAGTGTCAGGTAGTACAATGTTCCGTGAACTCATAGGAACCATTCCTCAAGGACAAAGCGTCCTGAAGGTGCCAGAGCGTAATCTGGAGAGAACGCCACAGCCGTGCCACATTATGATGAAAACAGTGAAGTTATTAACTGAAAGCCTCGCGCTCCTCCGGTCTGGCAACGCCATGAGCCGAGATGCTCATGTTGGTGGGAGGCTCAGTTGAAAGCAGGAGCGAGGAAATGGAGAGCCGGGTATCAAAGCGCACAAAACATGCTGACGTTGAGCTCCGTGGATCAAGTGACGAAGCTGGGCAACGTAGGCCCAGTGCCCACCGGAGCTAACGCTTGTCTCACTAAACATCGCAGTTCCAATACTAAGAGAAGTCTTCGTCTGCCGAACCCAACTGGCCGATGCGTTGGACAAGCTCCTTGGTCTCGCGGGCGATCTCAAACGCGATGGGCGGCAGCGTCTGTGTCCACATGCGCCACTCGCGGTCGCGCTCATCCTTGCCATCAGCAGCCAGGTCCTGGCCGCGCTCGCCAGCCTCCATCAGACGCTGCTGGGAATCGGCGAGACGTCCGATCATGTCGCCGTTGCCAGATGCCTCAGTCTCGGAGATGACCTTGCCCACGGTCTCAACAATGGAGCGAATCAGGGGTTCAATTCGGCTAATGTCAGCGGCGCCTCGAATCAAACCGACGAGGCTTTGGATGGTCTGCACCAAGATGGCAGTCTGGTCATCAAGATATACCTATTTCAGCCTTGTCAGCGAGGCAGGTCCTGATAATGTGGTCGGCGGGAGTGGGTTCATGGACTCACCTTCAGATCCTCGGTCCTGGAGTCAACCCGGCGCATACCGTACCCGTTCGACGCGGGCGGGAACCCATTCCCATTCGACTTATTGTACGTTTCGACCGATTCGCGCGGTGAGTTCACTGGGCTGTACGCAGATGAGTCCATGCTGGATCTCCTCCCGAGGCCCTGGAAAGGGGGTGGAGGGGGCAGTTCCTGTGGGTAGGGATCTTGCTGGTAGGCGCTCTGTATGGATTGCGACTTGGCCGTTCGAGGGGAGAAGACGCCGACAGAGCCTACCGGGGTCGCTGTGCCATCATCCTCCTCCTCGAGCTCTCCGTCGGGAGTGACCCGGATCTTGACAGCGCGCAGCAGGTCGACTATTGCGCCAACGAGGTTTGAAGCCGCGGCGTCAAGAACGGATATAGGTGACATGCCAGCTGATGTCGCAAAAGTCTTGGCAGCAGTGATTAAGTTGTTCGCCATCGAAGAGACGCGGCTCTTGAGCTGCTTCCGCTGTTGTTGCGATTGGTCGTTGTTTGATGGCGAGGCGTCGATATCCTTAGTGATGCGCCGCACGCTCATAACAACGGATTTCATGGAATCGATGACCTTATCTGGCTCTTCCACACGGGCACGCCTGAGCAACTCGTCGATGGCAACCTGGAACTTGGTGACGTGGACGTCCTTAACAAGTCCAGATTCATCAGTAAAGCCCTTTTCACGGACGTATCGGCCAGCGTCTTGATCGACAGGCATGCTCATGGACGAAGATCGCATGCTGCGCAACTGGGTCCTTGCCCTGGCATAACGGTTGCGCCAGTCCTTGACTTCCAGCTCCAGGGTCTCGATCGTCTTCTCGAGTTCACCTTGCTTGGCCCAAGAAGAGCCGCTCTGCGCGGACAGCATCTTCATCTCCCGCAGAAACTCCTGGGCTTCCCGCCTGACTTGCATGGTCGTTTGCCGCTGCTCCTCAAGCGCTGATCGCAGTTCTTCATTCTCTCGTACCAGCTCGGGATCGTTCCGACCAGAACCAATCTCTGAGACGGAGGATCGGGCCTCCTCGATTTCGTCGCGAAGTTGTCGGGTCTCGTTGGAATGCTCCTCCCTAAGACGGTCGATCTGCTCCTTTAAAGAGTCGTTCAGGTTCTGGGCGTCTGCAAGCTGACTTTCCAGTCCTAAACGCATGTTCGACAGCTCCGTCTTCTCAGCATTAGCCGCAGTGGATCTCGACCGCTCGCCGTCAAGTATCTCGTTCATCGCTTCATCTTTTTTTCTTAACTGGTCTTCCATGTTATCCAGCTTTTCACGTAGCTCTCGTAATTGTATCTCGTAGTCGTCCATGATTCGTTTGTCATTCTGTCGCTTCTGATTAGATTCGCTCATGAGAACTGGTTCACGGCCTTTACTTACTTCTGACGGAACATCGCTCTGGTCTCTTCCACCGAGTGCGTAAGCGTCCTGTGCTTGATCGTCTTCAGGTCCTTCATCGTCCTCCTCGAGCATGGTGCTCTTGTTCGGTATTATCGTATTGCTCTGAAATTGTTTCGGGGTTGGGCGATCGTAGCCATTAGAGGGCATGCTGGGGGAAGGGGGGATATCGTACCCATCAACGATGGATCCAGCCCCGCGTATGGAACTAGCATTGCTAGGCTGTCTTCTCCCCATGCCGCGTGGGGGATACCCGCCCATCGGAGTCCCAGCTCTACTAGGAGCTCTTGTCGAGACTGGACTCGACAATCGCGGGATGTCGCCGGCCACGAAGCGCGGGTATCTTCGCTCCAGTTCGCAGAAGACATCTGTGGCGAGATCGCGGAAGCGAGGAGGGCCGAGCGAGGAGAGCTTCTGCCGGGCCTGGTTTCGCTTCGGGTGGAAGGTGTCCTCTGGGATCAGGTAGGGTGGTGGGCCGACATTGGGTGGTGCATTTGGAGGCCGACGGCTGAAGGCCTGCCGTCGCAGCAACTCGTCGAACACATCGGTACTGAGTTCGAGAAATTGAACCCCGGTAAGCCGCTGCAGCTTGTCGCGAGCCTTGTTCGCAGGAGGATTTGGCTTGCCGTCGCGCGACGTCTGCGATAGATAGCGCTTCAATGCCACGTAGTGTTCCCCTAATACTGCTTCAACGTTCACCTCTCGCCCGCTGCGGCCGCTTTCGCTTCTCGCGTAGAGATCAGTAGCTGTGCTCGATCGACCGACAGAAGGTGGCGGCGAGGGCCCGCCGGCACTCCTTGGACCTGGTGGGAAACCACCGTTCATTGGGCCGTTTGGTCCCCCTCCTCCGGAATATGGTGGTGATGCTAGTTGACCCTGCTCTAGGAGTGGGTTGGGACCTCGAGGTGCGTTTGGGTAAGGACCATCGTTGTTCATTTCTGTTCCAGTCGGCCAGATTGTACCTGCTGTAGACACCGGGGATAATGGGGGGTTGGCGCGAGCAGCAAGCATAGTTCGTCAGGCGGTGGCTCGGTCGAAAAGAGTCTGGTCTCTAGGTCTCAGGCCGGCCGGGGTGGGTGCACCAGGTGGTTCAGTCCCCTGCGGCCAAAACGATTGCAAACAGTATGGGGTTGACGGTCTTTTGGAAGGGGGGAAGGCCACTTGGGCTGCACATTCGCAGAC
Source organism: Diaporthe batatas (assembly GCF_019321695.1). Lineage (NCBI taxonomy): Eukaryota > Fungi > Ascomycota > Sordariomycetes > Diaporthales > Diaporthaceae > Diaporthe > Diaporthe batatas. Next base: position 1,916,919 of record NW_025408554.1, on the reverse strand, counting down.
GGCGATGGTCGCCGTTGCCGTCAGCTGTGGTGTATAGTGTGGTGTAGGAATGCAGAATGCGGGACGAAGCCGCGCTCCGATTCACCCCGTTGCCCGCGTCGCAAAAGTGGGCAGGCAGCTGAGGCTGGGTGACTGTTTAAGCAGGAATCCGAAACGTCAACCCGGCCGGGCAAGGATGCAACGCCCCAATTAGGGAGATCTGTCTCGGAGCGGGAGGGATGGGGTCGGTGGCTGCAGCCCAAGGCGTGACCGGGCGGTAAGATAGTTGGCCGTCTGTGCCCGCTCGAGGTTAACAAAGGCGATCACGGGGGATTTTAAGTTGGCCGTCCTAGCAGCAGCCTCGTCCGTCTTGGCCTGATGGTGCGATGCTGGATTAGGTGTGTGGGGGACGTTGTCGACGCCAAAGTCAAAAACAGAGCCGCCGTTTCGCCGCTGTGACAAAGGTTGGCAATGCAACACGGGGGGTGGATGTTGCGGGCTTAAAGGTTAAATAGGGCTGAAGCGAGGCCAGATGTTGACTGAGTCGAGGTCGAGCGACCAAAAACAACATTCGCTCCTGGCGTGCCAACTTTTGGATGCTTGGCCGTAGGTTTCCCCGTTGGATAGACCACGCTGACACGACGAGTCCAGGCGCACTTTTGGAGTGGACGGAGTTCCCCTGGCCGTCGGGGCGCACAATGGATATCGGATGATTTGACTGTGCTCGAATCCTCGCGGGTGGCGGGTCGCTGACCTCGGAGCTCGTGCAAGACGCAGATGGAGGCGGCGGCGGCAGCGACCAAGCTGCTACCAGAAGCGAATCGGTTGCAGTGTGGGGCCCAGGTCGTTGTGAAGGCAAGGTCGTGGGCAAGAAAGAGGTCGGGAATCTTTAGGGGGCTTATCGAAAGTCGGTATGGATTCGAATTATTATGACTAGGCGGGCAGGTGAGAGTGGCCGTTGCACTGTCATATGCATCTGCTTGACTCGATCTTGGTCGAATCGGACTGGCGGCAGGCGACAGCGATTGGCGACTGGCGACTGGCGGCGGCGCGTCTAGGAGGAGTCGATGTCGAGCTCGAGCTCGAAAAGAGACGAAGCAGACGCGGCGGCTCGTGTGCGAGGGCGAGGGCGAGAGCGTGGCTTGTCTCGGGAGCTCGTGCTGAGGGACGAGCAGAGCACAAGCGCAACACCGAGTACAGCAAAGGAGAAGTGGCCAGGGTTGGGTTTAAGCGAGTGAGCGGTCGAGAGATATTCCACGCATCAGCTACTACCTATGCGTACAAGGCATGAACAAAGAGGGGGGGGGCAAAAGGAGCGTCGAGAAGAGTCTGAAGAAAGCGGAAGAGGGGGAAAAAAGAGGTGTCTCCCTAGCCCGGACTGAACGATTTGAGGATCGATAAGGACAAGGACGGACTTGCAGAAGTTTCCGCAATTAAAAAAAAAAAGACCACCACCACAGATGCAGCCAGACGGAGATGGTGAGCTGGTTGCTTGAAGAGTGCTTTTACTGTTGGACTGGCTCCTCCCTCTTTGGCCGTGATGGCTGCTTGTAACCCCCCTGGCTAGACCGGATTGTGCCTGGCAGCGTCGGATTTCATTTGATTAGCAGCGAATCCTAGGCTCCAATTCGAATGTCCTGTACACCACCATCTAGGTACCCAGATACCTGGGTACCTCGGTCTCCAGGCCTGTATTCCGTACCGCTCGCTGCTTCGATGGCATCGATGGTTGCGCCCGTGGTACCTGCCAGCCAGCCCGCCCGCCAGCCCGCCAGTTCAAGCAATTTCTCCCCAAGGACGGTTGCTTGGCAGTGCCTAGACATGCTTGCAAGGTGGAATAAAGGAGGCCCTGCCAGAAGTTGGCGGCGGCGGCCTGGACGCATGGAAGCGACGGTGGGAAGGAGGCCTTTCCCGGCGCCTTCAGCAGCGACAGGGGAGCGACCCACCAATCATGAGGCGTGTGCTGGACGTCCCCAATCTCCAGCATGCCATGCACCCCCCTGATCCACCCCCTGGCCCACTGCTATACAGTGAACCCGGGACGGACCAAAGGCGTGGGGCACCACCCAGGCCATCGACGCGCCGTGCAGTCGCCTTCTGGCAGGTACGGACCTACGGAGTACACTACATACAGTACCTAGGTGCCCTTTGACAACCATTGACGGCTTGAGCCAGGTACAGGGAGGCAGTACTGATCGGTCATGCACAGGCACGCGAGTTTGTCCCCACGTGAAAGAGGCCGATAGAGGCCGTCACGGTGTGAATACCATGTGTCCTCTGCATCTGTGCCTGCCGATCCACCGGTCTCGACCGCGAGGACGGGGGCCAAGGAGACTTGGGAGATGAAGTCACGGCAGCCCAGCGGTGGTGCTTGCCTGTGTGTCGGCCTCCGTCTGCTGCTCGCGGAGCCAGCATTGCACATACCACGGATATGCGTCAAACAGTTGGGTCATGGGCGAGCAATGCTGGCACGGCGGGACAGGGCCAGTGACAGGGCCAGTGACAAGGTTCTGCAAATCCCATTTCATAATCCACTCCGCTAATTTGTACCCCAGGAAATTCAACAGCTGCGCCCACAACCGTGCTTGTTCAACCCGCAACGCCAATGCAGCCTCGGCGCCCCGAATCAAGCCCCCGGGTTTGATCAACCCGTTGGTTCCCTCTCCCAACGCGTCGCCCGTCACCTGAGATCGGCTGAGTCTCCGGAGTTGACATTCAGACCGGGCTTCCGTGGGCCTGTCGTGTGGACCTTTGGAAAAGCCGCATTTGCTGCCGTTGCTGTGTACAGGGGCCTGGTCCGCAACCAGCAATCAGCAACCAGCAACCAGCAACCAGCAACCAGCAACCAGCAGCCCGCAGTCCGCAAGGCACCGTGTCCGTATCAACTAGTGGTAACAACCAAGCGGAAGATTGCAATCTCGGCCATCGTGAGGCTGTGCAGCCTTCTCTCTGCCTCCCTGCGTTCCCGCGGCCCCGTCCATTAGACCCTTGCCGACTCAGCCCTCGAGCTCAATTTCAGCGCCTGGCACTCGTGTGCTCCGCGACGGCGATTGGCCCCGAGGTTCGGGGGTTTGAAAAGTCCATGTCGCATTGCTAAACTTCATCCCAACTTTTCCCATTCTTGTACCCCTTCCCACCCCGGCCTGCGGCATGAGAAAACGTGGTCCCTTCGGCAGCTGACAGAAGCTTCGATAATCCGAGTCAGGCCGCAGCGCCGGGGAATGCCCAGTCAAATATACGTGAGCACGTACCACAGTACCGCTCAGGCGGAAACACGCCCGTTTTCCCCACCAACTCTGCCCAAGTTCCCTTGTCACGAACACGACGGGACGGTTCCGGGCTAGGACCTTTCCGGGAGTAAATAATAGATTGGGTATCATCAATTGCTTCGATCAGTTCACCGATGGTAGGCAACGGCCATGCCCAGGAAGCCCCGTGCATCTCCCCGCCACTCCCGATGTCTGCTCCCTCCGCAACGAAACGCCTGGGGCTCTGTGTCCCTGCCGGCCTCCATGAAACGCAATGCAACCCCAGCTCAGCTACTCTTGAGCTTGACCGGAGCTCCTGCCCGGGGCCGATCTTGTTACCTGGGAGAAACATGTAGCCAGCCCTGCTGGCCCCGGAGTGATTGGCCACAATTACACTTCGGTTTTGCGGTAGCACCCGTCATTGATCAAACGGATTGCAAACATTCCTCAAAACCAAGATAGTGTCCACGTAGCAGGAAGATTGGGCCACCGCTCCTGCCACTCTGCCAGGATGTCGGGGACCCGCTCGTCGAATCCGGATCGTGCCGCCGCGCTTGCCCCGTCAAAGGCCGCCGCACCGACAGCCTCACGCTCCTCCTGCGCGGCCTTGTTCAGCGAGTTGGCCAGGTCGACCATGCCTCGCCCCCCGACCGATGCCTCCTCGTGATTGTCCTTGATGTCAATATTGATGACGTGGACCGGCCGATTGAGCGGTGAGCCCCTGGCAAGCAGGTCGTCGACCACGTTATCCCAGCACCTCTCCTCGCAGGTGATGACGATGTCGACCAGCCCCATCTCGGTGCCCTCGCGGCCTTGGTCTTGCTCACGGCCGTGGCGCGGGTGCCCGACCTGCCAGTCCTGCCACCTCTCGGGTCCCCATTTGATGCCTCGATTCCTGCCCAGCATGTTGAGCAGGCCGTTGGCCCGGTACAGGCGCGGGTCCTTTCCCTCGAGCTCCTTATACATGCTGTCGTAGGAGGTCTTGTTGAACTGGTAGACGTTGGGCTGGGTGATGGTCGGGCCGGGTAGACGAACGAGCGAGCCGGTCCCGAAGGAGATGACGGGGTAGCCGGCCTCGGCGAGGCGAAGGTGGCCTTCCATGGATCTTGGTGACCATGTTAGAGAGGACGAGCCAGCCACAGGATGTGGGGAGACGACAAGGGCCGTACCTATTCTGATTACTTGCGCACACCGTGCAGAAACGCAGCTTATAGCTCTCTGGCCCCTCGCTTGCGCCATCCTGAGCCCCGGGCGCAGCTACGGCCCCATTGGTCGCTTCTGCGGCCGCCATGGTTCTTCTCAATGAGGTCACGGCGGATCCTGCTGGTCACGCGTGTTAGCCGGCATCAAGACAACGAGTCGAACAGCGGTGGTTGTTGAGGCGGATGTAGGCGTGGCACGATCAGAAATAAAAGCGTATACGGTATAAAGTGAGTCATCAAACGGTTTCAGACAGCTCCAATAATGAATTTCATCATGTAACGGCAGAGGGTTGGTTGGGGAAGAGGAGGCAGCCTACCCAGATCTTGTAGTCCTCGGTGGCACGGAGGCAAGTCGCGACGTGGCTGGGCTTTGATGAGATCTGCACCTCGTCACAAGACGGGCAACGCCTCAAGACCTCTCACTTCATCCGTAGATCTTGGCTGGGAAGACGACGGCCGCTCCTCAAAGTCAATGTCGCGGTGTTGCGTCGCGTGGCTGAGGTTGGTGGTGGGAAAAGCTTGGTTGACAAACAGATGTGTGCGTGAGGGGCCTGGAGTGGGGTGGGGCGACGTGCGTCCCACTCGGTTCAATCCGGCGTGTGATTGGTGCCAGCGAAAGAGCCTGCCGGTCTTGCAGTCCTGCCAGGCTGCAACCGACGGAACGAGTCGACCTGAAACGGACGGGCTAAGCAGGGGCGGGTGGGTCCTTAAAATAGAAACTGCCCATCAGCCTTGTGAGCACAGGTTGTTTACTGTAGCAAAGAATGCTCTTGTTCTGCACCGTGAATGTGGGAGAACACCAGGCGGGCGGATATCCTCAGTACTACTAGTTCCCCGGGCACGGTGCCCGTGTGTGTTTGTGTTTGTGTTTGTGTTGGTACACACGTGTGTGTGTGAAACAACTTGATACGGGCTGAAAGCACGGGAGGGTTGTGCAGATTGTTCTGTTGTACATTTCATAATTGACAGGGCGAAAGCTGAAGATAGTGCAGCCAGTTTGGTGATGCTGCCTGACCAGCAACACTTGAAAGCTGGTGACAGTGGGTGTCGCGGACTCGCGGGGAGCTTCGAGATGTGCTCCTTGGAGCGGAACTGACCATCACCATCAGCTTGGAGAGGGCGCCGACTGACCACGGCACCAGAGAGGGCTCGGCAAGAGTCATGATATCTCGGCCGAGATCCACAGCACAGGGACCAAGGCATCGGACGATCCGCAGGATCTCGATCAATGTAGTTTGTTGTTCTGCGGGCCCCCTGACGTCCAGAAACCCGCCCAAAGGGATGACACCGACACCGACACCGACGACGAAGACGAAGAGGAGGACGAGGACGAGGACGAGGACGAGGACTTTCGGGGCCTGCACGTTGGTCCAGGCCACATCTACCTAAGTAGCATTTGAGGTAACTGGGTACCTGGGTGTGTATGTGGGATGAGAAACCCAAGGCATAAAGTCCAATATGGTCAGTGTGCCTGTGGCTTGTGGGCCTGGGAATGCAGCGCAGACTACCGGCGCTGCCATGGCTCGCTCATGCTCCGTGATGAGTGCCTCGGTCAGCCAGTCCGGCAGACAATGACGGCGGAGTTCGAGTCCTCGAGTCCAAGACAGACAGACAGGCGGACGGACGGACAATGACCCCCCTGACCACCCGACGTTCCAGGCCATGCTCACGGACCAGCCTGCAGCTACATCAGGCCCTCTCTACCTAAGCTTGTACGTAGACATGCGCACTGCGGGGTTGGCAGGTTGGGTGTTCGGCGGCTGGGTTGGACGCCTGAGTGGTGGGTGGTGAGTGGTGAGTGGTGAGTGGTGAGAGCCGAGGGCGAGGTTGTAGAGCGCGCTTATTTAGCCCTGTTGCCCGTCCGGTTGGTGGACAAGGGCACACACACGATAGGAGGGGGGGCCTGCAGATCAAACTGACTGACTGTCCGTCTTTGGTCCGGGTGGATCCTACCGCCAGGCCTTTCCAAGGTTCCAGTTTGCTCTCCCGCGCGAGCAGACTAAGTAAGTACACTAGTCTACCAGGACTACTCAGGCTGTCAGGCTACTCCGTACCCCGTGCAAGCCTCCTCCCCCTCCTCCCCCCCTCAGATCCCTCACAATAGCATACCTAGCATCGACATTACCACCGAGATTCGACCCGACCATCCGGATCTCGACTGGGGCCCTCTTTTGAGGCTCATTCCAGCCCGCCGTCAATCTTCCATGCCGTCCCATGAATAGCATCATCTGGCCCCTCTGCATTAACTCAATTTCTGGACCCGCCAGCGACCCCAGCCTGCTGCGTGTTTCCTGGGCTGCGCTGCGCTGTGCTGCACGACCAAGCCCCAAAACCCGCAAACCCGTAACCGCAACAAGCCTGCTTCCCCACGCCGTTTCGTCAGCAGCAAAGCACCTCTCGCTCCGGGCTACTCCTCCCCCTCCCTGCCCCCCTCCCCCCCAATCGGCCAACTGCACTGCACCGCACCGCACTGTGACTGTGAAGCCACCCAGCAACCTGGTCGCAGCGTCGTCCGAGGCCCATCCTGAGCCAGACACACGCCTACCCTGCTGATCCGAATCGATTCGAATACTTCTCGATTCTCCACACAACTCGCGACTGACTCCTGGCACCACCGCAAAAAGATTTCGCCTTGCGCCGCCGTCTTCCCTTGTGGCAAGCCCGGCCAGGCAGAGGCAAGGCAAGCCGCGAGTCCACCAGGGCTTCCTCGCCCTCGCAGGATTGCTCTCCCCCCCTTCCAATTGACCCAATTGCTCCTTGGGCGCCCTGCCACCGTGCCCGCCCACCGTCCACCACCCACCGTCCACCGTCCACCGTATACCGTATACCGCCCACCATCCACCGTCTACTACTACCGTCCACCGCCCCTCGTCCTCCAGGTGGCCCTCAACGACACCGCTCCACAGCCGAGCGACCGACACTGGCTTTGGCCCTGGGACACTCGTACTGGGCACGGGCAAGGCGGTGCTCACTGCCCGGCCCGCGGCATCATTTTGCGACATCGCACGCGGCGTACCCACGGCCTGACTCCAGCCGAACATGACCACAGCCATGTCCGCGACCTCCTCACCAGCAACATCGCCCCCTCCAGCCGTCTCCTCTCCGACGTCCAACCCCAACCACCCGCCTCTGCCCCCAATCATAACCTCCTCGCCCCAGGCGAAACGATCCACCCTGCCCCGGCCGGTCTCCATGTCACAGGCATCCAAGGACAGGCTCTCGCAGTATTCCGTCGGCTCCGTGCCTTCTCGGTCGCGCCCGCCCTCTCATATATTCCCCATGTTCCCGTCCAGCCTCCCGTACGCCCTCGTGCGGGACTTTGCCTACCCGACCGCCCATCCCATGCACTATGGCCCCCCGCCGGAGCCCTCGCAGCCGCCCTCGGGCATGTCCACCCCGGCGAGCGAGTCCCGCCGCCTGTCCGACTCGGCATGGGAGGGCAAGACGAGCTGGGACACCGGCGCATGGGAGAGCCTCAGCAAGGTCAACGACCTCGCGCCAATCTACCTCGGGGACGGGCCTCCCTGGAGCGAAGACGAGGACCTTCAGAGCCCCGTGGTGAGCTCGAGGCACCGGAAACACAAGTCCTCGGGCGCCGCCTTCATGCAGAGCCGCCGGCGCAGCAGCCGCGACCAGGGCAGCTCCAACGTCATGCATGCGGCCGATTACGATGCCGAGAGGGGCTACTACATAGGCACGGGCGGCGACGGCAGTGAGCGGTATTATGTGAACCAGGGGGGAGAGGCGAACGGGCCTGGCGGCGAATATGTCACCTACCCGCCCACCCAGGCGCGGCACTCGGGGCACCCCTACACGTTGGCTGAGCTGCAGCCACGGCAGTACGCTGAACCCAATGGCGGATACCATGATGACTCTGACGATTCTAGCACGGGACAATCCCCCGGGTACGACCAGGAGGACCAATCCAGGTACTCCAGGGACTACCAATTCACAATCACCTCGCCCGATGAGGAGATGCACGGCAAGGCGGTCGCCCTTTTCGACTTTGAGCGGGAGAACGAGAATGAGCTCCCCCTGGTGGAGGGCCAGATAATATGGGTTTCGTACAGGCACGGGCAGGGGTGGCTCGTGGCCGAAGACCCCAAGACGGAAGAGAGCGGCCTGGTCCCTGAGGAGTACGTGCGGCTGCTCAGGGACATTGAGGGCGGCATGACGAGCCTGACCGGGCAGGCTGAGCCACTCTCCGGGAGTCCTGGCGACGTGGGCACGCCGACACAAGCCGAGCACACGAACCTTGGCCACAATCCTCCGACTGCAAGTACCTCCTCCAACGCCAATGGATATCATCAGCCAGTCGTCTCAACTTTCTCTACTTCTAGCAAGGACCTTGAGCCGTATCCACACCACATGCTAGGCAACCAAGCCGGCCACGTACCCCCACAAGTCGTGCACTACCACGGCCAAAGAGGCGGCAGTCAAGCCAACACGCCGACCCTCTCGACGCACCACGACACCGGCTTCCTGAGGCGCGGCAGTCAGGGAGGCGAGGAGATTCCACCGAAGAAATACGAAGGCCAGACCAGGTCCGACGCGAAGCGGCAGTCTGCGACAGAGGAGAGGAAGGCGGAGGCGAAGTCATGAGGACACTCAAGAGGGGAGGGGGGCAAGGGCACCCTGGACGGGAGGAATTTGATAATTGAACCCACGCCGGTGAATTGGAAAGGGCCCTTGTATATTTGGCCATGTGTAATTGTAACGACCTTATCGGGACGGAGCGTTGCTTGTACGGCAAAAACCAACTGTTGTGGACGGGTCAGCTCGTCGATGTTTGGGCATGAATGGTCAAGAAGGGGGGGGGCCGAAGGGGGGACAGGGGGTGAGCCGGGCAGGACCAGGCAGGGTGAAAATCAATGTCTGTCTCCTTGCGCCCGGGTTGCGACGTTCAGGAGGTACACCGAACCAGCAAGAGACAAAGGATACGTGCGAGTAGGCGGGTGGTTGGGCGGAAGTCTCCGGTCCAGAGCAAAGATTGGATCTTGCATTTCAGGAGTACATCACGGGTGATCTAGGACTGCAGAGAGGCATATCATCTCTTGCGATGGGGTCTCGAGACCGTGATGAAAGGACTTCACATAGCCGACCGCTTTGTATAATGTTTCGAAATGCCAGATAAATATATTGCTGGAGCTGTAGGCAGTCAGGGCCGCACAGCTAATTACCTGGGCGGCTATCAGCTTCTTGCCCCCTGCTCTCTTCTATGTTGGTTGCTGCTTGATATCTGCGTCTCCTCGAGACGGTTGTCACGTTGCAGGCTTGGTTCCTGTGCTCCTGCGGTTGTCGCTTTGCAGGTGTGATTAGAAGCGGAATTTCACCTGAAATCAAACCAGGTGACAATACCTTATGTTTGATGGGGAGTAAGTAGCCTAGGGTCTCTGGCTTGGCCGGATCAGGCGTCCCTAGTGAGTGCACCTGTCCGGTGGCCCAAAACGTACTTTTAAGCGCAGAAAGCTGGTCAGAATCTCAAGGGATACATTGAAGCAGATCGACTGTGACAGTTTGCGTATACCTATCAGACCTGTTTATGGTCTTGGCCAGCTAAGAATCGTCCTCGTCCTCGGCCACTTTGAACATCGAAACAAATTTAAATCAACTACGTAGTTTTACGCGATAGGTACTAGAGGTTGTTATGCATGTTTGTTTCTTGGGGGGAAGGGGGGGGGGCGCCGCCGGTGTCCTATCTACCACCTATCTGCGCAGGTACCTAGGTACCTCGGTAGGTACGTCATGGCGGTTGTAGTGTATCTATAAAGGCACCTTTTTGGAGGGTCCGAGGGCAAGCCCGCAATTCCGAGCTCAGCAACAAAGCTCCCATAGCTTCTCTCCCCCAGCCTATCCACTGATTCGGGTCTCGCATTCTCCAGACTCTCGGCCCCATTGACGTTTCTTTGAGGAGGCAATTCATACCGTACTTCTCGGGTCTAGCCTTGACGTCTTTTCAGTTGCCATCAATTTCTACTAAAAATGTTTGCGCGATCAGTATTCCGGGCGTGCCAGTCGGCTCAGCCCACCAAGCGCGTAAGCCCGCCCACCGACCTGCTCCTGTTCGTCGGCGCCAGCCCATCACTGACCCCAACCTGCGCCAGCAAATCCGCCGTTATGCCGACAAGCCCTCCGCTTCCTCCGGTGGGAGCAACAGCACGCTGCTCTACTTCCTCGGTGGCGGCGCGGTCGCAGCCGGCGGCTATTACTACTTCACTCAGAACCCCGGCGCAGCGCAAAAGGCCGAGGCCAAGGTCAAGGGGGCTCTCCCTGGTGGTGAGCCCAAGAAGGCCCTGACGGGAGGAGACCAGGGTTTCGTCTCCCTCAAGCTGGACGACGTCGAGATTGTGAACCACAACACCAAGAAGCTGCGGTTCAAGCTGCCCGAGGACGACATGGTCTCCGGCTTGGAGGTCGCCAGCGCCATCCTGACCAAGTTCAAGCCTGACGGTGACGCGAAGCCTGTGTTGAGGCCCTACACGCCTACTTCCGATGAGGGTCAGTATCACTCGAACCTCTTGATAATTTGTGTCACTCCTCCAGACGCTAAGACCGGTCCCTCGCGCAGATACCAAGGGCTACGTGGAGCTTATTGTCAAGAAGTACCCTAACGGCCCAATGTCTACCCACCTGCACGATATGGTCCCCGGTCAGCGTCTCGACTTCAAGGGCCCCTTGCCCAAGTATCCATGGACCGAGAACAAGCATGAGCACATCGCCCTAGTTGCTGGTGGCACTGGTGTCACTCCCATGTACCAGCTGTGTCGCGCCATCTTCAACAACCCCAACGATAAGACCAAGGTCACTCTCGTTTTCGGAAACGTTAGCGAGGACGACATCCTGCTCAAGAAGGAGTTCCAGGAGCTCGAGAACACATACCCCCAGCGCTTCCGTGCATTCTACCTTCTGGACAAGCCGCCCAAGGAGTGGAACGGCGGCAAGGGTTTCATCACCAAGGAGCTGCTCAAGACGGTCCTACCAGGGCCCAAGGACGGCAACGTCAAGATCTTCGTTTGTGGGCCACCTGGACTGTACAAGGCTATCTCGGGGCCCAAGGTGAGCCCCAAGGACCAGGGCGAGCTGACGGGTGTTCTGGCGGAGCTCGGGTACAGCAAGGACCAGGTCTACAAGTTCTAGATTGCTTGCTGGCAATGAGTGTCACGCTTGGTCGCGGCTGTATATAAGCATCTAGACGATCACGAATCCTATGAAAACTCAAAGCCACCTCAGGCATATGTGGGCAAAGCATCAGGACTCGAACTTGTAGGATCGTGACAATGTTGAGCAGTCGCATTGGAGCTCATGACAAGATCATACATACCTCGTCTATGGCGGGGTCTCTTTTTTTTTTTTTTTTGACCCGTTTTTTCATGGTCAGGTGTCACGACTCACCTGCCCTGTCAGTAATTATCCCCATCAAATCGTGGTGCCTCTCCATTTCCAGATACTCCCCGGCGAGCCTCCACCTCGGCGTCATTCTGACCAGCGCAGCCCTTGTCTGTTCCATTGCTTGCCTCATCTCCAGCAGACCAGTTTCCTTCAATTGCCAGTGAAAGGTAGCCAGCGAGCAATAGAGGGCGTCGAAGCATAATGGGCTCATCCTGTCAGCCGCCTCGCCGCCGCCGCCGCCGCCGCCGCCCACACCGCCCATCCTCACGTCCGGGGAGGCTACGGGGCTGTTGGTCACGCTCAGCAGCTCACCCGCGAACTCCTTTATCCTCTCACTCGTCGTTGTCAGGCCCCTGATCGCCTCAACCTGCATCTTTAGCTCCTCCTCAGTTCGTCCGTCCTCGCTGCCGATCCCAGCACCAGGTCGCAACTACAGCATTGGGAGTCAGCGGCCAAAGAATTCATGGAGTAGCTAAATGCCAATAAAGCAAAGAGTGGGCCACAAGGGGGTTATAGCCTGTCCTCAGACATGCAGCCCCTGAAGCATTTGTTGCATAGACTGAGAATGGGGTGTGTTTGTTCTCGAAGGAGTAAGGATTGTATCCAGAAGCTGCTTACGTGCTCAGGGCAACTGTACAGGTCCATCACCATGATCATTGTGCTCCAAACGAGACACCGTGACGGGCTCAGCGCAAAGTACGCGTCGCTACCCACGCCACCGGCGCTCGCTATTCCCGTCTCGATGGCGCGGCAGAGTATGTGCAGGTCTCGTATTATTTCCCTGACCTCCTTGACGCCGAAGGCGTCCTGGTTCTTGTTGTTCTCATCCGAATCCCGGCTCGGGTCGCTAGCCCCGCGCTGGGCGTATCGCCTCCTCGCCTCCTTACAGTGATTCATAGCCCTCGACGTGAGGATCGATGCCTGGGCCAAGCGCGCAAAGGGGCTAGCTGTTTGGTCCTCCAAAGGCGAGCTGGCGGCAGACCTCTGGAGCGAAATGGCCATCTGGAGTGTTCAGAGTCAGCTGGAAAGCGACAACATGGCAGTTCCACGTGGAGAGAGAGGTGAGGTAAGGGGCTACGGTGTTGTTCGCGCCCGTATTAGACCCAAAAGCCTCAGAATTCCTCTGAATTGCAGACTGGGCACATGTGGGTTCGAGATATTGTACAGAAGCCACTTACATCGCCGGAGTCCCAGGCCTGGTCGTCAACGGGGAGCATCTCCGTGTCTACAGGCAGGTCGAGACCGCTGGCGAAACGCTTCTTGGAGCCCAGTGAGATCATCCTGTCGAGGATTTGCGTTGCCCACCATACCCTGCGGCGTTCCTCGGCCTCGGTCCAGGTCGTACATGGACCGAGGACGGTGGTCGACTCGTGGTACGACGGCAGGCCCAGCATCGCAGCGTAGCGCACGCAACTGCCCGATGTCATCCATGCCGCCGGGTAGATAGAGTGCCCATACTCGTATAGGGCCACGAGTATCATGGCTTGGAGGTACAGTGTGGATAGCGTCCCTGCAGATTCGAGCTGGGCTAGGAAGCGCTTAGACGCGGCGTACAGGTGTGAGTCTGCTGCGGAACGCATCTCTGGTGTCGGCGCAGTTGTGATGAGTTTCATGGCGAGGAACAGAAGCGCAAGGTCGGGCCCGCCGTCTGAAAGTGAGATACCAAGGCTCATACGTTTTTTGGAAATGAAAGGGAACCACCGGTGGATTGTGTCGAAGTACGTTGTGGCAGTCTCCTCTACAACATTGCTGGAAGCGAGAATTTCAAGGACTTCCTAGTACTGATTAGACCACCTTCGTCATATGGCGTACATGAGCGCGGAGGGCCAGGATTGATGACAGGACAAGACCAAGCATCTAAGAGCAGCATCACGTATATTCAGAGGTTGGATGCCTTATTCGAAGTCTGAAGTGTTCATCAACGGGCCACTTGACTGTAGTAATGAAGGGGCATCCAGTGCAACTAGATCACTCGCTTCCCAAAACGAGTCCCCTGCTTTTGCTTCCTCTCCGTCCGTACCCATGACGCTTCTGTTCGGGTCGGGCAGCTACGAACATGGGCCTGGGCCGAGGCCAGAACAAAAGGAGGGTCGAGGAGAAGGCAATCAATGCTCTAGAGGACGTAGGGCACTTCGAGTCCCGCCAGCCTCGTGTCTTGGGCCCCTCCTCCTCGTATGGCCTATGCTGCGTGAAGGTGTCACTTGAGCACCCAGGTGCACATTTGACTCAGGAATGGGTTGCAAGGCATTAACGACAGCGTGGCATTTGTGTCTTTAGGAAAGCGTACTTACCATTGGTATCTCGGTGTTTGAATTAGGTCTTGAAGCCTCTGCCCACCTGTGCACATCGCTGTCGAGGAACATGACTGCTGGGAACTTTGTCTTCTTAGAAGATGCTCGGCCATCCACCCACATCTCACCTCCGGGCCAGACGATCCCCGGGCCCTGATGGGCAGCCGCACTCTCTGGGCTGGACTCGGTGCCGACGTACGTACTGGAACCCGGAGTGCCGCTCGCATTCGTTGGGTTCTGGGCAGGGTTGGCCCTGACCGACTCCAGCCTCGCCTCGATCTCTGCCAGCTTCATCTGAAGGCTTGCAAAGGCCTCTGCGGATGTGGAGGGGGCCACAGCCGGGGACGCTGGGTCCGAGTAGTCGCAAGTGCGCTGCAGTGACGAGCACCTGGAGCACGATGGCAGGGTCTTGTCACACTTGCGCTTCTGTTTCCTGCATGTCGCACAGGCTTGCGCAGCTCGTGAACCGGTTGAACTGTACATTGCTGTCTCCTGGTCCCTTGGCAGGAGGGTGAGAGCCATGACTTCCGAGCGATTTTTGCACGATGCGAGCCTTTCTGACAGACTCACATATGGCAGTGGGTGGGGTGGTTGTTTCAAGATTGCGTTCTAAGGTTTGGCTGATACGGGAAATAAGGATTACCGTATGGCAGAAGCTGACGAGTGAGCACGGCACAAGGCCTAAATAAGCGGAGGAAAACGGAGGAAAACGGAGATAACGCTGTTTAGTAAGCAGAGACCGCCCCACTCAAGTCTGGACCTCACTTCGTCCTTGTAAGAAGGGCCATCAAGCAGTTGTTTTGGTCCGCATTAGCATTTTTGATCACCGGCAAGTGGTTGTCCTTACCTGGTTGATTCTATCAAAGACAAACCCCTCCGCTACACTGGGCGACATTGTGTGCGGGGACTTCCAGAACGGCGCTACATACTTTATCTTCAATAAATTGAATATGTCTTTATTCTATTGATTCTTGACGTTAGTTATCATAACTATTTATATATAAAGTACTTTAATATTAATGTTTATTGTTTTTGGAAGAATACTTGAGTAAATTGTTTTGAAACATTTGATGGGCTGATTAAGGCCGGGCGCTGTGGTATGCTCGCACAGCGCGCCGTTGGACAAGCCGTCTGGTCAAGTGGCCCGTCTCCCCGTGGCTGGGGGCTTAATCGCTTCATCCGAAAGGAACATTGAACTTGAAAATAACGTCCTCTGTTGGAATAGGGGCAAGCACACAGCACTCACTTATGGTCACATGACCGTACGTTACGATCTATACATGATACCCATACCAATATCCTCTTTGGTCGTGTAAATTTGCCCAAAGAGCCCGGCCCACCATCCTGATTCTGCTAGGAGCCGTCAAATACTGAACATCAATGTGAATAAGCATTCTGAGCCAATATAACAGCAATATGATGGTCCCCGCTTCCAGACCACGGCTTACTGTGCCATCTTCTCTGCTTTTATTCTTGTCTCTGTCGGCCTTGTCTATGAGCTCGACATATTGCCGGGCCGCGAAATACTTGACGGCTCACAGCACTATGATATTGGCCCGCGGTCTATTCAAAGAGAATCAAAACGAGCAAGCCTATCTGTTCAGGACGTTTCTGAGCTTGGTCATCTTATGGGAAGTCATCGGGCCTGACTGCCACGGTCAGACACTGTCGCCATTGTGACAACCACACACCCTCCTTGGACACCAATCGGAAGTTGGTTGCCAATATCAGCTCTCACATAAGTCTGGCAGGCAGATTCTGTCTCTACATCACTGGAAAACTTGGCATTGGTCTCCTGTTGATAAGATGGATGCCATGGCAAAGATTTGTAAGAGCTTGTTTCGCCCCCCCCCCAGCTTTTCTTTCCAGGGCGGCAGCGAGGATGCTTTCTCCATTCTGAATTACAGATGAACTGCTGTTATTTTTCCACTTCCGTAGGCATTATACATTTTACAACCGCTGAGTCTTTGACCGTTTACCTCTGGATGAAAGCGCCGTGCATGGCTTCGGACATATAGGAGTAGAAACGAAATTAGACCAGTTATATTCAAAGGCTAGCACTACGGCAACATACGGCTTTCATGGTCCTTGGTATGAACGATGCGCTGATTAGAAGTGCTCCAACGACCCTCCATGCTCGCTTGGGGGGGAAAAAAAGAGAAAAAAAAAAGAGAATATGATCCAAAATTTTCTATTCCCCAACGCCTTGGTGTAAACCAATTCATATGGATGCCAGGAGCCCAACACGTCCAGTCAAGAGTAGACAAATTGAATGAAATCAGTCAGCCTACTGTTGCTCTGCATGGTCATGGCAACGTGGCCTCATTGCATTACAGGTGCTGGCCCGTCTCGGACATCTTTCGAAGCCGTGTGCTGGGCGGAGACCCCTTCAAAGTCCCGTACCCGGCGCTTCCCTTCGAGGCCCTCGAGCTTATTCTTGCCAGCGGCTGGAAGTCCTCCTCATCTTCTTCGTCGTCCACAGTAATCACGGCGTCCTCGCGGGTGCCGACCAGGTCGGCCACGTCGCCGGCAATGATGGCGCGATTGGCAGATGTCTCTTCTATGGCACTTTCGTCGGCATCGTCGAGCCGGGCGGACTCTTCATCGTCATCATCCGTGTCCTCCTCACGGCTGAGGCCCTCGCCCTCGACGATCAGCCACGCGGGGATAGCCTGAAGCACAGCAACAGCGGCAAGAAGCCACCAGGCAGGGATGACATAGCCGCGCTTGACGCCCCAACTAAATGTGGCACCGGCCACGGTTGGACCGACGGCCCGACCAAGGCCGGAGAAGGTGGTTGCAAACCCGTTAAGCGTGCCGAGGATCCGGACCGAGGGTGCCGAGTTGGTCAGCAAGATGGTGATGCAGGGAAATCCAACGATGACGGCGAAGCCCTTTAGCAGTAGCAGCCCCATCAGCGCTGCAAACTGCATGCGTGTGTCTTGAATGAGGGCCGTGTAAGGGACCAGGACGTAGACGACCGGGAAGAGAACAGTTCCTGCTTTGAAGCACTTGAGCGCGCCATAGCGCGAACACACGGGCGGAAACAGGAAGAACTGTATCACGCCGCAAGCCAGCCCGTATATGGTGAAGATGGTGCCGATCTTGTTCGAGTTGAGCCCGAACCCACCTGAGAAGTGAAAAGGCAGGTGAGTGTTCTCGCTGTCGGGGACTTGGCGGTGGTAGTTTAGGAACACAGGGAGCACCTGGTCGAAGGCCACGGAGTGCAATGCCAGGATTGTGTAGGCGAGGATGTTCATGGTAACCTGGGGCGTAAAAATCTCCTTCATCGTCGGCGGCGGAGCTTTTGATGTCTTCTTCATGACAACGCCTGACTTTGGCAGCAGAGGCGCCGAAGCTTCTGCATCCACAAAGGAGGGGCGGTGGTGACGCCCGTGGTGACGGTTATGCTTGTGGCGAGGCCTCGTCCTGAAGGGCAGCGATATCTTCTCTCCGAGAATCAAGCCCCAGTCCTTTTCGTGTCTTTTGGTCTCCAGGGTCTCGTGGAGAAACAGTATTGCCACAACAACGGAAACAAAGAAGAAGGCACAAGCGACGAGGTTGGGCAAGAGGAACGGGTACTTGTTGAACAACCAGCTATTGCCGAAAAGCCCCGGATACTGTTCCGCAGGCCTTGCGAAGAAGCCTCCGAATGAGGGCCCGAAGACGGAGCCGATGCTCCAGACGAGAGGCATCAAGGAGAAGGCGCGTGGCTGTAGTTCCTTCTCAGGGACCATCTCAGCAACCATGGTACGAATGATACCAACTGCGGCACAGGTTAGAACAGTTGCTCAAGTGTCGTTAGCTTTCAAGAGGGCATGCCTTACCGTTTCCATTACCGGCACCCATGACAAACCGTATACAGATGGCCATGGCGAGACTGGAAGCAGTCCCCCATATTATGAAGCAAACCATGGTCGAGATAAGACCCGTGATGATTGTCGGTTTGCGGCCGATCTTGTCTGACAATCTCCCCCAAGGCACCGCAAAAGCACTCTGTGATATCGAAAATGTCGAGCCCACCAGGCCGGCCCATCTTGCGACATTATTGTCCTGTACGCCGAAACTCTTGATCATCTCTGGTAGGTAGGGAAAGACGGACGTTAGAGCAAGCGGCTCCGCGAACCTAGCGACGGCTGAGAGTGGGAATGTTAGCAAGCCACCGACACGATGAGAGACGGCGGTACCTGGAAGCCTGGAAATGCCGGCATGATGTCCCGCCTAAGTCTGCAAAGCATCCGGCTTCAGGTCGGCACGGTTGTCAATTCGAGTACCCGCATGATGCTGAGCATGTCGTAGTAATGCGGCAGATACTACACGCCCCCACCTGGCCGCCCTGTTCGCAACGAGAGCACACAGCCCAGACAATGCACCTACTCGACACACAACTAAGTTGTCGGCACTGGGAACTACTGGTGAGGACGCCTGGCTAGGCTATTGTGGACCGGCCTGATGTGACGGGGCTTCGCTTGAGGCACGGCGGCAGGACAGAGGCAGACACAAGCACGGTGCATGGGGCGCGCGAGTCCGGGTATACCAAAGTACGCGAGGGCTGGAGGTTATGTCTGCTTACCCAGAATCGCAAGCTGCTTTACTGGGAGCTTCGGTCCATTGGGAGACATTGTAGAATCACCGATGGCGGAGAGCACAGCGGAAGTGTGTCTATTGTGGAGGGGTGTATGTAGCTAGAGAGTTTCGTCCTGCAGGATGGTTCTTGACAAGAAACGACTTGAGAGACTGGGGGCCGGTCGACAAGAGTGAAATTCCCGGGCCCTTGGACTCTGGCGTGTGGCCGGTAATGAGTTTGTATGGGGCACAAGGCGCCGTCGAGACCATGCAATGTTGGGCTGCGTCGCGATGTCAAAGGTCAAGGCAACAGGAAGGGGAAAGAAAAACACAAGGCACACGGCAGGGCAACGTACAAGAAGAAACCACCTTCTTTTGACTACCACTAAAAAAGACGGCTCGCCACCCCACAAGGAAGGGGTTTTCAGAAAGCGAGTCACCGGGCCGCAAAAGAAGTGGGACCTTGGCGGTCGACGATGGTGCGGATTGTTCGAGATGTCCACTCAGATCTCTCAGGCATTCAAGCCAGGGAATCCTAGGATGCAACACAGCCCGGCGTTGCCTAGTGTTAGGGCGCGCAGACATGGCCGGTCGTCCGCCGATGGAGCCCAACATACGACGGGCTGTGGCCGAGACGGGCGGCACACAACATGCAGACATGCAGCACGGAGGAGGCGGCACGAGGCTTCAAGGCAGGGTGTGCAGCGGGGGCTGGCTGCACCCCAGCTTGCACCACTCTTGTGCATTGGTCGAGACCGTCGCAGCGACTCGCACGGCAGCACGGCTGGTGTACACTCGGAGGGGGGGACGGCGAGCATGCGGTGAACCCTGGGAGTAGTGCGGCGTCCGTTGTCCGTTGTCGGCCGTGTCAAAGTTGTCGAAGGAATATGATGTGGTTGTATTTCATGCGGGTTATCAGCCCGGGTGACACAGTACTGAGTGTGGTCTGAGTGTCTGAGTGTGTGGTGCACGACTTGGGCTGCTTGGCTAGTGTAGATGACGTTGCCCCGGTCTGTTTTGCCGGGTTGCGAGGCTCACACGGGTGCCAGGCCAGGCTCTCGCTGGCCCACAATTCCAACGGCCGTGGTTGGCAAGCACGCCGACCTGCCTTGCCGTTGCAGGCAAGGCGCCGATGTCGAAAGGGCTGCACACAATGTTGTGACAGTGGCCTCTTATTGGAGATGCCGATCCCTGCTCCACCGATGACTCTGTCGCTCGAAGGCGAGGCCCGAGGACCGAGCCCCGCTGTGCACCGGCAGACTGGACGACGGCCTCGAGGAAGCCCCAAACATACCTAAGTACCCACCTAGGTAGGTAAGTACTTTAGCAAGTTTAGGTATGAAAAGGCTCCGCGACGAGGCTACACAGCGCAGCAGGATGACGTCGCGAGTGCAGCTGGGGTGCCAGAGAAACTTTGTGTCTGTCGTCACATCCGGCTTGCGCAGCGAGCACGGGAAGCTTGTTGTCTGCACCGGCGGGCTGCCGTGAATCTCGAGGGGTTCTGGTGATTCGTGAAGCAAGCCACAAGCCTGAAGCCTGCAGGCTGGCATGTGATTGGCAGTGCTGGTCTTTGCTCAAATGGCCTGGCTAAACTGGCCCAATCAGAGGCCCCCTGGCCCCCTGGTTAGAATGGCCCCCTCTGAGCGGCCCGCTGCTTGCCGTTGCCGGGATCTTGATAATGATGACATCCAGCCCGCGATGTCAACGGCGGAGGCTTGGGGAGCTCTCTGTTAGTGAGCCCACGGCATTCTCCTTTCATCCTTATCTATACTGCCGCTTCTTCGCATCATCCCGTGCCGGAAGTGGGAAGATACCAACTGCCATCTACCTACTTAGTGCCTAGGCAGCCAAGCACTGGTGAAGCACCTTCACTTGTGGCTTGTGGCTCTTCAACGCCCGGGCAACTCTTGTACAGACAGCTCTTGTACGACACCAGTCCGTCGTACCCACCCGTGATGCGGCTGACAGGCAAAGAAGCTACCGCCCGTACCATGGTCAACCCTGAGAAGATGCCGCACGAGCACACGCCCCTCCTCTCGACCGTGGCCACTGCTCCTCCGCGCCATCGCTATGCTAACCATGCCGTGCGACGCTTCTGCACCATCGCCCTGTCCTGCAGCCTCATAGCCTTGTTCACCACATTTCTCTTCTCCTTCGGCATTGATCGCCACGGCCACCAATCGGGCTTCTCATGGCCCTCGCGCAAGGGCAGCCACCTTAGTTACGAGCATCTCAAAACGATCCTGCTGGAGACGCCAAGCAGCGAGAAGGCCCAGGAATGGCAGAAGTACTACACCGAGGGCGCCCATCTGGCTGGCCAGAATTATTCTCAGGCGCTCTGGACCAAGGAGAAGTGGGCAGAATGGGGTATCGACTCGTCAATTGTCACATATGACATCTATCTGAACCGACCCGTCGACCATCGCCTCGCAGTCTTGGACAAGTCAGGCTCGAGTGACCCCTCGACATGGAAGGTATCATTCGAGGCGTCACTCGTTGAGGATGTCCTCGACGAAGACCCCACGACTGGCTTCGACACGAGTATCCCAACTTTCCACGGCTATTCTGCCAGTGGGAACGTGACTGGTCAGTTTGTTTATGTCAATTATGGCACCTATCAAGACTATGAAGATCTCGTCAGGGCTGGCGTCGCCTTGGACGGCAAGATCGCTATCGCACGATACGGTGGCATCTTCCGAGGTCTCAAGGTGAAACGGGCACAGGAGCTGGGTGCCGTTGGTGTCATCCTCTACTCGGACCCTGGCGACGACGGGGAAGTCACCGAGGAGAAGGGCGTGGAGAAGTACCCCAAGGGCCCCGCGCGTCAACCCAGTAGTGTGCAGCGCGGAAGCACCGAGTTCTTGAGCTTTGCGCCGGGGGACCCGACTACTCCTGGCTACCCTTCCAAGCCTGGCGTTCCTCGAGGACCGACCGAATCGTATATCCCAAGTATCCCGAGCATCCCCATCTCGTACCAGGACGCATTGCCTATCCTCAAGGCTCTAAATGGCCACGGGCCATCTGTCAAAGACTTCAACAAGTACTGGCAGGCAGACCTCGGTCTTGGATACAAGGGAGTAAATTACAGCGTCGGTCCGTCGCCTGAAGACATTGTTATCAACCTCTACAACGAGCAGGACTACATAATCACACCCAATTGGGACGTCATTGGCATCATAAACGGATCCATCCCCGATGAAGTCATAATAGTTGGCAACCACCGCGATGCCTGGATCGTGGTTAGCATCCCTTCTTTCCTGTCATAACCCCCCCCCCTCCGTCATGTTTCGCAATGTTCTCGATCGCAGCACTTTGTGAATTCGTAGCACGACTAACGTCACAACCAGGGCGGTGCAGGTGACCCAAACAGTGGATCCGCTGTCATCAACGAGGTTATCCGCAGTTTTGGAGAGGCTCTCAAGAAGGGCTGGAAGCCATTGCGAACCATCGTGTTTGCCTCGTGGGACGGTGAGGAGTACGGCCTACTAGGAAGTACAGAGTGGGTGGAAGAATATCTGCCGTGGCTATCGCACGCCAACGTCGCCTACCTCAACGTGGATGTTGGAGTGCGAGGACAAGACTTCCATGCCTCGGCCGCTCCTCTACTCAACGGCATCATCCACGACGTCACGGCTCAAATCCCCTCACCTAACCAGACAGTCAAGGGCCAGACGGTTTACGACACATGGGATAAGAAAATCAGCACACTGGGCAGCGGAAGCGACTACACGGCCTTCCAAGACTTTGCTGGTATCCCTAGCATCGATTTCGGGTTCGGGGCCGGACGGAAAGACCCGGTCTATCACTACCACTCCAACTACGACAGTTTTCACTGGATGACTGAGTTTGGTGACCCAGGCTTTGTCTACCACCGAACAATGTCGCAGATCCTCGCGCTCGCCACCGCCAAACTCGCTGATGAGCCGGTGCTTTCCTTCGAGGCTGCCACCTACGCCACCGCTCTTGACAAGTATGTCAGCAGGGTCGAAGAAAAGCTTGCTGCCGCAGTCATTCAGTCGGAGCCAACGGACAAAGACGAGATTATTGCAATGCGCGGGAGCTTTATTCGACAGGAGGCCGAGGTCACAGGGGAGGTTGAGGGCTTCCGCAGAAGCCTCGTGAAGCTTCACGAGGCCATCGCAGGCTTGGCGACCGAAGCGAGCAAGTTGGACGCCAAGAAGGCCGAGCTTCAGAAGGAGGTCAGCGAGGAGATTCCATGGTGGAAGTGGCCCAAGAAGCTGAGGCTCGGATACGAGATCCGCAAGGTCAACACAAAGTACAAGTACCTGGATCGTGATTTTATCTACCCAGAGGGGCTCGATGGACGCCCCTGGTTCAAACACATTGTCTTTGCGCCGGGCTTGTGGACTGGCTACGCCGGAGGTACGAACTCCCTGCCCCTTCCGGTGATTCCAAAGGATGCCCGTGTGCCCCCTTTCTCATTCCGTCCTCTTCCTTCCCAGTTTGTATTTGAAGCACCCGTAGCTGACCAGATTCACAGCTGTTTACCCGGGCCTGGTGGAGAGTATCGACGCGAAGAACTATACCAATGCAATTCGCTGGTCTGGTATCATCGAGGACTCTGTCAAGACGGCTACTGCCAATATCAAGGTTGGCCATCATGGCTAGATGAGGAGATGGCAACAATAAAAAGAATATTTACCTGTCTAACAGGTCTGCTTGATTCATCGTGGGCAATAAGGCGTGCTGTGGAGACAGCAGTATTGGTGCCTTCATCGCAAATTCAGAAGAAGCAATTCTTCGATCTTCTTCAGTCTCAAGTGTACAAATTTGATACTATACTTGAAATCACCAAACCGTCTTGCACAAACATCGGCGTTTATGCAACGCTGGCGCTGCGCACTTCGCTGCCTGTAACAGGC
Organism: Diaporthe batatas; assembly: GCF_019321695.1. NCBI lineage: Eukaryota > Fungi > Ascomycota > Sordariomycetes > Diaporthales > Diaporthaceae > Diaporthe > Diaporthe batatas. The sequence goes on along the minus strand of NW_025408554.1, from coordinate 1,893,361 downwards.
CACTCATTAACACGTGCCATCCGCACACATCTTTGTACTTGTTGAAGGCGAGTCAATACCATTTGGAGCCTCTGCAAAAGCGACTGCGCAAACAGTGACTCACCGTTCTTCACGTACGATACCGTCGTCCAGAAGACAAGCGTGTCTCCACCTCCTGTCTCGGACCCGGCTTTCTCCTCGCCAGTCGTCTCGCCGTCGTGCCGCTTTGAACGTGTCTAGGCAAAGCGCCAAACGCGGCAGGTCCCCGTGACACGCTTCTCCAAAATGCCCAGAGGGAATATCCCAGCGTTGCACGGGGGCCCCTGACCTTAACGCACGTCATTAATAAGAAGGTCCCTGCCGTCGCCATGGGATAGCTCGGCCATTGTTTGTGTTGGCTTGCGCAACCAACAAGTTGTTTATTTTTCTTCTCCTTGCGACCGACTCCGTTAGGAAAAAAGGGCCCAATGAAGCCTGCTTAAAAGAGTTGTTCCATCGATGTCTTGAGAGAGCAGCACTCCAACACTATGAACGACCGGGTGCCAGGGGGCCGCTTTGCTTCCCGCTCCGCGAACTCGTCGGCACGCTCGTCGGCCGCATTCGAGCGTGATTACGACCAGCACCTTCAGCCGCACAGCCAGCCGTATTCCAATCGCTACAACCCCAGCCTGCGCTCCGTGGGATCGCGCTTCTCTTTATCAGACCAGTTCGCAGCGACCAGGAGGGAGTATGAGTTTGGCTTTGACGACGGCGCATCTCTCATCACAACCGATACTGAGGCAGAAGCAGAACAAGATGACACGCTGACGGGCGCTGGGAGCTTCGACCGCGTCGTCGTCATCGATGCTCCTGGGTCACACCGCGAATCCGGAAGTGAATTACGGCAGTCTGAGCTGGTGAGGATACCTCGCTCGTGTTATGAACTGTTGTCACTTCCACCGGGAGGCGAGGCTTCTGAGAAGGACATCCGTCGGGCTTACTTCCGGCTCTGTGACATCCTTCGCTCAGACGTTATCCCCATACAGCACCAGGAACTAGCTGGACAGTATCTCGACCAAGTTCAAGCTGCGTTCGAGACTCTGATCAGCAAGCACATCAGAGACGATGGCGATGATGCTGAATCGTTGCCAGACAACGAGCTTGAGGATAGCGAGGGTGAGGGCAAGGACGACATTGGCGGCAATGCACGGCACGCAAGACGAAAAAATGCGCAGCTGGTGCGTGTGATTCGACGACAGCAAGAGCGAGAGTCAACAGAAGCAAGGCTCAGTCTGGATGCGCAGTCCATAGCTCCCCTGAAAGACCGCCGACTGCCTACACGACAGGCTTTTCCCGCAGTTCTCTGTCTCTCCCAGAACTCCATCACTTCTTTCCCTGCCATCAGCCAATTCTTACAACCCAGACTACGTCGGATCCGACAAAGATTGGCTGGCAACACCACCCCGGGCTCGGTGGACATGGTCAAAAGCCAGCTCTACTGCACCCCACCTACCCTCACTCTCACCTCTTCTATTTTTGCCACCTCGGAGATGAACTCGTATCTTATTCCTCACAGCACCCAGGGCCGCCAACCCAATGTCGGTCCCGACGCATTACCAAAGGACCAACCGCTGGCGCTCAATATCAAGCTGCGACAGGAGCTCTTCATCCGGGCAGCCGGGCTCTCGGAGGCCGAGCTGAGGAGGACACTCCCAGATGCTGTGTTGGAGATCGAGACCGAAAATGCCATCAAACTCACTGTGAGAGCCTCGCACATGTTGCGCCTCGGTGGCGACAAATGGAGGTGCCACCAGCTCGACGAGCCATTACACACCGAAGCCAGCATCTCAGTCACCCGCCTGTGGCCAGGGGCCAGCCACAAGCCTCGGCTCGGTCTCGGCTTGCACAGGCATGTCGGAGGCCGCAACGGTGGCACGGTGTTTGCCTGTGCAGACAGCGGGACGGCACCCTTCTGGGAAAGCCTGGACTCTTCTTTCTGGAACCGATCAGTGAGGAATAGGCTCGACCGCGATTCCACCGGAGCTACCTGGCGCAGATACATGGACTATCTTTCGCAGTTGCCGAGCTACTACAGCCCTCCCACGCTTGAAGTTGGGTACAAGTTCGGTAGTGTCCCTGAGGAAACTCTGGGCTTGCGCTCCGGTCGAGCCTTCACGAAGCCCCCAGGCAGTGGCATGCAACGGCTGCGCGACAATGTCTGTTTGAGTGGTCCAAACAACAGGGGATCATGGACGGTCTCGGGTGCTTTGACCGCCGGCGGCGTGGCTGGGTACGTCAGGTTCGGGAGGAGCTTTCTATCAACGCGTAACGAGCTAGAACAGAGCTTGATTCCGAGTCGTTTGAGGGGCTTGCGTTTTGAGGCCGAACTCTCAACCTACAAATCTACCCCCAGCAGTCTGCTTAGCAGGGTACGATCTCTGGGTCGGTCAGAAATCAGCCAGCTTGCCGTGCGTGGCCTGAAGAAGATCGGGAAGTCGAGGAGCCTAGGCCTTGAGATGTCTGTGAACAACGCCACCAGCAGCGTGGTTTTGTCACTGTACTTTTCAAGCAGGAACAAAAGCTTCGCTGTTCCTATAGTACTCTTCCGAGACCAGCCTTCCCCCTACAGATTCCTCACAAAGATCCTGATGGTTGCCGGCTACATTCCGGCCCTAGCTCTCACGCTCTTCGACCTCTTCCCCCTTCTGATACCCCAAGCAGGCGTTACTTCTGAACAGGATGAAGCAAGTCCCTCACATGAGATCCAGAAGTACATTGCCTTGCGCCGGGCCGAGGCGGATGACCTCGTTGCTGTCCTCGCGGAGCCCGTGTCACAACTCCAACGTGTCCAGCGCGAGCGCAGAGGTCTCGTGATTCTGAGCGCGAAATACGGCGTCCTCGATGAGCGCCTGTCCGGTACGCCAACTGCCGGGCCCCTGGCCGCCGGCGGCCCTGCTGCTGCTGCCCTCCACCTTGGGCCCAGCTGGGCGTCCCCGGAGGAGGTCGCAGACGTCACCGTTGCGCTCGCGGCGCTGGTGAGCGACGACGGGAGCCTGCATATCCCCGAGGGGCTGAGGAAAAGCAGGCTGCTCGGCTTCTGGGACCCTAAGCCCCGGCGGACCAAGTGCCTGTTTGTGAGGTACATGATCCGCGGCCAGGAAAAGGTGAAAGAGGTCAATGGGAGGGACGAGCTGAGGTTGCCATAGGTTGGGGATGGCCGGGTCGGTCTCCTACAGAGTGGTGCATATTATGTCTGAGTGGCTGTATGAGTGAGTGATGACAAAGGTGACGGAGACCTGGAGTTTGGTGTATGCAGTACTGGCCGATCAGCCCTAGCATCAGCTTTGCTATTTCCTCGATAACAACACCTCTCACAACTCGATGCGTTTGCAAGCTTCCCGATGCCGTGGCCTGTTACCTAACTCGCGTTACATTCGGCCCAGCGCGGTCTTGTTCAGGGCAGGGTCAATTACAGCAGGTGGCTCAGAGGACGGACCATCATTGCGACGAGTTTCTGATTGATCAAACGTCTAGTCAAAACAGGATTTTAGTCCTCTGTTGACTTCCAGGAGGCTCCACGCTAGATGCCCCATAAATCAAGACCAACAATCCGGTCGAGGTGGCCCTCCACACAACACAACCCATGATATAACCCAATTTTCAGTACCGAGCCAAATCCAGCACGCCGAAAACTCCTATAGAAACATGCATAGTTTAGATCGCACCTGGACGTATACTTCAGACTCAGGCGTAGAGCTTCTTCTCATACGACTCCATGTTGACACCACCCTCGAGCTGGGCGCTGGCAGTCCTGATCTCAAAGCGAACCACACTGTCGTGGACGCCTTGGTGGAGCTCGTGCAGGCTCTTGATACCAGCATCCTGCATGGAGTGCTTCAGACCAGCGGCAAGGTAAGGGACGAACTTGGTAATCGAGCCACGGTGAGCAACGGCGCCAGCCACACCCTGGGCGACAAGAACGCTGTCGCCCTCGGAGAAGTAGCGAGCCGTTCCGGCGTTGCTCTTCTGGCTATCAGCGCCACCGCCTCCGGCCTTCTTATCCTGCATGGCGTCGATGCTGCCCATGCCACGGTAGGCCTTCACCAGTTTGCCCTCTCGGGATACAAACGAGGTTCCAGGGGACTCGGTGGTACCGGCAAGGAGACCACCCATCATGACCGTGGAGGCGCCGAGGGCAAGACCCTTGACAATGTGGCCAACATTCTGAATGCCGCCATCGGCAATGCAAGGCACACCGAACCTGGCAGCGAAGGCACTGACGTTGTACACAGCAGTGGCTTGAGGTCGGCCTACAGCCATGACTTCCTGGGTGATACAAGCCGAACCGCTACCCATGCCGATACGAAGACCGTCAGCTCCGGCGGCAATGAGGGCAGCAGCCTGCTCACGGGTCACGACGTTTCCGCCAATGACGTCGAGTCCAGGGAACTCGTTCTTGATCCACTTGATCATGTCGATCTGGAACATACTGTTACCCTGGCTGCTGTCAAGGATGACGATGTCGAGACCAGCCTCCACGAGCCCGCGGAGCCGGACCTTGTCCTCTGGCCGTGTGCCGATTGCGGCAGCGCAGATCAGCTGCTTGGAATCAGGCAGCTTGGAGGCGAGAGGGAAGTTGAGGTTCTTGCGGAGATCGGAGCGGGAGATCATAGAAACCAAGTTGCCGTCCTTGTCGACGATTGGCAGCTTGCCCTTCTTGGACTTTGCCAGAATGTTGTTGGCCTCTTCGAGAGTCACACCCTCCGGGGCAGTGATCAGCTCAGTGACCATGACGTTGGCAACGGGCTGGTCATCGACGTCCTCGAACTGCAGGTCTCGGTTGGTAACAATACCCAGGAGCTTGGAGCCAAGCTTGCCACTCTCTGAAGCCGCAAATGTTAGCTGTCTGCGTGCTTGGTGTTTTCTGGTGCGGCACTTGGATATGAATTGAGCAAGAATGTCATTGAAACAAGTTTCTCCCCATGACGGCGACCGTCGATACGGTGGAACGAAAGTTATAAAAATTGGGATTATAATCACGAGAGCTGGTGGGAAAAAGTAGAAAGGGTTGGCAGGAGACACTCACCAGTGACGGGGAAACCACCGAAGCCCCACTTCTCCTTCAAGGCCTTGGCCTCGCCGACAGTGGTCTCCTTGGTGATCAGGACAGGGTCATTGATGAAACCGTTCTCGAAGCGCTTGACCTTGCGGACCATGTCGGCCTGGGCCTCGGGAGAGCAGTTGTGGTGGATGACACCAACACCACCCTGCAGGGCCATGTGGATGGCCATCTCGTGCTCGGTGACGGTGTCCATGGGGGAGGAGACAAAGGGCGTCTTGAGGGTGATGCGCTTTGTCACGGGGGCGTCAAGAGTGACGTCGGAGGCGGGGAAGCCGATGTAGCCAGGCAAGAGGAGGAAGTCGTTGTAAGTAAGACCTCCGTGGACCTTGGCGTCCATCAGGTCCTGGATCCCGAGGCCATCGCGGCTGTCGTACTCCTTGAGGATCTCCTCGGCCTTGGAGGGGTCGAGGGCCTTGGACATGCCGTTGACGGGGGTGGCACCGTTTGAGGCAGGCATGGTGATGCTGGCAGACTCAGCTTGGAATGCTGTAGTGGGATTGTAGCCAAGAAGGAGACGAGATGCAGATGAGCTGTCAGCTATCTTGTCTTCTCGACGGGGAGGGTTTCCCAAGAAAAGAAGAAGAAGAAGAGAAGAACAAGGCGAGGCTATGATGCTCATGCATTTAATCAATTTTTTTTTCCCACCCAGAGGACCGACCCCTGCTCTCTCAGCCAAAACTCGACGCGCCTACCCCACTTTCGCGCCTTGTGCTAGGTAACCCTTACTTGGAGCTATCGATAGTGATATCGATAAGGTGGGCGAGCTTATCGATAACAAACGAGAACAAACCCGTCTTTGTCAGCAACTGGGACCGGCTTCGCGATGGTTGCCGACGACGCCGACGATGCCGGGAATGCCAAACCAGGCCAAGGCAGGCATCAACCAGAGTGACGGGAAGGAGAAACGGGCACACACCCCGGCACCCCTGTGTGCTGGTCCCTGCAGCTGCACTCACTATACCCGTATGCCCTGTTGGCCCGTTCGGAGACCTGCTCGTTCATGAAACCAGGCATTCTGGCATCGGGGAGGCAAGAAAGGGCCAGTCAGTGAGGGTGTGGGCGAGAAGCTAGGGAAGGGGCCGAGGAGCTGAGGGCCTTGCCCATTCAATACACAGTACGGAGTGTGTACTATGTAGCAGCCTGCAGCAGTGCCCGTGGGCACTGGGCAGTGGGTCTGTGTTTCCCTGCCCGACTCCCAGCCACCTCCAATCGACCAACAGCAGCCATGCCTCCGCTCTCTTCCATGTCGGTGGGCCCAATCCTCGTTGTCGATGGCTCGAGGTCTTGACTTCCTTTTCATGTCTCAATACTATACTCCGTACAGGCTGCTGGTCTCAATCTCAAGCTGATCCAAACTGCGTCAGCCCACCTGTGTGACGTCTTTCTTTTTCTTTTGGGGGGTTGTGTGTGTGTGTGCTACATAGTAGCTGCCATCCCGGCAGTCGCCTTCCCGCTGCCGCAGCAACCATCTCGCGTCAAGAGTGTAAATAAGGCTAACGAACCGCCCCGCCCCTGCTTTTTCTCTCTCCATACGGTACCATCCTCTTGCTGTGACTCTGCCGACTGGACAGGGGTCATCCACCTCCATACTTGCCCGGGTACCGAAAGCTGGTGGCTGGTAGGGAGAGAGAGACTCTTTTCTGGCTCTGTCTCTGTCCACCTGGGCATGCTGTCACCGTCAGCCCATTCCCGTTCCATTGGCATCAGGTTCCTGTCGTCGCTGGGTCGGTCGTCCTGTCCTTCCACCCAAGATCGCTTTACACGACATCGTCTCTTTTCCTGCGCAGTGCGCGCCCTCATGTCTCATAATACGCGTCGCCGCCCTTGTCCGCTTTCGTGTTGATCGGTGCGGCTTCCTGCACTGTGCTGGCTACGCTGGCCTTGGTCCCAGGATTTCTTGTTTGCTTCGTCTCGACGCCCAGCTCGACGCTCGCAGCCCGTCCGACTCCACTCACCAATCCACTCTGTCGACCAACACCCAGGCCCTGGGGCAATTCCTTTGCAACAACAACAACAACAACAACAACATCAAAACCAGGGACGACAACTTCGCCTGCCAGCCTGTCTGCCGGCCTGCCTGCACGATCCCCAATCTCGCGCCAAAACAGCATCACCGATGTGGACTGAGGGTCTCTGATGTTTTCCTCCATCCCGGATTCCAACAGCCTCCAAAACCGAGCGACCTCGCGCTCGCTGTTGATAGCGCCCCTCCACCATGTCGTATCGACCCCATCCTCTGCGGCAAGCATATACAGCTGACAATCCAGTCGACCGCCACCCGTCCACGACATCATCGGCTTCTTCGGGCTACTCCTTCTCCTCCGGCCAGTTCGACTTGAGTCGCACTACCACCAAGTCGTCTTCAGCATCTAGTGGTTATGGATCCATGGGTCATAAGCGCGGCAAGAGCGAGGCCAACGGCCGGCTCTCCTCGCCCAAGAGCCCAGAATCCCGCCCACAGACCAGCACGGGCAACATGTATAGCGCCGCGAGGCAATCGCTAAGGCCCTTACCGCAGGCTCCTGTCTCAGCACCAACAACACCTCCTCGCGAACCCTACCGCCATGACCGGGGCCAATCCATCGATATCGGGAAACTCGCACATTTTGAGAAGGAGCCAACCTCCCCGATCCCACCATCCCGACCCCGGGCCTCCACCATCCGCCCCAACTCCATGGTCATGCCACGTTCCGATGGTGTTCTTTCAGGCAGCTCCGGTCTGCCTCTGCCGCAGGTGCCTCTCCACCAGACACATGCAGCGCAGCTCGCTAGACCCGATCTTGTGACCCTCGGCAGGTCTTCCACAAGTCAGCTGCGCACGTTGTCCAAGCTGGCCCAGTCCGGCGAGGCAGAGGAGTTCGCCATCACATCTCCCGCGCAACAGGTCGTCGGTCTGCGTGGCCGTCGCAGGCTCCAGAAAGAACCTGGTTCAAGCCCCGCCGGGCAACGGAGCAGTGCCTATGGCTGGGAGGGCAGGAATTGGATGGACAAGCAACGGCAGTTCTTGCAAGCCTATGAGTATCTCTGTCACATCGGAGAGGCTAAAGAATGGATCGAAGACATTATACACAGATCGATACCTCCAATTGTTGAGCTTGAAGAGGCATTGCGAGACGGTGTCACTCTCGCGGAAATAGTCGAGGCGCTCAACCCAGACAGGCGATTCAGGATATTTCGGCACCATCGGCTTCAATACAGGCACTCCGACAACATCGCCATCTTCTTTCGCTATCTGGACGAGGTTGCGTTACCGGACCTGTTCAGGTTCGAGCTGATCGATCTTTACGAAAAGAAAAACATACCAAAGGTCATATACTGTATCCACGCGCTAAGCTGGCTGCTCTTCCGCAAGGGAATAGTTGACTTCCGCATCGGTAACCTTGTCGGACAGCTCGAGTTCGAGCACCATGAATTGGAGGCTATGCAGAAAGGCCTGGATAAACTCGGTGTCAACATGCCCAGCTTCGGTACAATGGGTGCCGATTTTGGTGAACAGGCACCGCCCGAGCCCGTGGAGACCGAAGAGGAGAGGATCGACCGGGAGCTTTCGGAGCACGAGGACACCGTCCTTGATCTCCAAGCCCAGATTAGAGGCGCCATATGCAGGATGAGGTTGGGCAGTGTGATGCAACGCCTCTGGAATACGGAGGACTTGTTGGTCGATCTTCAGTCACGCATTCGCGGGGACTGGACCCGCCAAGTAATTGGGTACAGACTGCAGATGAGGCGCTTTGCCGTCAACCTCCAAAGCGCAGCCCGGGGTTTCCTCGTCCGTCGGCGGCAGATGCAAAAAGACAGTCTCTGGAAAAACATGGAGGGCGACATCCTTGAGTTGCAGAGCATGATACGGGCTGCCAAAGTCCGTAGCGAGGTACGAGACGTGCGCTCTCAGCTGGCTCGAGTGTCTGGGCCTGTTCGCGATGTTCAGGCGGCGTTTTTAGGATTCCTAGCCCGCCAGAACGTCGTTCGCCAGAAGCAGGAGACGGCTCGCATGGCTGGCCCTATCGTTAGGTTCCAGGCTGCCCTCCGAGGAGCGCTTCTGAGGAACAGGTTGGACGACGACCAGGAACTACTTGCAAGACAGGCTCAGGCCATCACCGGCCTCCAAGCTGCTGCACGCGCAATGCTGACCAGAAACCAGGCCGCTGTGCAAAGGAAGACTCTTGACCACTACACCCCTGAGTGGGAGTCTCTCCAGGCTGCTTGTCGCGGAAGAAAGGCAAGAATGGCCGTCCAAGCCACGAAATCCGAACTAAGCCAGCACTCATCAACAATAGAGGCCCTGCAGGCCTGCATCCGTGCAGGCGCCGTTCGCCGTGATGTTACACGTCTCCTCGACGGCCTGAGCGATCATGAGCTTGAGATAATCGACCTACAGTCCGCAATGCGGGGCATGCTACGACGACAGCAACTTGACAACGATCGCCAAGCATTGGCAGAGCAAACGCCCTTTATCACCTATTTTCAAGCGTGCATACGTGGTGACCTGTCTCGCGCGAAACACCTGGCCTTGCTCGAGGAGCTCGAATCTCATGAGGATGGTGTGGTCGGCCTGCAGTCACTTATTAGGGCTGCGATGCTTAGAGAGAATATCGGTTTCCTGATCAGCGCGCTTGAAGAGGAAGAAGAGTCTATAGTTGCCGTCCAAGCCGCCGCAAAAGCTTTCATCGTTCGAGCGAGGTTCGAAGAGAAGAAGCGATTTTTCCACGAGAACATGCAGAAAGTCGTCAAGATCCAAAGTTTCGTCAGAGGAAAGCTTCAAGGTGAAGCGTATAAGAGTCTCACGACTGGCAAGAACCCACCTGTTGGGGCAGTCAAGAACTTTGTTCATCTTCTCAATGACAGCGACTTTGACTTCCACGAGGAGGTGGAGTTTGAGCGCATGAGGAAGACCGTCGTTCAGCAGGTCAGGCAGAATGAAATGCTGGAGCAGTACATCGACCAGCTTGATATTAAGATCGCGCTACTCGTCAAGAACAAGATCACATTGGACGAGGTTGTGCGACATCAACACAACTACGGTGGGCACGCGGGCACGCTACTCGCCAACAGTTCCATGATCACGGCGAACCAGTTCGACCTCAAAGCCCTCAACAAGAGCTCCCGAAAGAAACTCGACTTGTACCAGCAGCTCTTCTTCAACCTACAGACACAGCCTCAATATCTGGCACGCCTCTTCAAGCGTGTCCGCGAGCAGGGCACCGCGGAGAAGGAATGCAAGCGTATCGAGATTCTGATGATGGGCCTATTCGGATACGCTCAGAAGCGACGCGAGGAGTACTACCTGCTCAAGCTTGTGGCGCGCTCGATCAAGGAGGAGATTGAGGCATGCAACGCCGTCCAAGAATACCTGCGCGGCAACTTCTTTTGGACAAAACTTCTCAGCAACTACACAAGGTCCCCACGCGACAGGAAATACCTACGAGACCTCCTCGGCCCCTTGATCCGAGACAACATCATTGAAGACCCAGCGCTGGATCTGGAGAGCGACCCGATGCAGATCTACCGTTCTGCTATCAACAACGAAGAACTTCGGACTGGCCAGCCCAGCAGGAGGCCGCTGGACATCCCCCGGGAACTGGCTATAAAAGATCCGGAGACCCGAGGGGTATTCATCGACCACCTCCGTGACCTCCGCGAAATCTGCGATCAATTCTTACTGGCCCTGGAAGACCTCCTTCCTCGACTTCCCTATGGGATGCGATATTTGTGCCAACAAATGTTCCAGTTCCTCTGCCAACACTTCAAGCGGGAGCCGCAGCAACAGCTACTTCAGATGGTTGCCCACTGGTTTTGGCGGTTCTACCTCCACAACGCGCTGACATCGCCGGAGAACGTCGGAGTCATTGAGAAGCAGCTCAGCCCTCTACAGAAGCGCAACTTGAGTGAGGTCGCAAAGGTGCTCGGGCAGGTTGCTTCCGGCCGACACTTTGGTGGTGAAAACGTCTACTTACAACCCCTCAACGCTTTCATCGGAGAGTCCATCGAGCGTCTGGCTCACATCATGAGGGAATTGATCTCAGTTCCCGACGCTGAGAGCACGTTCGACATTGATGAATTCAACGACTTGTACGCGAAAAACCGGCCAACGCTGTACATCAAGATGAGCGATATTTTTGCCATTCACAATCTGGTGGCTAGCGAGCTTCCCTTCATTTGCCCCAACCGTGACGATGTGCTCCGTGAGATCATGCAAGATCTTGGTAGCGCCAAGAACAATGAGAACGAGATGACAGCTACGGGCTCATCCGATATCCAAATGTTCCTCACGCCAAAGCTTCACGATGTGGATGACCCAGAGGCCGAGGTCAAGGCTTTGTTTATGGAGACGAAGCGGTGCGTCTTGTACATCATACGCGTTCAAAGCGGCGCGCACCTTCTCGAAATCCTGGTCAAGCCAATTACGCCCGAGGATGAGCGCAAGTGGGAGATGGTGCTACACGAGGACTTCGCTGGGAATGACAACACCAGAGGCGCCTACTCGGATGCCAACATGGTCGATGTCACGAGGATGTCTTACCATGAGCTCAAGCGGACAGCCCTGCAAAACGTCATGGCGCTCGAGCACATGGGCCGGATTTCAAAACATAATCATTACCAAGATGTGCTCAATGCCATCGCTCTCGATATTCGCACAAAAAGCAGAAGGAGGATTCAACGACAGCGCGAAGTAGAAGGCGTGCGTCTCACGCTGGGCAATCTGCACGAGAAGGCCAAGTACCTCGAGCAGCAGCGCAAGAGCTACGACGACTACATCGAGCAGGCCATGTCAACATTGCAGAAGAACAAAGGGTAAGTCGGGAACTCTCCGTGCGGCATGTCTGCATTGCAAGTGGCGCGTGCTAATTCCTGCTACAGAAAGAAAAAGTTCCTCCTCCCCTTCACCCGCCAATACAACCACCAGCGAGAGCTTGAACGAAGCGGCCGCGTACCCAAGTTTGGATCGTACAAATACAGCGCGCGGCAGCTCATGGACAAGGGCGTGCTAGTTCAGTGGACCGGCACAGCGGACCGTGACTGGGACAAGATCAACCTCACCATCTCTTGCGACCAGGTCGGAGTGTTTGCAATCGAGGGCTCGAGGGGCCACATTCAAATCCCCGGTGCTAGTGCATTGGTGCCCATTGAGGACTTGCTGCAGGCGCAGTTTGAGAGCCACCAGTTTATGACGCTTTTTGAGGGAAACCTGAAGCTGAACGTCAATTTGCTGCTGCACTTGGTGTACAAAAAATTCTATAAAACTCAATAATGAGTAATGAGTCAGAGGCCGTTATGAGAAGGTGCAGGCAGAAGCGAAGAGTGCGGGACGAAGTATGATGATGGATGACCTGGATGAGGACGACGACCACCGCTGGTCACAAGACATGACACAGGAGACGAATCGTACGGGACGCAGTACTGAGATTTGGTTGAATGGACGGATGGACGGATGGATGGATTGACTCATGGATACCTATTTTACTCCCACCCACAGGCAGAATTGGTGTTATAGGCGTGTTCTGCATCTGCTTTCAAATGGAATTGATTACTGGAACATACGGAACCAGCCACAGAGAATGCGAGGGGGTGCGTGCAGGTTGAGACAGTCCCATGGCCGCAGCCTGACCGCTACGTCTTTATGCATTGTGCAAGAGGCCGCCGAACTCGCCTCTCATCTTTTGAACCACTGCTTCTCGGCCGATCTTAATATCAAATAAGCGACAGCGCTGAATCCGAAAGCCAGCTCAAACCCGACATCGCCCCCATATTCACCACCGCACAGCCTTCCTATGGGCCCCACGTACCATGACTGAGCCATTCCCAGAACCGCACCCATGACACCAAACAAGAAAGCGCACAGCGCTGAGTAGCCAGGAGGCAGCTTCTCGGGCGTGGCATAGTCGTCTACGACGTAGCCGCTGGTCCTGCGGAAAACAAAGTGCTCGGTCAGGGCAATGCCCTCGTAGATGGCCAGCCAGTAGCCGATCAGGAGCATGAAGTTCTCAAGCACCTCCTCGAAGCTGTTGTAGCCGGGGATAGAGATGGCAACATAGACGGCTGTGGCCAATGCCGGCCACACGAAGCGGGGGATGCGCTGTGTCTGCCTGGCCAGCACCTGGAGGGACAGAGACACGCTGTAGATGTTGGGGCAGTTGTTGGCGACGATGCTCAGCGCCAAAACGGCCAGGCAGAACCTGCCGAAGCCGCCGAGTCGCGGCACCAAGACAATGGCCAGGACCCCACCAATCTGGTTGGTGTCATACGCCTCGGCGTAGTCCTGGTCAACGGCATAGGCCGTCATGACGGCGGCGCCCAGGAGCTCTGTGAAGATCAAGGGGAAGAGCAGGCCCCCGAAGGTCCACAAGAAGATGGTCCGCCGGGGGCGGGTCTCGGGCTGGTAGGTCGAGTAGTCGGCCGCCATTGAGGTCCATCCAGTGGCAAAGCCGAAGACGCTCGCGGCGAAGCTCAGCACGGAGCCTGCCTCGGCCTTGCCGGACATGAGTGGACCGACGGCAAACTTGCCCGAGGCCCCAAACTCCCCGGCGACGATGCAGAAGATGACAAGGACTGGGATCCAAGACCATCGCTCGTAGGCGTGTACCAGGCGGTAGCCGAAGGTGGTGATGAGAAGTGTGGACAGGGCTATGATCAGCACACCTGCCCACCCGGGGAGGGCGTGAGCCCCCGGGTTGATTGCGCTGAGCAGCTGAGCCCCTACTATCGAATTCACCGCAGACCAGCCTAATAATGAATCTGGTCAGTCACGTTTCGCCCCTTCGCAGTCCAGTCCAACATACCTAAGCATGCAAGGATGTTAAATATTGCAACTGTGGGAATCAGGCTCGTCAGTCAGTCAGTAGTTCATGTTTGATTTTAGAAGAGGCCAGGAGTTGCCAAAGGGCGGGATTACACCTGTGCTTGTGGAAAGGATGTGTGTGTGTGGCACGACTCACTGATTTTAATGCCATAATAGCCGAAAAAGAAGCGAGAAACCACCATCTGCCGCAGGCCGAAGCGAGGGCCAAAGGTTGAGAAGAAGCTGACCGGGAGGGTGCCCAAGATGTTGATGCAGATGACCGTCAAAGCCGCATCAACGAAGCCGAGGCCAAAGACAGGTTGCGCCAGGGCTCCTAATGCAAAAGTTGAGACAGTCATGTTTGCCGACATCCACTAGTATCAGGTCAGAGGGATACAATTGACCTCGCTTGCTGGCCGAGAGGTTCCTTACCAAAGTGCCAATCATGCTCACTCCAGTGTCGGTTCTTTCATGCGGGAGTACCCGCTCGATACCCCGTTCCTCAACGCCAAACCTGCCAGCAAAGCGCCGGACCCTCGCGAAGAAACCCTTTTGCTCATCATAGACCAGTGTTTCTCCGGAGCCAGAGTGTGTCACCTCCTCGATGGAGAGGTTCTTTTCTTCCATACTGCTCTCTCCCCCTCCTCCTGTTTCTATGTCTCTGACAGCCATCACGCCCTTCTTTCTGGTTTGCTCTCTCCTTTCTCCTGTGTCGTTATTTCAAGGAGAGAATAGTGTGGATGGCAACAAAACACTGAAAAGTCTCGATGGAGGTGGAAAGCACAGGTGCCAAGGCTGGCTTGGCAGCACACTCGAGTAATATCACACGGGCAAAGTCTAGGGCAAGATAACACGCGGGTACATATCTGTACTTGGGTACGATAGCGGGCGGCAATGAAGTGGGACTGGCTGATGCACACCCAGCAACAAGTGCGCTCGTTGATTACAGTCATCAGTATGAGAAAAGATGGCCGGGATGTTTTATATCCCGGTATCGAGGATCCCACACAAACCTTGAAGTCAGGGAGCAGCCAAGTCATTCGTAGCCACCCTCGGCATGCCAACACTGGTGGCGCCCAACCCAAAGCTTGAGTCGTGGAAGCAAGCCCATGGAGCTGCCATGGATACCATCGGTAATCTGCTGACACGCTCACTGATCGAAAAGTACGAATATGCACATCTCGCTGCCCCTTGCAGCAGACAGGCATCTAGACCAGCCAGGGGCACAGCTAGGGCTGACATTGGCAGGGCTGACATTGGCAGGGGATGGATTGTGAGCTGTTGCTGTCCTCGCCGTCTGCAAGGGGCACATGCATCAATGATTGATTGAAACCTGAGAGGCAATCTGGGTAACTAAAGGAAAGTCAAACTTGGGACAACAACGTACAGTTTGGTCTATGCTTTCCACAACTCGTCTTGTTCCTTGAGATGCTGGTCTTTGACACGAGCTCGTGCCCTGCTCCAGGCCCATAGCGGACGTCTGGGCTGTCCCCACTTGAAAGCCAAGCACTGCATCGCTTCTTTGACAGCACGATACTAGTGGACGGTGCTAGGCCAAGTGTCCGGTTGTGTGATTGGTCCCTCAAGTGGTGCATAGGCGAATACTTGTGGATGGGGGAAAAGCCACACCAGTGAAACATGCAAGCAACAACGTTACCTGGTTTCGCTTCTATTTCACATACGTCCGAGGACATACATGACGCCTTCATATAGTAGTAAGCACTCAAGACCTAGCGTTTAAAAACATCTAGTAATAACAATAGTATTTAAAATACGATAGGTGCATGTGGTCTTAGCTTTGTGACGCACAGACAAGGCTTGGGGTACCGTCTTGACAGTAGAGAACTAGGTATATAAAGGGGTCTCAATAGAAAGTAGTGATAACTAGTAGTGTACCTATAGAGCCAGTAGCTTTTTCTCCAGACATGCCGTCACACCATCTATCCTCTTGTCGGTCCATTGGATTTTCAAGGAGGCAAGCGCCTCGGCACGGGATTACAGTCACTATCACAAGGTTGCAGACAGAGCTGTATCCAGTCCATTTGATGTCTCGTTCGCAAAGTCTGTGGACGACAATGGCCTGCCGGGCTGGCATGACATGCCTGAACATATTTTTCTTGTGCTCCATCCAGTACGCGGCCATTGAATTCGGCCTCTAAGTAGGCTCCAGTGTTCGTGCAGAACAGTTCAGGAACGAAATGTCCAAGCCGAGGCATACAATCCTCAATGGGCGGATGCCTGAGACAGCAGCAAGGTCGTGGCACAATGAGATCGCCTCTGAATATCACGCCATTGCTCGCTGGGTCAACCGGCTATTCGCCAATCGCATACAAGTGGAGAGCAACACCAGATCCGTTATCCCAAATTCAGGCCGCATCACTCTAATGCTCGGAGTGAAGTCGCAGTTTTTCAAACAAACAGTGAAATATGCGGACACTGCCTCCCAAAGATTGCAGGTAACCGTTGCATGCTTGCAGGTCCAAATTGCTGCTCTGATGATATTGATTGACTTTGTGTTTAGTCCACGTGAGGCTGGGCCCAGGTGCCACGATGCCGAATTGGCCGGACCCAGAAACGGCAACGTGCTTGCCAATGTGGGTGGCTGCAAGCAGTAGGGCAATGGAACTGGCTTCCTTTCGTCTGGCTAGTCATACAAAATGACTGAGAAGAGTGTAAATATTTCAAACATGCAGGGGCGCTTCTCCGGCCGGTGTAACAGTTGTTAGGTAATGGCAGGTGCAGAAATTGGTCTCTTGGTCAGCAAACTTGAACCCAAACAAATCCTGGAGACGAGTCGTGGGATCAAGTGGCTAGGACCGACCTCTCACCCATTTCATGGCAAACTTGGCACGAGCATCGTGGACCCAGGGCAGGGACAACCGCCAGTGAACGTGCCAATCTTTCTGTCTCCTCGAATAATGGTCGCACCACTCGGAGATTGCCGCGATTGGAGTTCTGGGGAGATCTTGTCCAGTAAATACCTAGGACAAGATAGCCACCACATGCTGTGCGATCGATGACAATGTTTGTACCGCACGAGATGCGTTTCCGGTGTATGCAGTGCATAGTGAATTCCTGATACGAGCGCCTTGGTTCAATGTTGTCCCACGCAGCTAGGTTGGTCTGGTGCCACGGCATTGAACCGCCGATACTTAGTATGATGACACGGGTTTCTGAGTTACTAGTTTGTTCTGGAATTATCTGGCTGGTACCGTATTGTTCCAGCATTCTTGCCCCCCCCCCCATTACCAGAGCAAGACGCCTTTTCAGAGCCTAGACATGTTCTTTTGGGGGATACCACATCATCTTTGGCCAGATCGATCCAAGGTGCGGAGTGGTAACGTCATCCTCTCTGGTCTTCATTTCGCATGTTCGCACATGTGACGTGCTTAACCCTGGGTTCACGGTTCCAAGAAAGACCATGTCGGGGAGTCTAGGCGTTCATGGTTGGAAAGAGCAGACGTTCCGGGCCTACAGCCTCGGCCACATTATGTTTTTTCTTAGAACTAGATAACTACATTTCTACTTAGTGACTTATTTCTTCCTTTAGAGCTTTTCTATAAAGTCTTTAATAAATTTATATATATCCTAGTAGTGTTCTTAATGAAGATTTTCAAACTCCTTTTCCTTTCTTTTTATCATACATTTTCATACCTTTAAGAAGTATTTATTTTCAATTGTAATAGTATATTTTGAACCATTGAATACTTGTTGCTATCGACCCATACATGACAACGCCTCATCTGATCACCTGGGCAGTCAAGTTTCAGTTGCGCAATTGGGTCGATCCCGCCCGTGTGCATCATTTGGGCTCCGTTTGCTGCCCAGGTGCCCAGGTGGTGTTCATCCGGTCTGCCCGTTTCACCCCCGACGGCCCACTCCGTCTCGTCTCAATTCTTGCGATTAGCCCCACAGCCATCATAGGCCTCATCTAACGAGATTTTGATGATCAAACCTTAGATAATACCCCTGCAAGGCTGACGGGAATAAACTCCAGGCAAGCCGACAAATCCACTCTACCACCCAGCACCTAGCCCCACAAGGCCACAACCTCACTCCCCTTCAAGCTCTACTTTCTGCTGAGTCATTATATTGATCTGAAGGCATGCAGACCCTCCCTTGAGCTTCTAGGTCTCTATACAGTACACCAGGCAGCAATAGGTCTACGAATACACAATCATGATGACTAGCGGCTGACTCAAAAATAGGGCACTCATCACGAAGCTTGGCTTCTTGCTCAGTATCGGTACATATGTAATGTTTACCCCGTGATGCTATTGCCGATTCGGTCAAATGCTTTCTCTCTAGGTAACGACTTCATGCATTGCTGTCACAGCTTAGTGGAATGTAGATAGCATCCATCTCCGTTGTGCGTGCCTACTCAAACTTCAAGCTGCCCAGGTGCCCCTGTGTGCTCAGATCCATAGTCATTGTATGCACGCGGACTCATCTGCTATGTACATTTTGCGTTCAAGCCCAGAACTGATGCTCGGATGAGCGCTGGAGGCTGTGTATCTCCTCCATTTCCAAAATGGCTTTTAATTGATGAGAAGCGATCAACATCTGAACACCCTCTCACCCTCTCACCCTCTCACCCTCTCACCCTCTCACCCTCTCACCCTCTCACCCTCTCACCCTCTCACCCTCTCACCCTCTCCCAGGCCGACCCAACATCAGAGCTGAGGCTGTGACCAAATCTCTCCTCCAAGAAACAACCTCCTGTCTTCCAGATCCTGTCAATTATATGCTTTCGGAAGTGATTTGGACGACCTTGGAGGGAGCCGCAACATACCCTCAAACTGCTCATTTATAGCTTCACACAGCAGGTGTCGTCACCGCCCTCGTGGTCGAGGCACTGGTAGCCATCATTTTCCAGCGAGGCGCAGGCGTTGGCGCAGGTGAAAGCGCCGTCGTAGCAGCCATCGATGACCTGGGCCGTGGCACGGGTGTCCAACTTGAAGACGGCGGGCTGCGCGGGAACCGCGGCGGCGTTGGCTGTGGCCAGCGCGGCAATGAGGAAGAAGACAGACTTGGAAAACATCTTGTCGGTCTGGGTTGCAATTCAATACAATTGGAAAGGACAGGTCTGATTTGTGGATTTGAAACGAGTGTTGGCCCGGAGGAGTAATGATTGTGAGTTGATGATGTTTGAGAATCTGCAAGTGTAGCACCTCAGCAGAGAATGACCTTCCTTTATATATGAAAATTCCGATGTGTTGCTGAGCCTTCTAAATGCCATTCTCCATCCCCTTGAGATGTGGCTTCCTCCATAACCATTACAGCACCTAGGTACCATGTGGGGAAACGATGAGTCGACACCCTGTTTGCCCTTGAAGTTTCTCAAAGTTCAGTGGAGCATCTTTTCTCGTTGAGTCATTGAAGTCGGTTTGCACACGACAAATCAACACATACAGTGAGTAAGTGATTTTGTCCTTAATCCGTATACATCCCGAAGGCATACGGTTCCTTCACCTGGTAATACCGTGAGTGAACCTTTGTCTCCGCACCGGAGAGGCACCTGGGTTTGTGAAGTGGACTTTCCATCAATAAAACCAGATCCTATACCCCCTAAGAAGCACAC
This sequence comes from Diaporthe batatas, assembly GCF_019321695.1. NCBI lineage: Eukaryota > Fungi > Ascomycota > Sordariomycetes > Diaporthales > Diaporthaceae > Diaporthe > Diaporthe batatas. The sequence continues at coordinate 1,873,924 of NW_025408554.1, read as the reverse complement.
GAACCTTGAGAATGGGCTGCACTGTCTTTATTGTATTTGCCTAACCTAGCATCAAACTAGGGACACAATAAGATTGGATTGCCTGACTGTAAGTGTCAGACTGGATAGTGCCAGTGTATCATGCATAGGAGCAATCTGCCCAGATACCTAGGTACCTCTAACAGCACACATTATAGCGGAACATAGGTTAGTAGGTCGTCAAGACGGTGCCCCTTAGCCTTGTCTGTGCGTTGTAAGGCTGAGGCTACAAGTACCTATTGTATTATAACTATTGTTATTGGTATTGTTGGTATGGGTTATTATGTATGTATATGTAAAGAGTGGTTAGTTGAGTTGGATTGTATAGGAGGGAGGAAGCTAGGCTTAAAGGGCTAGTGATAAGTCCCTTACTATAGTCTACTAACTAGGGTTATATAACTTAAACTATCTACTAGTTATAATTACCTCTATTCCTATACTAGTAGTCTCTTATTAAATAGTTAGGTAACTACTTTAAAAATTTAATTTCTTTTAAATCCTTTAAATTAAATTAAACTTAAACCTTCTCCTTTCCTTAATTTATAATAATAAGGTAACTCTTTATATTAAAGTATTATTAAATAAAGGTATATATTAAATATTAGAGTTGTTATTAAAGGTATTTAATCTATATATTTTAAGGTAATTTATCTATTTAATAGTTTAAAATAAATATATTAATTTTTCTATATAAAGTCCTTAATTCTAATAAAATTATTAATTGAAAAATATTAGTTTAGGTATTTAAGCTTCTACTTTTAAATATATATATAAGCTTAACTCCTATTATTTATAAGGTATTATAAATAAATATAGATACTTTAATATATAGTAATTTAATACTTTAAACTAATTTAACTCCTTTCTCCCTTTATTATTATAAGTATTATAGCTATAAAACCTAACTAAAGATATTTATAAAAATATAAGTTAGTAACTTAAATACCTATATAATAGTAAATAATATATATACTTTCTAATTCTATTAGTATAAGTTATTAGTTTAAATATTAATTATAAAGTATTACTTTTAAAAGGATTTAAAGCTAATTATAAACTTACTATATAATTTATAAATTATTAAATATAGGTAATCTATAAGATATAAATTTAAACTTTTACTAATTTATTTTATTATAACTTTATACTTTTATTTTCTTATTAACTTCTTTAATTATTATTCTTTATTTTTAACTTATAGATTTAATTATTTTTATTTAACTATATATTAAAGTTGTTAGTTAGCTTATTTATCTTAGAGGTTACTAGGTCGAATAGGGGAATAATTAGTATATAGTAGAATAGTGAATATATTAATAGTTGTTGTTATTTGCTTGCTTAATTAGCTAGTTAATTTATTTTAAGGGAAGACCCTCTTATTTATAGTTATATTCTACATTAATTAAAATATTTTAAAATTAATTAATTACTAATTTAGAACTAGTAATTACTTAATTATTATTATTAAATAATTAGCTAATAGTTAGTTAATAAAGAATTTATTTAAAGTAAATTAAAGTAACTAATATTAATTATAAATATACTAGTTATATATATAAACTTAGATACCTTTTATATAAAAGGTTCTAGAAATTTACTTATATAAGCTAATTATATAAATATATATTATAGAGTTATATAATAGTATAAGTTATTAATATATAAAAATATAGCTTATAGCTAATAAGCCCTTATAGTTAGAGATTTATTAATAATTTTATTTATTTATTTTTATATAACTTAAAGGCTTTTATTTATTTTTATTATTATAGAGATTTTATTTATATAAGTAAATTATATATATATTTATAAACCTTATTTTATATACTATTATATAAGTATATTACTTATATAATATTTTATATTCCCTTATAATTCTTATATTTATATAAGAATTAACCCTTATAGTTATTTATTTATTTATTTATTTATTTTCAACTATATTTATTTTATTTATTTATTATTATTTATTTATTTATTTATTTATATATTACTATATCTTTTATATAAAGTATATTAACCCTTATTTTAAACCTAGGTTATTATATATATATATTTATTAATTTACTAATAATATCCCCACTTTTATTTATATAGCGCAAATTATAATTAATTTACATACTTATATATATAGACAACTTATAATACGTTATTCAAACCCTTATATTTTATTTATTTATTATAAACCTATTAATTAATTATTTATTAAGGTTTAAATCCTTATATATATAATTATATAAATCCACTATATTATTAAATATATTAACCATTTTAATTTTTTTTACTAAAAATTAAGCAATTTTTAATTAAAAATTAGCTATTTACTCTTTAATAAATATATATAGTAAATTAACCTTATTTTTATTTATAACTTACCTAATATAGTAATATATTAGGTCTATATACTTAAACCGTTTATAAAATTTAAAGTTATTTATTAGTTTAATAACTAATTAATTATTTAAAAATATAATAAAGGTAGGAATATTATACTTTAATTTTAATATATTATTAAAATATATATATAGGTTATTTAAATAAATAGCCTCTTTAATACCTTCTTTTAACACTATATATTCAGCCTTATAACTATTTAACGCTATAATTTTTTATAGTTAAAAGTTTTAACTAATAATATTATTATTAAAAATATTATTATTTTTAGTATTAAAATTAAATAAACTAAATATATAACTTATAATATTATACCTATTGGGTAAGTTATTTACCTAATTAGTGTCTATAAACCCTTTTATTATAAAATTATTACCTAAATAATTATATATTAGTTTTAAATTAAGGAATTTTAATAAGTATTTAAATATATAATTTATAGTATTAAAATGCTCTTTATTAGGGTTAAATATAAATCTTAAGCTATAATTAATACTATATACTATATTAAGCCTAGTTTTTAATACTAAATATAATAAAGACTTTATTTATTTTTAGAATTTAATTATTTCTTCTTTAAGATTTATATTATTATTTTTATTTAATTTTAACTTTAAAACTTTAAATATTAAAATAAACTTATAATTATTATTTATATTAATATTAAATTTATTTAAAAGTTTATTAATATATATAGTTTAATTTATATATAACTACTTATTTTATAATTAATTTATATATTATTATCTAAAATAATTTAAGTAGCTCTATTTTTCTATTTTAATATATTTATTTATTTTATTCTCTAATATAAATAATTTAGTATTATTTATATTAATAATTAATATATTATTAATATAATATATAATTATTACTTTTAGCTTTTATTTATATATATATTTTATTATAAAAGTATATTTTAAACTTTAAATTAGTTAAAATACTAATTAAATATTTATTTTATAAGTATAAAGTTTATTTTAAACTATATAGGGCTTTATTTAATTTAACTACCTTATTTTTATATTTTTATTAATATATAATCTTATAAATAAAATTATATATATATTAGTATTAATATTAATATAAATAAATATATTTTTATATTATATTAAGTTATAATCTATCCTTTATTTATAATTAATATTAATAATATATATTATATCTTAATATAATAAGTTATTAAAAGTCTTTAAATAATCTACCTTTAATATTTAATTAAAACTTTAAATAATTTATTAAGCTTTATATTTAAGGTTTTATTATTATTAATTATCTAATTAAGGTTAATATAATTATTATTTATAGGCTTTTTTAAAATCTATTTATTTTTATAACTATTTTATTAGGTGGTAAATCGACTATATTGAATGTATTCTTATTATTTAGTGTATTTACTTCCTCTTGTATAGTTAATAACTATTGTTTAGTGTTAGGGCTATTTATAGCCTGTTTATAAGTATTAGGCTCGTCTAAAATACTAGTAGTTAAAATAAATCTACTAGTATTAAAATTATATGTATATAATAAGGTATCCTTGTAGTCTAAGGATAACTTATTATATTTATTATTTTATTATTTTTATTTTTATTAACTATAAAGAAGTTATTTCTAATTTTAGTCGATTTATTATTATTAGTAATACTAGTATTATTATTATTAAAGTTAGTTTTATTTAAAATACTAATATTTTTATTAAGTAATTTATTATTATTATTATAATTATTTTTAATAATTAAATTATAATATTTATATTAATTAAAATATTAATATTAATATTTTTATTAGTTATAATGCTAGTATTATTTTCTATAGGGTTATTATTATTAGTATTTATAGTTTTATTATTAGTTATTAAATTATTAGGGTTATAGCTATTATTTTTGGGGAGTAAAAATTGATTTTCAATTATTTTTACATCACAAGACTAGATTGCTCGTCTATTCGAAGAATCCTACACTTTATAAATTTTATTATTCTCCCTATAGCCTATTAATACCCCTTTTTTAACTTTAAGGTTTAGTTTACTTTTATTAGGGTTATAATCTTTATAGTAAACTATAAACCCCTAAGTCTTAATATTATTATAATTATTATTATTATTATTTAATAATTCTAAGGGAGTTTTATAATTTAAGGCTTTATGTGAGGTTTAATTATATATATAAACGGCAACTAATAGGGCTTTGCCCTATAAGTATTTAGATAAATTATTAGTAAATAATAAGGCCTTAACTTTATTAAATAAAGTATAGTTAATTCTTTTATTAATTTATTAGGCTTTTAATATATAAGGGTGAATTCTAGTATATAATATTAATATTTTTAATGTTATTTTAAAATATTTATTTATATATTCTCTTTTATTATTTATAAATAACTTTTAATTTTAGTTCCTTTATTATTATTATTTATTTTAACTTTATATATATTAAAGATGTTAAATATTTTATTTTATACTTTAATAAATATATATTTAAATAATAAGTTTTTATTTAAAATGTTATATAATATTTATATTTATTATAAATAAAGCTAAAGGGATTATTATATTACTATAAATTCTTTTAAATTTATTATATTTAGTATTATTTAAAGAGTTTTATTTATTTTATTAATAAATTTAATTTTAATATATATTTTATATAAATATTTATTAAACTTTTATATTAGTTTTATTATAAGTAATATTATTAGTGTTTAATAATTTTATTAAAGGAATTATATTTATATATTTATAATAAATATATTATTTATATATTATATTATTATTTATATTTATATTTATATTAATATTAATAGAAGAGATTAAATAAATATATTTAAAATAATTTAAAATAAACTTAAAAGAATATAATAAATTCTATTAATAACTTTCTTTTAATTATTATTTTATTTTTATATTTATTAATTAATATAATGTTATTATTAAAAAATTAATATTATATATATCTTTTAGTTTATTTATAAATAGTAAATTAATATTTAATTTAGATATATAATAAATATCTTTAATTAGTTATTTTTCTTTATTATCTTTAAATTTAATAAATAAATTATTTATACTTTATTTTTAATTTTTAACATTACTTTAATTTATAATTTTATTATTTAATAGTTTATAATATAATAAATATTCTTTTATAAAACTATATTTATATTAATAGTATTATTAATAATTAAACTATTTAATTTAATTATTTTATTTATATTTTTATATTTATTAAAATTATTATTTTTAATTTTATTATTTAATTTTAAATTATTTTCTAAATTATTATTAATATATAATATTATATTAAAATTATTATTATTATATAAAGGGTTATTATTTATTTCTTTATTTTTATATTAAAGTTATTTTTATTTAAGTTATTATTATTATTTAATTTTATTAAATTAGAATTAATATTAAAGGTATTATTATTTTTATTATTAAAATTAGTTAATAAAGCCTTTTAGTTTTAATATAGTTTTTAAAGCTTTATTATTTTTATTATTTTTATTAAATAAATAATTAGAGTTATTAGGTGATTTTTAGTTATTAAGGGCCTTAAAAGGTATAAAACTAGCACTTATTAACTATATAATTATTAATTTTATAATATATATAATAAATATTTTTAGTTTTTTATAAGGCTTTTATTAATTTTAAAACTATTATTATTAATTTTAAAACTATTATTATTAATTTTAAAACTATTAGTTTTATTTTTATTATTATTTTTATTTTAAAATAACTTTTAGTATAATAAACTTTATTATTACTCTTTTACTTTTATATTTATTAATAATAGTTAAAAATAATAATTTAAGAATATAAACTTTAAAGTTATTTCTTAAAGTTTAAATAACCTTAAAGATAAAATTTTTATAATTATTATTTAAATTAAATAAAACTTAGTTAATAATTATTTTATTAAATAATTTTATTTTTTAGTATTTAAGTTATTAATAAGTTTTTAATTTTATTTAAATACCTTTTAATATTATTATTAAATTTTAAGGGATTAATATTAAAAAACTTTTAGAAAATTAAATAATTTATAATAAACCCTTTAAAGTTATATAAGAATTCTAGCTTTTTTAGGCCTATTTAATACTATTTATATCCCTTAATTATAGTAAAGGTTTATCTTTATATAGTAATTTAATTACTATTAGTGCTTTATTATTAAATAGGTAGTTAGTTATTTCTTCTTTATTATTATTAATAGCTAAAAAATACCCCTTTTTAATAAAATAAGCTTTAACTTTAAAAGATTAAATTATATAATTTTAATTTAGTTTAGGAATTATAACTTTATTAAAATTAATTATTTTAATATATATATAAGTTATTTATATATATATATTAAAAGTATAATTTTAAAAGTTAAATTAAATAAATTTAAAGTAATTTAAATTTATAAGTAATATATAAATTTAAATATAATATATAATAAATATATAAGTATATATATAAGTTTATATATATAAATATATATTTATTAATTTATATATAGTTGAAAAATAATATAATTCGTTAAGAAAATTAGTTAATAACGCTTAATTAGCGTTATATAGTTAAAAGGTTAAGATTTAGTGTTAAATGGTGTAAAGGTTGATTTAATAGGTTGAAATAGTTGTATAAGTTAAATATAAGTCGATAGTATATAAGTTATTATAAATATTTGGGCTTATAACCTCTTAAAGGTTATTAGGTTGAATAAAGGAATAATTAGTATATAAAATAGTGAATATATTAATAGTTATTATTACTTACTTGCTTTCTTAGTTAATTAGTCGATTTATTTTAAGGGAAGACCCTCTTATTTATAGTTATATTCTATATTAATTAGAATATTCTAGAATTAATTAATTATTAATTTAAAATTAGTAATTACTTAATTATTATTATTAAATAATTAGCTAATAGTTAATTAATAAAGAACTTATTTAAAGTAAATTAAAGTAATTAATATTAATTATAAATATATTAGTTATATATATAAACTTAGACACCTTCCACATAAAAGGTTTTAAAACCTACTTATATAAACTAATTATATAAGTATATATTATAGAGTTATATAATAATATAAGTTATTAATATATAAAAATATAGTTTATAGCTAATAAACCCTTATAGTTAGAGATTTATTAATAATTTTATTTATTTATTTTTATATAATTTAAAGGCTTTTATTTATTTTTATTATTATAGATTTTATTTATATAAGTAAATTATATATATTTATAAACCTTATTTTATATACTATTATATAAGTATATTACTTACGTAATATCTTATAACTTATATATAAGTTTTAGTAGTTAAGTATAGTAGTGTGTATTAATATTAATTAAAAGTCTATTTAGCTAGGTGGTAAAGCGCCTAATTAAATTAGTTAAATCTATTAACTAAGTTTAACCTATATATATATATAGACTACCTATTACTTACTTATAGTAGCTAATCTATTATAGTTTATTATTTTTATATTAATACCTTTTTAATCTTTTAAAATCTTCCTTCTAATTAATTAAAAAGCTTTATTTATTAATAAAGTAGTTTTTAACTAAATTATTAAATTATTTAGAATTATTATTAAATATAAAATTATAATTTATTTAATTTAAATAGTTTAAAAATACTTTAAATTAATATTTTATAAATTATTTAAATTACTTAAATTTAAATTACTTTAATAAGTGAAATTAAGTTTAAATTATTAATTATTTATTAAATTATTATTAGATAGTTATTAACTATAGTTATATTTAATTAATTAGTCTTTTAATAGTTTTTTATATAACTTAATTAATTAAGGCGCTCTAATATATATTAAATAAACTTTTTTAATTAAAGTAATAATTATTAAAGTTATTAAAGTTATAATTATTATAATTATTATTACAATTAAAATTATTATTTAAAATATAATTATTTAAGTAGTAGTTATTATTTAAATTATTATTTAAGTTAAAGTTTTTATTTAAAATAAAGTTTAATTTACCTTTATTTAAGTAATAATCTTTCTTCTTATAATCTTTATTTTTATTAATAATATAATTCTTTTAATTAAGTTTAGATTAATAAATTAAAGTAAAGTTATTAAAATTAACACTATTATTTTATTATATAATAGGGCTAGCTTAAGTAAAGTTCGTATTTAATTAAGTAATAAAGTTAGTTAAGAAGTAGTTAGTAAAAAAGTTAAATATCTATTAAAGTTAAGGCTTTAACTTTAATTTAAATAACTTAAAGGTTATTAATTTTAACTTTAATTTAATAAAAGGTAGTTACTTTTATTTCTTCTACTTTTTATAAATTATTAAGAGTAAGTAGAAAGTTATCTTTTTAAATTTATTTTAAAGCTATTTAAGTAGGTATTATTTATTTTTAATTAGTTAGGGTATTTAAATAAAATTAATAAAGGTGTTAATTAGTTTTAATTCCTTTCTATTAATATAAATACTATAATAGTAAAGATATTCTTAAAGCTTTTAAAAGGTATTATACTTAATTTTTAAGAAAGTTATTTTTAATTAATTTTTAAAAGTTTTAAAATTATAATAAAGAATATTATTAAAGTTAAAAGTAATTATAATTAAGTAATATATTAATATATTAAAGAATTTATAAAGTTTTATAAGTTATTAGCTTTTTTAAATAATATATTAAATAATAATTATAATAGTTATTTATATAGTTAATAATTTAAATTAATATAAGTATTTAGTTTAAGTTAATAGATTTTAATAAATATTATTAATATACTTTTTAAAAGTTATATATAATTTTAATTTATAATCTTTATATTATAAATAGGTAATAGATTAGTTAGTAGGTATTATAATTATTATAAAAGGTCTCTTTAAGAGAGGTTATTTAATAGATTATAAGGGCTGCTATAAGTATCTATAGTCTAACGCTTCTTTTAGTATGTTATAAGAGAAAGAGAAAGAGAAAGAGAGAGAGAGATTATTATAAAAAGGGTTTTACTTATTTAATTATAGTTGTTTATTTAAGTAATATAAAGTAGGTTAGTAAGGTACTAAATAGGCTATTAAATAGGTTAACTAATAGATAGCTAAATATTAGTTTAAGGGTTTTAAAGGCTTAATTTATTAGTTATAAAAGGGATTAATTATCTAACTTAAAAGAAGAGTTATTATAGGTATTTATAATCTTAAATCTCTTTTAATATATTATAAAAGGGTAAGAGTTATTATAAAAGAGTTATAAAACTTACCTAATAAAGGGGTCCTACTTAATTAATTATACTTATAAGTATTTATAAATAACTTTATCTCTTAACTTATACTTATAAGTATTTATAAATAGTTTTAATAATAGTTTTATATATTATACCTTATTATTAAAAGCTAGTTAGTAATTAATTAATATTAATTAGCTTACTTATATATAAGTCTTAGTAGTTAAGTATAGTAGTGTATATTAGTATTAATTAAAGGTCTATTTAACTAGGCGGTAAAGCGCCTAGTTAGGTTAGCTAGACCTACTAACTAAGCTTAGTTTATATATATATACAAACTACCTATCACTTACTTATAGTAGTTAATCTACTATAGCTTATTATTTCTATAAAAGTATTAGTTATAAGTATATTATTATTTCTTTAAAATATATTTTATTAATTAATAACCTTTTTAATAATATATAAAGTAATACTTTTAATAGAAGTTCCCTTTATTAAACTAATTATTATATTTAAATAAGTAGTTACTATAGCTATTATTATAGTTATTAAATTTACTATATTTAGAAAACTTATTATTAAAGTTATTTAATTATATATTAGAATTTTATAAAAGTTACCTTTATTATAAAAGCTATTATATAAGTAATTTAAGTTATTATTATAATTATTATACCTTTATAATAATAATAATTAAGAAAAACTAATTTTTATTATTATAGTTATAATTTTATACTTTATTTATTTAAAAGTATATTAACTTATTAATTATTAGTATTTATATATTTAAATAAAAGTATATAAATTAAATTATAACTTTTTAATTAACTTAAATAACTTATATAATATTATAATAAATTCTAATATACCCTTAACTATTTATAATATATTATCTTATATAAGCTAATCTTTTTAACCTTATATTTAAATACTTAATAATAAATAAAAGTTTATTAATTAATAATTATAAAACTTATAATTAATTTTTATTTAAATTCTTTTATTATAACTTAATAAATATAAAAATAGTTTAATTTATATAATAGTTTTAATAATTTATTTAATTATTAAACTATAACTTTAACTTTATATAAGTTATATAAAAAATTTATTATATTAATTTACTATATATAAAATATTTTAATTTTTTAAGTATATAAAAATATTAACTTTAATTAAAATAGTATAACTTAAATTATTATAAATAATAAAAATCTTTATTTTATTATTAAATATATTATATAAATTACTATTATATAAATCTTTATTCTTATATATTTTATAAAATTTATAATAAGGTAGTTATTAATTATTTAAAGAATTATTTTAATAGATAGAAGTATAAAGTATTTCTTTTTAAAAGTATGCTTTCTACTATAGGTATTAACTTACTATAGGTCTTTTTTAGTATTAAATCCTTTAAATAGTTAAGGATCTTTAAAATATAAATTAAAAGAAAAGAAAAATATAGTTTTAACTCTATTTTCTTTTAATATAAATATCTTCTTATTTAAACCTTATAATAGGTTTCTTATAATACCTTTATTAAATTACTTAAATTATTTATTCTTATAAATTTAATCTTTCCCTTATAGTTAAATAATAAAATACTTTTTAGTTTTATAAAAAGTCTTTCTTTTAAAGATATATATTAAAATATTTATATTTTTAATAGTATATATATTAATATAAATATTTTTAAATTATAAAACTTTCTTTATTTTATAAAGGATATTTTAATTAATAACTATAAATATTTTTTTACTTTAATTTATAAAGTTTTATTTAAACTTATAAAATACCTTTTAAAATTTATTTTATATACTATTTTATATAAGAAACTACTATATATTTAAATATACTTTTATTACTTTCTTTAAAAGTTAAATTTTATAGTTTAAGATTATAATATTTAATTAAATTTTAAAAGAAGTATATTTTATTTTTATAAATTAAATTATTAATACTATTATAATAATAGCTTTTATTAATACTTTATATAACTTAAAGTAAAGAAATAAATAATAATATAAAGTAAAAGATAAATAAAATATAATAATATATATATATATTTAATAAACTATATATAATAATTAAAAATATTTAAAATATTAATTAAAGAATTAAATAGTTATATATTAAGTATTATTCTTAAAAATTACTATAATATAATAGTTAAATTAAAAGTAATAAATTTTAAATAAATATTAAATCTTTAATAAACCTTATAATTTAAAAGTTATAAATTAAAATAATATTAAAAATAATTTAATTTAATTTTAAGGGCTTTTTTATTTTTATTAATTTAATATAAATATTTTTAATATAATTATAATTAAAATAAAATTTATTTTTAATAAATATTAAAGTTAATTTTAATTATATATTAATAATAATAGTATTTAAACTATTAATTTATCTATTTTTAAGTAAGAGGATTTAATAATAATAGTATTACTAGAAGTATAATAGATATAATAAAAGAAAGAGAGTAAAAAGAGTATAAAAAGGAAAAATTATAATTATAATTATATTTATAAGGTATAACTTTATTCTACTTAATAATATAAGGTAGATATAATATATTCTAACTTTCTATTATAGTAAAGTTTAATAAATAAGTAAATAAAAAAGAATTAAATAAAGCTAAAAGTAATATTTAATATTTATTTATTTATTTAATAAAAGTAATTTTATAAGTTATATAAACTATATTTTTACTTAAAATATTATTTTAATTATAAAAAAGATTACTAATAAGAAAATACTATATATTTTAAGTTTTAATAGATAACTATAATTTCTATAAAATACTTATTAAAAGTATAAATAAAAGCTTAATAATAAGAAAGTAATCTTTAAATTATTATTAATTTTAAGGATATTAAAAGGTTTTTAAAATATAATAAAATATATAAATTATTAATAGAATATAAGGACTCTATTAATATATATTTAATTATATTATTATTAAATTAATAGCTTTATAATAAATAAATATAAAACTTTATTATATTTAACTATATTATTATTATTAAAGTATTAATATAATTATATTATAATAAGGATTTATAAAAATTTAACTACTTTAAAGTAATTAACTATTTCTTTATATCTTACTATTTATAGTTACTTAAAATAACTACTAATTAGTATTAATATAAGTTATTATATATATATATATAAAGAGTAGTTAATTAAGTTAGATTATATAAAAGGGAGGAAGTTAGGCTTAAAAGGCTAGTAATAAGTCCTTTATTATAGTCTACTAACTAGAGTTATATAACCTAAACTATCTACTAGTTGTGATTGCTTCTATTCTTATAGGTATCGTGTTCTTTTCAAGTGCTGGGTTTTAAGTGCTTACTACTATATGAAGGCGCTATGTATGTCCTTGGATGTATACGGAATAGAAGCGAAACTATATAGGTTAATAGATAGAGAAAAGAAGTCCTAGATGACTTTCTCGGGAGGAAGGGCGAGCAAACGGAGATAAGTGCGAAATATTTAATAATAAACTACCTTTTACTATATTAACTTAATTAATATATAATATTAATACTTTAAATATAAACTACCTTTTAATTTTAACTACTTTTTTATATAATTATATTTTTTTTAATCTTTTAATAAATTTATAATTTTTAAAGTTTTTAATATAAAAAGAAAATATTTTTTAAATATATAAATTTTTAAAATAGTTTTAATATAATAATATATTTAATAAGTTATTAAAAAGAATATAATTTATTAATTTATAATTAAAGCTATTAAATATTATATTTAAATTTTTAAAAAGAAAAATTAAAATTAAAATTCTATATATATTATATTAAAAGTAAGTAATTAGAAGGATATTAAGTTAGTCTATAGTTTTACTTAACTAACTATAGAATCACGTAGTAATAATTAGAAAGGCGATAGATAGTACGAGTTCATCTGACTGACGTCCTGAGTAAGCGTCGGGTTCTGAGGTGGCAGAGGCCGCGGCAGCCCCGGGTTACGCCTTACGAGCTGACGATGTAGCCGAAAATAGGCCCAAGCTGGAGGCGACGGGGCACATGTGGTCTTCTTCTTTGTGTGTGTTGCGCCGTGTGGCGCAAACAACCGCGGCAGAGGGTCGGGCCTCGGTCATCCAACTGCCTACTTAAGTAGGTACTTGACAGAAGACAGACAGGTCACAAAGCTGCCGATTGCACCATGTACTCTGGTGTGTAACCTGCGCATGGACGGACGGGTGGGACTCGAGCTCCGGCAAAGGTCAACCGAAGCAGAGGGTGGTAAAGTGGGCCACGGGCGGCCAAGCTTTCTACCAGGTGCTGCACAGCACACGTATCCCGGCCGGCGCCAGCAGCCAGTATCGAGTAGATTGGACGGATGATACGACCGCAGTCAGTGGCGGACTCGCTTATCATCGCTCGCTGATGCCACCAGCGGAGGCAAGGCCACCGTCGTGTTTTAGTTACTACATACACTAGTCGTACAGTTACAACCTGCCAGACATGCATGCTGTCTAATTGTATTTTCCCGCCAGCCTGTTGGTGTCGTATTTCCTGTGCGCTCGTCTCAGTAATCCAATCGCCCGCCCGGCAGGTGAGGTGAAAGTGAGGTGAGCCCTCGTCTTTTTGGCGCCAGCGTAATTCGGCCATGGCTACATGCACTCCGTATATCTATCTATCTATCTGTTGGCCCCCCCCCCCCACCACCACCACCACCACCAGTTTCCGTCGTCTGCCTAGCCTGGGCCGATTGTCTCTCATCTCATCCTCCGCCTGCGCCGCCTTGCCGTTTGGCTTGAAGTACCCTTGTGGCCGCCCCCCCACGCCATACTCCCACCTACCCACCACCCACGCGCCTCCGACCTCTACTTTAATTGAGGCTCTCCTACCTGTCCAAGTCACACAGTCACCTCCTCCGACCTCCAAACCATCCCCGGCCGAAAATGCAGTTCAGAGTCGCGATACAAGCGGTACTCGCCGCTGTTCTCTTTGGCAGTATGGCCTCGGCCAGCCCCGTGCCCTGCCCAGATGTGAGTGGCTGCCATGGCATGTCAGAACCGGCCTGCTAACATACGAGCCACAGTCAAAGCGAGACCAGATCCTCATGGGAACACTCGCGCCCGAGGCATGCTGTTCATATGGCATCTGCAAGGGTGATGTCGTCGTCCAGGGCGGATGAGCCCTGCCCGGCGCCTCTCGACACTGCACATGAATTCACTTTGATTTTTTTTTCTCGGGAACGGGCTCACCGACAACAAAGCACGATCCTCATGAGCAAGATTGCGACTTTGGCGGGGGAATTGACGGGGGAATCGACGGGGGACCTGACGGGGGCAGAGCGATCCTAATCTCCAGAACGAGCTGCATTTTCACGGCGTTATCCGCGCGATTGGTGGCCGACGGTCCCTTTTGTGGGTCGGCCCGACGACTTTACACGCACCCATTCACGGCGTAACGGCGGCAGGGTTTTCCCAAGGTTTCGCAAAGTTTCTTGTCGACCATAATCTCGGCCACTGTATCTGCGGCATTTCTGTACATGGAATGATTGGACTTGGAAAACGGCCTTGCAAGGACGAGTCCTCGACATGAGCGGTGGAGGCTTGTCATCAAAGACTGAGGGATCGCTGCACAAGGATCCGGCAGGAATGGGACTGACAGTGCAGGTGGGCCGTGGCGGGGGGTTGCCTGGCAGGAGCAGGATCCGAACGACATTTCACCTTGGTTGCGTGGCAGGGCCGGCGGCCGGTGTGCATTATCGCGCAGCAGATACCAAAATATCACCGAATGGGGAACCCGGCTGATTTGATTCCATTGCTGGGGCCCGACAGCCCTATCGTGAGGACCAGCTGCATGCAGCCACGCCTCGTATTCGTCGTCGTCGGCGGCGGCGGCGGCGGCACTTTCAAAAGTTGGGCACGACAACCAGCCCGCCCACCTGCATCTGATGGCCAAGCCTCGTGCCGTGAGCCTCATCATCCGGAGTCGGATTCGGATTCTGTGAATGTCGTCGAGTCTATGACAAAACCGTAATTGTTCTTGTGAACGCCGTCAGCCCTGAGGGGGGTTATATATATTATGTATATATACATATATATATGGGGGGACTCAATATGGGGGGACTCACGGCGACATTTGCCAGGCAGACCTCGGTGGCGCCCTCGGTCCTGGTGGCACAGGCGTCCTCGAGCAGGACACAGTCCCAGCCGGCATTATAAGCATCCGTCAGCGTCCCCAGCACGCACTGGTCCGTGTTGACGCCCGCGAACAGGAGCGTCTTCTTGCCCGTGTCCTTGAGGAACCTCCACAGCGGCTGGGCCTCGCTCCACAGGCCGCTCATGCGGTTCTTGGCGCAGCGCACGTCGCCCGCCTCGTCCACCGCCCTCCGGAGCGGCTCGTAGATCTCGGCGTTCCACTCCCCGGCCACGAGGCACCTGCCCCTGCCGCCGCCCAGGTCCGCCCCGAGCCCGGCCCCGGCCCCGGCCCCTGCCCCGCCCGCGTCCGCGTCCCCGTCCCCGGCCACCACCGCCCGCGCGAACCCGCGCGCCACCCCGGCCGGCATCGCCGCCAGGTCGGCGTCGGTGAGCCCCCAGTTCAGCCACGCCACCTGCACCCCGGCCCCGCGGCACCGCTCCACCGCCCGCAGCAGCGGGCCCACCGCCGCCAGCCCGCCCGGGTGCGACCGGCACGACGGGTGCAGGAAGTAGTTCTGCATGTCCACCACCACCAGCACCGCCGACGCCGGCGCCATCAGGATGTGCGTGTCGGGCGGGCCCCGCGTCGTGCGCACCCTGATCGGCGCCGGGAGCCCGGCCCCGCGCGTGAGGTCGTACGTCCTGCTCTGCCTGTCGTACGCCCACTCGTCGCCCGCCGGCCCGAACCTGAGCGTCGAGTCGCTGCTCCGCTCCGTCACCGCGCTGCACGCCGCCCGCAGCTCCGCCTCGTCCGCCACGTCCGGCGTCATCGGCGGCGAGAAGACGCTGAGTGGGAGGCTCATTTGCCTTGCCTTGCCTTGCCTTGCCTTGGCTTGCTTTGTTCCCCGCCTCGGGCCTCTGCTGCGGTGATCCAGGCTTTGTCGCTCAGGTTGTTCGTTGATGGCTCGCGCTCGTGTCCAACGCCCTGCAGGACGTGATACCAGACGCTCCGAGGCAGTAGTAGCTAAAGCTGGCGCAGGATGCGGGGGGGTGGGGTGGAGGATGCCGGTGGTGGCGCCGTTGGTTCCATTGCTCGGCTCAAGTCGCACCCGGTGGCCGCATTCATTCCCGTATAGGCAAGGATGCATTGTAATAATGCGCTGCCGTGCAATGCGTGCCAGCCCAGCCCAGCACCGGACTCGTGACTCGTCAATCGTCTCTATTGATTCGAGGCATCTCGCCCACTTTTGCTCTCTAAGACTTGATATCTGTAATCAAGACAAGAATAAGATGGAATAAGATAACAGCAAGGCAGTAGTAGTAGTAGTAATCGTCATCGTCTTCCCCCCTAAACGCCATGCCATGATAACCGTAGAAATCTCACAATGTTGAGAACCTACTCAAGTGCTCTGCCCCGACTCCGATATATGATATGATGTGTACGTCCCTTCAATCGCCTCCGCCGCCCACAACCAGGGCTGGCCGAGGCCTGTTTCTCTGCGTGACAAACGACTAGTTCATGTCCATGCCATCGTCGTCCTCTGGTTCCTCGGCCTCGAGCGACTGTGTCACGTTGCTGGACATGCTTTCTTTCCTCCTCTCCATGTACGAGCCCCCGCCTTCGAACATGTCGAGCTCCTCCCCGCCAATCACCCGGCCCTCCGTGTCGATCTCCTGCGACAGCTCCACAATCGCCGTTCGGGGGAGCCTCAGGAAACCCGTGGTGCGCACTATGCGACCCCAGTGTGTCAGGCAGAACCCAGCTGCCCGCTTGCGCAGCCATTCCTCGTCTGCGAGCCCCGCGCAGTACCATATGATACAGGCATGGTCGACGTCTAGTTCACGGCTCAGCCGGTTCACACACAGGAGCCGCAGGTGCGGGATGTTGTAGATGTTGGACATGACAAGCAGGCCCGCAATGTCCGCAAGGTCCCTGCTGGGACCGTCAACGCCCTCGTCCTCTGGTGTGGCGTCGATGCGGTCTGTGTAGAGGTAGTAAAGGAAAGCCTTCACCACCGTGTAGGGCTCCGGGATGTGCATCTTTTTGTTGTGGAACTCGGCCATGTGAGAGTCCCACAGCCGTGCAAAGTGGGGCCAGCGAAGATATAAAATGAGCCGGTGTACGTGGATGGCTGGTGATGTCGGCGAGTCCGGTGACAGCCACGTCTGGTCGCCGTCGGCCACATCAGCCGCCCTGATCAGGGCCGAACCAAGCAGGTCTTCCTCGTTTGGATCCCCCGAGAGCGCCGTGACAATGAAATCCGCCCCACTTCCTGCCTCGGGGGGCTTGTTGAATGCCTTGGCAAGATCTGCGCCCAAGCCCTTGGATGGCGTGTCCACGCGGCGCGTCCTCCCCATGGGCTCGGCAAGCTCAGTCCGCGGCTGTGGCGTCAGGTTATTGCCCAGGAAGCCGTATCTGCGGAGATCGATCTCCATTATGTCGCTCAGCTGCTCCTCGAACCCGTTCGCAGCCACGTCAAGGGCAGAAGCGTCGGTGGGGCAGCCAAGCAGCCATGCTTTGGTGCCGTCTTCGTTCATCGTGCAGTAATGCCACCTAAAGCCAGACTTGAAGACCTCTCGGCCCTCGGCGACTTTTTGCCACCGGAGCTCGCCGAGCTCAAGTGCATACAGCGCACATTCCTTGGACGTGATCGTGGCGGCTGGTGTGACGAAATCGAGCAGGTTGCCGGACGAGTAGACGTGGAAGTGAATACCTGGCCCCTGCGAAGGCACATTGGGGCCCGATATAAACTTGTGGGAATGTATCAGGCCGGGTGCCATGGGCGCGTAAGTCTTGATCTGGAAAGACGGGGTGTTGACCTGCTGGGTCCGGGAGTTGGCTGCGTAGCCAGACGCGCCGACGATCGGCGACTGCCCCATCGTGTATGGTGGCCTGGGTGAGCTTTCGCCGCGGCTGCCCATCCCAGGCCGCTCGTAAGACCCGAACTGAGGCGCGCTCTCGAAGGCGGGGCTGCCTTTCAGGTCGAGCCACCAAAGGTCACTCACCTTGTCCATATCTTCACTCAAACCACCAAAGACCCATATCCTGTCGCCCCTAAAGAGAAATGTAATGTCAGTGCCTGTGTGGACTGGTGATGGCGAACATCGAGTGGGTGTCGGACTGACCAGATATATGCCGAGTGGTCGAACCGACCGACAAAACGCCAGGCGCGTGACCAAGTAAAGGTTTTGAGGTCAATGTAACATATATCGTCCAGCACATAGTTATCGTGGCCCGTGATTCCTCCGATAATGAAGAGTTTGTCTTCGTGTAACAGCGCAGAATGACGTGCGCGGCCTTTGGGGATCGGACCAGTGACCTGGGGTTGGGTCCAGTGCGCAGTCTTGAGGTCGAAGATGATCAGATCGGAAAGATACGTCCTATGCTCGTTCTCGCCGCCGAATACAAGGAGTTTGTCGCCTTGGTACAAGGTCGCGGTATGGCCTAGACCGAAGTCAGTATGGGTGGCGGCGGGCACCAGGACTTGTACGTACCCATTCGCACGCCGGGAATGTCACCGTAGTTATCCACCAGACTCCATTGGTGGCTGACAATATCCAGCCGGAGAACGTGGTTGTAGACTTCGTCAGTGTACTGGTCGAAGCCGCCGAAGGCATAGATCTGGTTGTTCCCACAGTACGTGACCGAGGCGTTGACGAGACATGCAGGACGCTGTCCCAGGGTGCGGGTCACCTTGGGCCTGTACCCGTCGGATGCGGCTTTCTTCATTGGGGAGCTGGGCATGACGTAGGTATTGTTGCCGGACGAGGCACTCGCTGGAGTGCGACTGGTGGCGAAGGGCACGAGGGATGTGGACGGGCCTGCTGCCGCCGACGCAGGTGTCGATGCCGCTGGTGGCAGACCGCCGCCGAATAGAGGTTGAGGTGTGGAGGGATCGGACATGGCGTGGGGTGCAGTGGGACGAGGTTTGCTGAAGAGTTTGGCTGGTCACAGCGGCAGCATCTCGGACCATGCAGACTGCGGAGGTGCCGAACGGGTGAAATGTTTTTGTCGCCACCGCTCGACCACGACTTGATCGTGTTGGCTGGTGCTCGGGGGTATTCTGTCCAAGGTTGATGCGTGTCTGCGGTGGGATAGGGCGTCGACGTTTGCGACGGGGCGCTTTCTTTCCCCTGATGTGACGGAAAGAGCCGACTTGGGCTGAAACCTTGGGAAATCCGTGCCTGGGCAAGACGAGGGCCGGGGTGCCGCATTGGGTGACGCCAGCGCGGCTACGACGGCCAGCCGCGACCACCCCTCTC
Source organism: Diaporthe batatas (assembly GCF_019321695.1). Lineage (NCBI taxonomy): Eukaryota > Fungi > Ascomycota > Sordariomycetes > Diaporthales > Diaporthaceae > Diaporthe > Diaporthe batatas. The sequence goes on along the minus strand of NW_025408554.1, from coordinate 1,853,914 downwards.
GGGCCGGCTGCGGCTGCTGGTCCACAGCCATCCGTCGTCGCCCAGGAGACGACCATGTCTATGGGATTTAGTCAGCAAAAGCCATTGATCACCTTGAGAGACACTGATATATGTGATATTTGTGTACTTGTGTACATACAAGAAAGAGGCCGCCAGGCCACTAGGCCTACCGAGTACAAGTTGGATACCCTAGCTTGGTCTGCTAAGTAGCACACGCTTGTGATGCACCGGCGGCTGCGCCAACTGGGCAAGCGCGTGAGCTAGGAGCGATGGTTGCCGTGCCAGCGCTCGCACGGCCCGCCGGTTTGTTTACTTAAACAAGGGCACCCCCCGCCCAGAACCCATATGTTAGGACACCAAACCTCAACTCTACACACTCTTGGGCACGCACTCTGTCAAGCAACGCAAACCCACACAAGAACCAAAAATCCACTCTCAAGACAAACAAACAAACAAACACACACAAACACACACACACACACATACATGACCACAAGACGTTCTCAGGAACCCACACCTCTCACACATCTATCACTTGTCACCTCTGTTAAGTCGGTCCAGATGGCTACTCCTTCAGTATCGACACCGCTCAAGTCCCACACCGGGCTGTTCTCATCCCGCACTGCTGGCGGTCGGCTGCCGCTCACGCCGTCGCCCCGGTCACGCACAACAACATCGATGCCTGTGAACCTGCAGTCATCGCCCTTCACACCAGAGCGCACCAGTCAGCCAGAAGCACACCGACCGGCGCACAAGTCAGTCTACGGCGGAAACCTCACGGCACATCTCGCTAGATCAAGCGCCAAGTCAAGGCAGCCTCAGCAGAACTCGCCCAAGTCCAACATCGCTCGCTCCACGGCCACGCCTAGAAAGGCACTCGAGCTCGGGGTATCCGACTTCACCCTGACTGGAACCGGCAAGTACTACCAGTGCAAGTCCCCTGCCGGCGCAAAGACCAAGGCCACCGCCACCAAGTCCGCCTCATCCAAGTCGGCCACTACAAAGCCGGTCCCGACCAAGTCAAGATCCAAGCAGCCCAAGGCGGTTCCCACCCACGCCGCCGACCGCTTCATCCCCAACCGCGGTGCTAGCTCGGCCATCGTTAACACCGGCTCTGGCAAGCCTGACGGGCCGTCCAAGAAGAAGAAGGTCCACCTCGGCTCAGACTCATCCGCCATCCTGTCCGCCGCTGCTGACGACGCTATCGCCGCCCTGGAGGGCCTGAACTTTGACAACGACGCCGACACTTCCTCGGAGGATGTCGCGCGCCCCTCGCCCAACACCGTGGCATACCAGGACTCCCTCGCCAACGCTTGTGGCGTTAGCATCAACACACGCATCCTCGAGTTCAAGCCTGCTGCACCCGAGTCCTCCAGGCCTGTCGACCTCCGCAAGCAGTACAATCGACCCATCAAGCCAGCCAATGCCGCCCAGTTCCGCCGTCGCATTGCCACAGGTCCTGACCGCGTCTTGGATGCACCTGGCCTCATCGACGACTACTATCTCAACCTTCTCGACTGGAGCTCCGGCAACCAGGTCGCCATCGGCCTCGAGCGCAACGTCTACATCTGGTCCGCCGCCGAGGGCAGTGTCAGCTGCCTTCTCGAGTCCAGCCCCGATACTTACATCAGCAGCGTCAAGTGGTCCGGCGATGGCGCCTATGTCGGCGTAGGCCTTGGTTCCGGGGAAATCCAAATCTGGGACGTCACCGAGGGCGCTAAAGTCCGCAGCATGTTTGGTCACGACACTCGCGTTGGCGTCATGGGCTGGGACAAGCACCTGCTCTCATCTGGCGCACGAAGCGGCCTGGTCTTCAACCACGACGTCCGCATCGCAGAGCACAAGGTCGCCGAGCTCGTTTCTCACACCTCGGAGGTCTGCGGCCTGGAGTGGCGCTCTGATGGCCAACAACTCGCCACCGGCGGCAATGACAACCTCGTTTCCATCTGGGATGCTCGTTCGCTCTCTGTACCCAAATTCACCAAGACCAACCACAAGGCTGCCGTCAAGGCTCTTTCCTGGTGCCCCTGGAACTCCAACCTGCTCGCCACCGGGGGTGGTTCTTACGACCGCCACATCCACTTCTGGAACACCACCTCTGGAGCTCGGGTGAACAGCATCGACACGGGCTCTCAAGTCACCAGCCTGCGCTGGAGCCCCCATCACCGCGAAATTGTCAGCTCAAGCGGCTTCCCTGACAACTCTCTCACCATCTGGAGTTACCCCAACCTTGTGCGCAACATCGACATCCCTGCCCACGAGAGCCGAGTGCTACACAGCTGCCTCAGCCCTGACGGACAGACGCTCGCAACAGCAGGTATGTGTCGCCTCGCACCCTTCTCAATTGTCCAACGATACTAACTTCCTTTTAGCCGCAGATGAGAGTTTGAAGTTCTGGAAGCTTTTTGAGAAGAAGCCTAGTGCGACTGGGTTTTCTGGTGCTGGCTCCTCCAGCAAGGCCGCCATGGTCAAGCAGATGACGATCCGTTGAAGTGAGAAGATTGCATGATTGGAAGAAAAATAAAACATGAATGGATGCAGAATAGATTGATGCAGAATGGATGGATGAAGAGTGGATGGATGAAGAAAGGCACGTACGAATATGGGGGTGGAAGGAGGTGAAAGGCCTTCGAACACCATATAAAAGGTACGTGACATACTCATTCCCCAGCTGTCAACCCATACTAACAGAAACTTTTTAGGATGCTGTATTGGGAAGTGACTCACCAGGAGCTATTGAATCAAGGTCTATTCGCCGCTACAGTTTGCGGGTTTCCCACCGCGAATCAATTTGAGTCCTTCTCATTGGCAAGCCTGCCAAGCAGGGGCACTGGCATGCCTGCAGATGGCTTAGAGCCCGGACTTTTGGATGCCTCTCGAGAGGATGTCTGCCGCGATTGGACTCGCGGACACTCGCCGATCCAGTGCGGCTGTAATGGATGTGGCCAGAAAGATTATGATTTGTCAAAAGTAGGGCACTGGGGTCCCGGAGTCAAAGGAGTCATGGGGGGGGGCAGGTGTCATTGCTCATGGTTTTCATGGACTGGCGTTTTTCCCGGCCTGGTGCTGGTGTTGAATCGGTGGAATCAACCTAAAGGGAATCACTGCTTCAGTCATTGCAGTGTATACAAATGTATTGAATAATAATACAGGACTTTTTCCATCTCACTACCTAGGTATCTACCGTCCAGATTTTGTGTGGTGCCGCAACATGAAAAAGGCAGCCCGACAACCCATATCAGGTATCTCCCGCAGCGAGTCGCCTTTCGCAGTGGATGATTTCCCTTGGCGACTCGGCCCCGAAGATAGGACACAGCGGGCTGTCAGACAGGACGACAGGTCGTCGCAGTGCTGAGTACATGCCCCAATTATAGCATATGCATAGGCACCGCCGTCCGGGTCTCAAAGCGGCTAATTACTGTATCTCGGTGATATCTTGGACAGCCTCTCTTTGAATCTTGAAAACGCATCGAGGGCTAGCAGGAGTGGTGGATTGCTAAGCGCACCAAGCCACGGCACCTTGGCAATGTGTGAAGCGCGCTTCTCGGGCCTTCGCGGGTAGCATCCTGCCGCTGGTGATATATGTCCGAGCCAGCGAGGTTAGTAATGCACGCACGATGACAGAGCAGCCACCCCGGTCTAGGCTGCCGCGCTGTTTGAGACTGCAGGCCTGTACGCTTGTGCTGACCAACTCTCCAGCTTGAGGTCCATTGACGAGCAGCTTCAATGCTGGCAACCATCAGGACATTGCGAAACAATGGGGAGCTGACACGTTGAGCGAGCGTGTGTCGTCGACATGTATAAGTAGATCGTCGTGCCTGTGGAATGAAAGGTCTTGAAGCTCTTGTATACCAGACATCAACATTGCTTTCAACGTCACCTCTGACCAGCTTGTGATTATACAATCATCCATTCACCTATCTCTCCAAAGAACCCATCAAGCCCATCCTCAAAGTCATCTGCGATGGCATCCAAGAAGATCATCACCGTTTTTGGCGCCACTGGCAAGCAGGGCGGCTCCATCGTCCGCACATTTCTGAATGATCCCAAGCTGAAGGATGCCTGGGCTGTCCGAGGAGTTTCTCGAAGTGTGGAAGGCGAAGGAGCCAAAAAGCTGTCTGCTCAGGGAGTCGAGGTTGTGGCTGTAAGTTTGGACTTCCTTGTAGCTTACTTCCACCTACATGGTCACTCTACCATAGGAGTCTCTGCCATAGGAGGCTCTCCGTTGGGAGGTTGAGGGATAGATAACGTGGCTGTGGAGTAGACACTCGAGCAGATTTAATGACTAAACCATGTGCAGGCCAATCTCAATGACAAGCCCTCTCTGGTCAAGGCGATGACAGGGGCTGCAGCCGTGTTCGCAATGACCAACTACTGGGAAAAGATGGACATGCAGCTTGAGATCCAGCAAGGAAAGAACCTCGCCGACGCTGCCAAGGAGGCTGGGGTCAACCATTACATATGGAGTTCTCTCCTCAACGTCACCAAGCGTAAGTACCATTCTCGGCCTGCCTGATCCGTATTCCGACCCCGTGAATGCAAGGACGCCAGCTCACGTACAGACACAAGTGACCAACGGCAAACTGCCTCATGTGCACCACTTCGACAGCAAAGCCCTAGTTGAAGATTACGTGCGTGAAGAAGCTGCCGGTGCCCGAGGACGCCCCATTCCCCGTGTTTGACGCGGGCGAGGACACGGGCAAGTGGGTCAAGGCCATCGTGCTGCAGCGTGAGAAACTGCTGGGAAAGCGGGTGTACGCGGCGACTGCGTACCTCACGCCGCTGGAGATGATTGCCGGGTTCAAGAAGGTGTTCCCGCAGGCCGGGGCGTCGGCGAGCTTCCTCAGCACGTCGCACGAGCAGTTCGTCGGCGCGCTGACGGGGAGTGGGATGCCCGAGTTCGCGGCCGAGGAACTGCTGGAGAACATGAGGCTGATGGCTGAGGGAGGAGACTTCGGGGGGGGAGGACTTGTCGCTTGATATCCTCGAGGACAAGCCGACAACATGGGAGGAACACCTCAGGAAGAGCCCGGCCACCAAGGACCTGCAGTAGGCTAGGCGGGCAGCAGGTTTTGTTGGCAGCCATGGGTTGCTGCCGACTTTCTTTCTTGCGACATCCCTGTGAGGCTCTCGGAACGGCTTTGCTTTCTTTATGTTTGGCAGTGGTGTGAAGGAAAGATCAAATGGCGGCCGCTTGTGTTTGTTGCATGCCTGGGTTGGCAATAATCCATGGATGGTGTAAATGAATGTCTTGCAGTCTGATATGCCCAGGTGAATAACCTGGCCTGAAGTGAAATGTATGATTGCTGCAGTAGTGGAACGGCCAGAACATTTGAACAAAGCATTGGACAAACAAAACCTGGAATGGCAGGATGGCTTTCTGGCAGTGGCGACAAAGAGCCAACCAGGTCTTATTAGCGCCTACTACCAGTTGCGGCTGCTGCTGCTGCTGCTGAGACGGCAGGCGGTGGTCAGGGGGGGGGGGGGGCCGCCGGATGCCTAGCTTAGGTAAGCGGGCAAAGTACTTAGTCGCCCTTCCCAGATAAAAGCGAAACTTGGGCCATTACAACTCCTGCTGTCAAGACCGACTCAAGCGTCAGCCAGCCACCAGCTTGCGACCAAAAGCCCCATCTGGAACAGAATACCATCGAGAAGGAGGAGAATTTGACGGTAGACCCTGGATCTGGTGGATTGCAAACCCCGGCACCCAGGTTCTGAGGCTCTGGAGGCCACGAGGGGCTTCTTGGTAATCGATCGCTTATTAGGGGACCCGAGGGCCTCTCTAACTGCCCTTCGCTTCCTCACCTGCACCCGCTGCTACCGCTACGGGTGGTGCTGCTGAGTGCCGCCGCCGCGACCACAGCAGAGCGCCGCATATCCTCCGCTTTCGCTCTCGCTTGCCTACTGTGCGCACACTGCGCAGTGGTTATTACGCTTGTCGCACCTGCTGCATTTACTTTGCACCCGCGCGGCCAGCCAACCGCGTGTGCACGGCGACAACGGGAGCACGAGAGGGGGGCCTGTCAGGACTGCTGGGCTTGAGCAGCAACTACGCTTTGTCACGGCGCACGCCTCCGTCACCGTCCCTCCCCGGCCGAGATCTGCGGGACCAAGATGTCGAACGTTACGGTCGGAAACATCTACCACCAGATCATCAATGAGGTGATCGAGGCCTCACGGGTCGACTTTGAGGACCAGGGCGTCGGCGAGGAGGTCCTGGAGGAGCTGCGCAAGGTGTGTTTCCTGTCATAGTCACCCAACCCCTGAGGCTTCTGGTTCCATGCTTCACTCCTCACTCCCCATTCTGTGCATCGAAGTCGGTGTCGGGTTTGGATTGCACCCGTCTCGCCTCCTCCCTTGCAGAGCACGGTTGGCTGGGCGTTGACTGGGCTGCCTGGGCCGCCTGGGCCGTTTTGTTCGCAGCAGCTGCAGGCAGCGGCCGGTGGCGCGGATTGCGGGTCAGAGAGCGAAGAAGGGCGGGCGGCTGGGAGTCAGGTCTGACACGGGTGCCCGGGTGCTATTTGGGTCTTTTAAGCTCAACCCCTGCCACCCCAAGATTGGCCTTGCCACCCCAGTCAACCTTGCCCCTCCTTTTCTGATTGGAGCCAACTCTGTTTCCCCTTCACGTGCACCCGAGCATGACACATGAGGAGAGGCATGAGGCAGCCTGCAGCCTGCAGCCTGGCGCTGCCCCTCCCCTCCGGCCTAGTGGCTTATTGTGTCCATATCGTCCTTATCTGCCTGCTGGATTGCAGCGTTATTAGGGTGCTGCAGTGACTGCAGACCCCACTGGTTGCTTGCACGATGCTGACGGCTGCGGCCTCTTAGGGATGGCAGGTGAAGCTATCCAAGCTCCAGGTCGCCGCCTTTCCGTGGGACCCTCCCCCACCGCCTCCGGCGCAGGCCCCGGCTCAGGCACAGGTCCCGGCCCAACCTCAACAGCCCGGCCCTGCTCCTCAGGCTGCGCCTGGTGTCCCGGCTGCTCCTGCTCAAAGGATGGGCACACCGAGCTACACATCGGCAACACTCAGCCCCCAGCCCGCGCCCACCGCCCAGCCACAGCCGTTGGCTAATGGTCTTCCTGGGCCTTCTCAGGTTGCCGGTGGGTACTCCGCCCGCCCCGAGTCCGTCAAGCCCGAGCCCGTGGTCAAGCAGGAACCAGGCCTAGCCAACAATGGCCTACCACCAGTGGCCAACCAGGCAAACACATACAATACTCCTGCCGCTCAGCGTGCGGCGTCGCAGCTACAGCACCATTATGGCCCCAGGGCAAGCGCCAGCATCGCCGCCTTGCAAAACTTCACGACAGATCCTGTTGCTAAGGGAATGACCCAGGGTCAGTTGGAGGCTAACGCCGCTGCTGCCGCTGCTCAGCGCAGGAATGGCCAGCGTCCACCGCAGGCACAGTACAGCCAGCAGATGGCCAACCAGCTTGCTCAGCAGCAGCAGCAGCGTGGAGCCCAGCCGCCGCCACCCGGTCCCGGACAGCAGAACAGCGGCTTTCAGCAGTCTCAGGTCGATGGGACCGCGGATGACTACGAGGGCGTCTTGCTGCGTAAAGACCAGAATGGAGAGACCTCCGAGGTCGGCCGTGTTGAGATCGACCGCATGCTCCATGATCAGATTGCTACTCGAGCCAAGCAGATGGAGGGCGGGGGTCTGATGTTGCCGCTGAAAGAGGCCACCAAACACAAGTCGATTGGCAGGAAGACGGCCCACAGCGGTCCATCAGGATTTGACGGGGGTTTTGATGGTGTTGACGACGACATTAAGAGAGAAGAAGCGGATGAGGACGCCATCAATTCCGACCTTGATGACCCTGACGAGGTCGACATCGCCGACGACGACGATGAGGAAAACATGGGTCACATCATGCTTTGCATGTATGACAAGGTCCAGCGAGTCAAGAACAAGTGGTGCGTCACTACCCGAATAGGAACCTTAGCAACGGAGACTAACCCCGGAAGCAGGAAGTGCACAATGAAGGACGGTGTTCTCAACGTCAACGGAAAGGACTACGTCTTTCACAAGGCGACTGGTGAGTATGAATGGTAAGCCGCCCGATAATCTGACGGCGTCCAAGGATTGGATGCGTTCCGACACCAATGTGGTGGTTTCGTATCCTTGCTTGGGTCGAGACCTGGGCCACGATTAACGGCCGATTCACCGACTCTCCTTACTTACCAAGCAGTGGGCCTACCTTTTGGGCAGGTTTCTGGTCTTTCCTTTTGAAAAACAAAAAACAAAACAAAAAACAAATTAATTGCGCCACAAGGCATTGTATTCCAAACTGGCATGGATACGGTAGCAAGGGCTGAGGTGAAACCTCAACTAAAGCTAGGAGCAAACGAGGAATGCCGCTGCGCACCCTTGCGGGGCAGGTCGAGACATCAGTTGGCTTTTGGAGGGTGTGACCCTTACTACATTTTCTTTCCCTTGCCCTACTTCTGGGCGGCGTAGGGTGCGCAGCAGGAAGCGTTCTCGGTTGGCTGCGTGATAAGCACAAACAAGATAGCAGGATACTATGCCACAGCTGCCGCAAGAGCCTCGATATGGCCTACTGAGCAATACACTGGATTCATGCATATTCATAGAGAATGTTCCACGGTTTTCAAGACGGGGTTGAGAGTACTGTTGAACCCGTGTAGCTAACTAGATACGTCACTCTGGTAACGTTTTCCTGGCCGCTCGGGCAGGGTGGCAGATCATTTTTGAGTCTCTCGATAGCGGTTGACCTCCTGAAGTCGGCTGCTGGACCTCTCATGTGTTCGATTGGGGTATGAACAAGGGCATCTTGTCGAGGTTTGAGGCCTTCCTGAGACCTTGTGTAACTAGAGCGACTGGTGCTTGAGTCCTGGGAACGTTAACACTAGTCGGGTCGCAATGGGCACATATTCACTCTGGTGCGCCCACTTAATTTAATCCATGGCCGAGGTTGTTGTTTCAGACGATTTGAATGGTTGTGAGAGCAAAATGCTCAAGTAATCTGCGTAAATCCCTAGATAATTTTACCAATCGGATTGCAGGCTGGAAGATCTCCAGGCTAGACTGATCCAATAAGCAGCGCTCTGTTTGTCTTGTGTATTTTCATCGGGGGCAGATGAATACTGACATCGAGTCAGTTGGTGAAGAGTCTCATCGCCAATGTCTCAGATTATGGAAAGTAGACGCAACTCCTTTGCAATGTGGACAAATAGTCGTTCTGTGTAACGCGACCACCCTTGGGGCTGGCTTCTAATAGTACCCAAATAGGCAGTCTAGGAGCACTCCCGCAGGCTTACAAAAAACTAGGCGGCTGCCTACCTTATGCACGCGTGAGCTTCACCTCCCAGACCGAAACAAGACTGTACAAGTTCAAACCGCAAGCGCTTGAGAAAACTGGCCACTTGCTTGAATACGATGGCAGAAACTGTTGCTGCGGAATGGATTATATTGGTCTGCTCAAGTACCTGCACTCTGCGGCTTGGGCAGGATTTGATTCTGAGCTGAGCTCTCGCTGGGCGGACACGAAGAGCCCGACCGTGACCACCTGCTTGGATTTCTTCCGGCGATCATCACTGTGCTTCAAGGCATTCCTGGCAAGCCTTGCCTGTGTTCGTCCTTCCAAGTTGCGGCATCAGTCCAGGGGTTTGTATGGTCAGTCCTATTACTGAGTAGTTATATTAAGTTTAGAGTCTACAAGGACAAAAAGAGGCTTGAACCGACGCCACCGGTTCATATGGCCGTCGTCAACTGATAGAACGGCAGCATCCCATCGACACCACCATCGGTTCAAATGCGCTTCAGCGAAGCCCAGTCTCGCCGGGGTTGCAACGCCTCGGCAAACTGGGGTTGGGGGCGAGCCAGGTCGTTGTGGCGAGCCTCTGAGAATTTCCTGGGAAGCGCAAACCTTGTCTCAGCTACAAGAAAGAGTCGGTCAAAGGTATAGCCAGAAGCCAGGCGCATGTGGGCTTCTCGACCGGGCTCTTCGTTCTGTTCTTGGCTTGCGCTCATTGATCGAGTGGTTTCTTTTTGGGCACGAAGACCAGGGACAAGGCACTTGCAGCCCGCAGCAAGGCCCGGGCAAACAACTCTGGACAGGTTTGGAGCAAGGCCGTCTGCCAGGGCGGGCAGGGATAATACCGCATGGCCCAGATCGCGACCCGCAAGCGCTCAAGTGCCATGGCATGGCTCGATCGACCAAGGCGATGGAGGGCCCCCGAGGCATCATGTATCATCAAGTGTGGGGCGAGCCAGCCGGCCAGCGAGCAAGCCTCACCCGAGCAGCAGCTTAGGCTGACGCAGACCAGGTAGAGATAGTACACAGCACTATGTTACGACGTGGGTGGCAAGGCTACCAGGGCTACCTTGGTGTGCGTGCGGGTCCGCCTGACTCCAGTACGGAGAAAGGTGTTCACGCTAGGGTGCCTCGGAAGTTATGTACCTGTACATCTGTGGCCACTGCGCCAAAAGCACCTCTTGCTGGGCCATGACCAGCTCCAGATTACCTGATTATTCAACAGTGCGGGCCTCTGTTTTGCGGGCAACTCCTGAACCGAGAGGGTGGACCAAGAACCACTGCGGCGCAATTCCGTCCCCATTGCCTTGCCAACCAACATTGACGATGACAACAAAGCGACCTGCGCCAGGGCCAAAGTCCAGAAGAAGAAGCAAGATCCACGCTGTTCTCGCCGAGGTCGCCCCGTCTGAATACTGACTAGGAGCATCCACACCTGCTGGGCAAGGTTTCACGACGCCGACATCCCATGCTGTCCTTTGTCGAAGCGAGCCAATCCAATACGAAAGCAACATCTCGACAGAAGCCAACACCCACCTTCGAGCAACCTGTATTGCATTCCGAACAAGCGGAATCCCAAGTCTTGGTTGCACAGACAGCGACCATTCACGTAAACCAACCATCGAGTCACGCTCCTGGGAAGCTTGCTGGCCAAGGTGGCAGAGCGGCCACGCATCGGTGCACCTTTACAAACGGATAGGAGCCAGCAGTATCAGGTCGGGCTCTTCTGGTCAGGAATCTGTTGAGCCACAATAACAAAGTTGTGAGTGCGTTCAACGGCTGTCGCCGCATGCAGGCTTTATTGGCTCCCACGGGCTTTGGTGTGATGGACGGGTCGCAACAACTACACAAGGGAACGGCAATTCTTCAAAGCCTTACCAAAAGTATATTGCTCGAGCATGGGGGTACAGTATCTAGGTTTGAACATCGCTTTGCAGGCCGGCCGCCTGTGAAGTGTTCTTCTCTTCTTCCCTGACAATTGGTGCGTCGTTCCCTCTTCGCCAGTGACTATCGATGGCCTGAAAGAGAATCGTCTGACTCTGAGACGCACTCGCCTAGTATGGAGAAAGGAACACTAGGGCACAAGGCTTCCAAGGCCGTCGGAGTGTACCACCTGTTTGGCTTGTATAGTTTATTGGTTTCTTTGTCAATATTTTGCTGGACTTTTAAGCTTCTAACCATACCGTATCTCAACTGACTAGTGCATCCAACAGAAAGCCTTATAGGACAATCTTGATTTCGCTTTGTGCTCCAACAACGTAACCCATCATCGAGATGTGACACCACCCCTCAAAGGAAGTCACCCCGTGACTATAGGGTTACCTTGGGTGACTGGCACGATAGGAGTCTTGCTATCAGACACCGAGTAGTGATTAGCAGTTGTGGTTACAAAACATTGAGCGCTGGGTGAATGCTACCGAGGACTCGGGTCGTGCTTCACCACATAGGCCATTCGAGACACCAAGAAGCCGGTCCAAGCACGGCCCTGTGGTTTGAGCCGTATATGGCTTGACAACTCAGAGCCAAATTAAAACGTGACAAGAAGTGGGAAAGTGCCAATGGCGAGGAGAAATGGTGGTATACCTCAGGGAAAGTGACCCGGCACGGTGGGAACATGCGGGATTGTGTGTTGTGCTGTGCCGCACGCCAACTCGCGCGAGATGGATGAACAGACAGGATACTGACCAACAACAGACTTGGAACACGGCGTTGGGGAGGAGGTCAAAGTGCATATTCCATGCACCATCCGAGGCGAGGCTAGGCATCTCGATTGAGACAAAAGGACCTGGCATTAGCCTGCTCCATGGAGTTGGAAACCTAAGTCTTGTGTTACCCGAGCGGTTGTATTCATGCCCTCCATCTCACCTGCACACACCACCATGGCCCCAGACGCGGTAGGCGGAACCCGGGACTTTTACCCGTAACATGGGGCGTCAGGGTTCTTTTGCCTTGTTGGCTCTTGCGAAACCCCTTCCTCCCAAACATTTTGAAACCCACAGACGCAGGCCTTGTGTAGATAAGCGACGCACTGCGTCTGCAGCTGGGGCGCATTGTTAGTCCTGCCGCTGGCATTTCCTCTACGCCGCACACCTCCTCTCCTGCTCGGCATACGTCGGTGGAGTAGTGTTCAACGGCACTGCTGTTCGAGTGGGTGTCCCGGGCCCGATTGAAAGGGGCTCGGACACTGGAACCCGGCGTTGATGTGACGAGGGAGGCAATGGTATTCGCGGCGATACGCTCGAGCCCCGGTCTTCAAGTCGTTCCAGAAGACAGCCGGGTTGTTGGTCAGTCCCACCTCGCCTGATCGCACCAGATCTGGGGTTCTTCCGGTCTGCCGGTGAGACGCAGCTAGTAACCAACATCAACGTGGGTATATACCGTGCGATTGGTAAGTAGAAAAAGGACAGTGGGAGGGTCTGTTGGTTGGAAATTGGGGAAATTGAACCGGCCGGTGCTGAAGCTCACTTCTTGATGTAGGTTCTTCACAGGGGTGCTCCTCTGATTACGACCACGCCACAAGGACAAGTGTAGATGAGATCTGATAGCGAGGGCTATAAATTTCGAGTGTGGCAACCATGATCCGACTGGATTTATTGAGGCTTCACAAGAGCCACTTTCTTTTTGCCTTATTTGTCAGGGTCTTGGGGGCCTCGGTTTGAGCCGCGACGAAACCAGATGGGTCCCGCCCGACATTGCTTCCCCCAAAGACAAAACAATCACGTTACTGCTGCTACAGGCAGATCTGTGGGCGAGACGAGCAGCATCTCTGCATTTAATCTGGGCATCTGTGCGGCGCTGTGAGCGACTGCGGCGACGAAGGAAGGATACGGAAGCTGGGAATCAAGGGCGTCTTCCTACGATCTATGAAAAGGCCAGCTGAGATTTCCGCTGGCAGATGATGTAATTTTGCTCCGGGGCTGTCCCGGCAAGACCGAAACCGACTGCTCGGGCCCTGGGAGATGACGAGGCTTTCTGAATACAGCTGAGATGTCGTGGCGGAGCAATGTGCCATAATATAGCCCAGGGAAGACTTGGCCGTCCAGTCGCCCTGTGATCATAATATTTTCCAACCACCATGGGGGAGCTGCAGCCGCTCCGACTGGGAGGCCGCAAACCCGGACCCCGGCCACCTGCTCATGGGTGCGTGAGGGACGGACCCGACAGCTTGGTATCTAGGATTCACACGAGATTGGACTGCGCCGTAAGAGCGAGTCGAAGGCCGCGCCGGCTTGGCGCCCCGGTGCTGGTAGCGGCCGCTCTTGCCAAATGAGGCAACTCGGGGTGCAAGTATGTGACCAACCGTGTGTTAGCACCAACCAAAATGATACCTGCTCCTCCAACGCCACAGTTCGTGTGGAGCTCTTGTCCGGCATATCTGAATTGTCCAAACGACGACGCTGGCGAAACCTGTCCAGGACACTAGCGAAGGATCGCGGGGGCCACGTGCCGGAAACGTCTGGGTCGTTCTGAGAGAGACACTGACTTGCTGCATCAGCAACCTTGCCTTCGAGTCCATGACGCCACGGACGCTACATGTCAGGCCGATAACACTTTTGCGACGCAACGCACGTATTACGGACCAGAGAGTTGCAGCCAACAGGTGATAGATCAGAGTCGCAGCCACCATCACAGAAACGCCATCATTGGCGCCCAGAGCTGGTCGATTGGCTTTCGACGGCAGCAGGCCTGGGGAGGGCACCATTCCTTCAATTTTCGATAAGCCTGACAAGAGTTTACTACTTGTTCATGCTATTTAGCCCAGTCGAGACGGCACAAGAATTGGCATGAAAACGTCTGCAACAGCCTCGGCTTGTGGCGAACCTTTCAGGTCGGGCGCAACGGTTCCAACATGCACAACCGTCGTATTCACCAGCCCGCCTTCCTGTAGTCATCATGTGGTCAAGTCGAAAGGCGGTGTGAGCAGCTTGCTCTGACTGCAGCAACGGAGACGAGGAGGGGAATGTGTCACGAAGACACTGTCAGGATCGGGTCCAGTCCAAACAGATTTCTGCTGAATCACGCAGGTGTGACATAATCAAAGTACTCCGTACAGCCTTGTCCACTGGGTGGCGAAGGTGTAGCATTCAGACACAAAGCCCATCATCTGAGCTGCGAACGAGGCCAAGTCCAACACTGAAGTTCGAGGCTGGGGAGGCCGATGAGGACATCAGATCTGGGCAGGGTGCAGCAAATGGGCCGATTGAACCCGGTAGCAGCTTTGTGTAGAACTGGCCCCGATCCACGCGTGGGGTTTAGGGAGAGGTGGGACAGATGAGCGGGTGTTCACGTTGCTGGGCCACCGGTAGACCTTCTCCGACCCACACAGTAAAAACAAATCGAGGCAGGGAGGGCATGAGCAGCGTGGAATTGAAGTTTTGATCAGATGCCAATCCCAGCCTCCAATTGTGAAAGTTTTCATGTCCATGAGCAAGGCTGCAACGGTATGACTGGCGAGAGGAAGCTCATCCACTGTAAGTTGGGAATATGTAGCAGAATGCTACTGTCTGACGCTGATACAACCAACACCATGCTCGGCAAACTTTAACACCCTGCACAGAATCTCCGGCTCACAGACTTCAACTGCAGAATGCAGCTCCGCGCAGTCAGTGTCAAAGCGAACAATGCTGACGTCCATGCTTCGAATCGCTCGTCGCTGTCCCAGACTCGTACCGCACCAAGCGCTGCGCCCGTAGGCATACGGACAACTCCTTTGGCGAGACTCGTTGCCGCAGCTTGGGAGGCGATCCCCCTTCACCGACATGTTGTTGGAAGATGGACTGCCGCGGAGGGGGCATTGTTCGGGGAACACAAGGGAAATGGCGCGTTATTCCTGATTCAGGCAAATTAGGCGCTACTTTAGCGCACTCTGTGATGATTCGTTTCCGTTGCGCTGGTATCGCACCTGATTCGCTCCTATTTCAGGCAGGGCCCACCCACTTTCCGCGAGCCCCTGTCCGCGGGTCTACCGCCAGGTTCCATGTTCCATCCACTCTTATTCACTGTGCACTGCATGGCAGCCAGAGTCTTCCAACACTCGCAGAATGTTGCAGCCTGGAGGGATTCGCTCCACGTGTTGAAACTGCTCGCGCGGGGCAGTGTGGGACCAAAAGCACGCTTCAAACATCATGATCGACCAATCCGCACCGGTCGACCCTGATGAACATGTCCGTTGGTATGATGTGGATCTAAGCTCTGCCGGTGATGCCCAGGTCGGGGGACCGACCTTCACCAAGACTTGGCTGCACACTGCTATCATTGCCACCAGGAAAAAAAAACACAAAAAAACAAAAAAACAGCGACATTGATGGGTCTGCTCGGTGGGATCTTCGTCGTGCGGCGTAATGCGGCGAACCCGTCCTTATCGCGGAGAAATCGTAGCAGGCGAGTGGTGTCTTGAAGCAGATCGAAGGCAGCGAGCGACCAGGAAGCGGTGGGGATGGTCGACCAAAAAGCCAAACGGGCATTGCCGCGTGGGTCACATCGGAAGCGCAGCAAACAGTTGCATGTTGGCTCGATGGCATTTCGACCATTAGAAGACAGCAGTTCTGCCATGATAGCCATCTACAACGCAGGCGTGGGGCGAGATCTTGATTGGTAAACTGCTTGTCTCATGAGCCCAGCCTGCATGCAGGAGTGGACAAGAAAGGAAATTAACGGGACATCTGACGTGAATTAGAGGCGGCTCCAAGAGCAAGATTCATTCCGGACGGCCCGAGTTCTATGCGGGCTCAGGAGTTCGCCCTGCCGAACTGCCTACTGTCTACTCACGCCAGATCCTTGACGATCCATGCCCGCCCCGAATGCCATCAAAGCTAGACTAGTGCGTTCGTTCCGCTGCACCAATGCGATCTCAACACCGTTTCAAGATGTGGACCGGGACCACGGTGAAGGTCGAAGGTCCTGTTGAGCTGTTGAGCTGCCTCGCCGTGGGGGCAGGCCTATTCCGCCGGCCCGAAAAAGCATCCCAAGGTGAGACGGCACAGTGGCTCGGAGGATCAGGTCACATGCTGCAAGCACTGCTCGCCTTGCAACTGGGCCTTATAGCAGCCAATGCTTTGCATGCCAGCGATGTAGCCGGAGACTGGGGGCGGAACTCATCCTGGTGCATTTCCGTCAAGGCGAGGTGTGTGATCCAAGGTGGAGTTCGTTCCACCGAGCGCGAGACCTTCAGGAAGCACGTCGATGACGACTGGTTGGGGACTCCTAGTGGGTGCCCCGGCAGAGTCAGCAGCCCCTGGGCCACTCGGGAGGGGGTTCATGATGCATAACACGACCCGGTAACGTGGTTCCAACCTTCGCTCAGGCCAATCCGATCCATTGATCTCACTCCAACCCCCCCAGGCGCCACTTAAGTAAGGCAGCGGGTCCCTGTGTGCCAGGAGATAACGCACAAGTATCTCGAGGTATGTGAACATCGGCCAACTCCGTTCCCATGGCGCCAAGGATGGAGATGGCCAAGTAGAAGACAAGACCGATTTATACTCGCGGGCTCAGCAGGAGCAAGAGGTAACTGAGCTACTGGTAGATTCCTATCCGTGGGGTCCAGGCGGGACACTCCATGCATGGCATAAACCTGAAAGCTCAGCAGACAAGAAAGATGAGGGTGGGTGAGTTGTGTCCGAGCCCGGTCAATATCACTCGTAATCGACGAAAGGGGACACCCGTGCCGTCGAGCAGGGCGAGCGTGAGGGCGAGAATGTGCAGTTCTGCCGAGAACAGCTGGTGCTGATCTATGCGGGGGGATCCAGAGCACTGCATCTCAATCCCGGTCAAGTCGAGGCAGAATTTCGGTCATGAAGGGTTCGCCTCGGGCCACGTCGACGGTGCTGCCAGAGTGTGTCTGTCGAGAGATACGACTCGCCAGGAGGCAGACTGTTGGCGAAGAGTAGGTGTTGGTAGCCCGCAGTTCAGAGCTAGACTGCATGTGGTCCAGCCGGTGCTGCATTGACAACACAACATGTCGAAGATGGAGGCTGGGTGTGTGATGCGTGGTGTGATGCGGCGCGACACGATGCGATGCGACAGAGGGAAGGAGGCAGATTTGAGATTATTGAGACAGCTGCAATAGCCAGGCCCCAAGGCCCCCAACACGGGCTGGGCGGGTGCACGGGCCAAAGAGTGAGCAGAGTGAGTGAGCACCGAGGCGGTACGGCGGTACTGCGGGTGTGCCGTGTTGCTGTTGGTAGTACAAAGCAGGGTCGAGAGCAAGTACAGGTACAGCGGATCACCTGGCGGGTACCTGGGTACCGCGGTACTTCAGGAGCCGGCTCCCAGAGGGCTGCGGCCCTGCCGTGGAGGACAGTGGGTTCGACGCTGGGGGGGCAGAGGGGAGGCCCCCCGTCCCGCCCTGGGCCATCCTTGAGCGCAGATCAGAGCCGTCGGACAGGCCTGAGCGACAGGGGCAATCCATGTTGCCGCTGCGCTTGTTGTGCAACCTGGAATGCCCCTCTCTTGTCAGTAACCACCTGAGCATTTGGTTCTGTGAATGTTATTGCCCCGTTGGACGGAGGCAAGGAGGGCAATATTTCCAGGCGGGGGACCAACAGAACCATCTAGGATCAGGACGGTGGCCTCGGCCGTGCACGCCTGACCATGCCATGTCAACCATGTACTTTGTATTGTGCTGCTGCTGTCTGCCAACCTGTCCGCACCTGCCAGGGTTGCAGTTAGTTTCCCCAGGGGCCATGTTCCCTCCCCGCCGCCCGGCACTCATCTCTCTGCAGGCATGGCCGACACCAGCCCAACCGTGCAGCATCTTGATACTCTAAATAAGACGGCGTTTATTAGGCACTGGGACATGGGATATCTGGGCCCCTCCGAGGCTGGGCACGCTGTGCGATGGGCGATGGGCCTACCACCAGCCCTCATATCAGCGATGCAGCCAGCTCTCTCCTGCTGCTCTTGTATCTCTTGTGTCTCTTGTGTTTCTGATGGTGATGATGATGATGATGACGGCAGCTGCTGGTGGTCTTTGTCGTGTATCCTGGGCCCGCATGCGGTGGCCACCCCATGCTCACAACCTGGGAGGTGAGGTACAGGCTGGGCTGGGGTACTTGGGCACATGGGTACTTGGACACACACACGCACACACGCGCGCTGAATGAGCCTGGGTATGGATCTGTAGACTACCTAGGTACCTAGCGTTGTGTTCTGCCGAATCCCATTGTTCTGTCCTTGGCCGGCACAACACGCCCACACACACCCACCTGCCTTGCGGCTTTGTGCCTGTACCTTTCGCATAGTGTCTGTCCCATGGGTTTTGGTTGGTTCTTTGTACCGTTACTCGTGCCTCTTTTCGTCCTCCCCTTCTCCCTCTGGTTCGAGATGCCTCCCGGCCCCAACCCCCCTGGTTGCTGGCTACCTGGCTAGCGAAGTACGTACCTGGCTGGTAGTCTCGGATTTCTCGTGGCCTCTGGGTTTCTGATGTGACCCGGGTGAAATTGACATCACACCTGGCCGCACACACACATGTACGCAGCAGAGACAGGGGCCTGGCCACCCATTCGTTGCCAGGCAGGGGTTGGCCAGCGTTGTATAAAAAATTCCCGATTCTGCTACAACCTCATCCTTGCGCCTGCCCTCGCCCTCTCCACCGCTCGCTCGCAAACACTGGACCCGCGCCTCCAGTGATGACTTAAGTCATCCGGGTCCACCTCACCTCACCTGGTCCTCTTCTGCTTCACCTTGACCTCTTATTCCGGCCTGCCTGGCCCCTTCTGCACCCGCAACCCTTCTTGTCCTGTCTTGTTTCCATCCTGCCCCATCGCCTTCTCGTCCTGGTCAGCCCCGTTCCTTCGACTGGTCTCTTGCTACCGCTGCCTAGCTCACCTCGCCGGCCGACACTAGGACAACCGTCAAGCAACCGTCAAGCAACCGTCAAGAGGCCCCATCTTGACATAAATCCTGACATTTCGCACCGGCAAGCTCTGCTAAGCTCTGCTGTGTGCCACCGACCTTCATTGCCTTCCCCCGCGTCAGGCGCCACCGAGCAGCAACTGCATCGGCCAGCCGCATGTCGATTCCTGTGCAGCCTCGCGTCACGCACCCGACTGCGTCTTTTGCAGTTTCGAATCCCAGCTGGCCCCCGTTGCCTGAACTTGCAAGGTCAGTCTCGGCATCTCCGTGTCCTTCTTTGTTGGTCGTTCTGTTGCGCTGTCGCTCTGTTCTGTCGCCGGCGTCGTTGGGTCGGATCTTCCTCCTTGAGCCTCCGCGTCTTTCGAGACACCGGCCCGTATTGCCCTCGGGCGTATACGAACCCCAGCTGCTGCTTCGAACCAGCCCTTCTCTTTTCGCCGACCCCCCCCCCAGCGCCGAGGCTGCCTCGACATCAGTGGGCTGGGCCTGTTGTTGGGGGATGCGAAGAAAGTTGTCTAGGCTCGGGAACTCCAGAAATGTCTCTACTGGGCCGAGATGGGCATGGCCAGGTCTGTGCGAGTACAGCACGCTACTGTATCTCACCAACATGCTGTCGTTTTTTATTCCCATGCGCACTGCATGTATCTGCCCGATCTGCGCGCCTGCATACCCACACAAGGCTCATCGAATCGAAATCGACCGGGCTGCCCCCAATCCGCGCAGGGGTCAGGTCTAATCCTGTCTCGCCCTACCCGCCCTGCTGCGAGGCTTCGCCCTTCCGTCCCTCGAACCCTCCCACGCCTCCCCTTGCTCTTCATTGCGCCTCGTACTGCTCAGCCTCGACTGTTGTTCAACACTTGGCCCGTCTGCATTTCACCCTCATCCTGCAGCTCAGGACACGTATGCCTAGCATGTGCCTGGCGCCCTCCCAGCCGCGCCCACCTCAACTTCCCACTTCCCCAATCATAGGTCACCGTGTCTCTTCACCCGCCCTTCTCACCCACAAGCACTGATGACACTGGGCCGCTGCTACCTCCGCTCTCCCGGCCTCGCAGCTGCGTGAGGACGCTTCCAGCCTTGCCGAGGCCCTTCGCTAACGGCGTCTCAGGAACATCACGCTCGCCACGCCCCGCTCCGCGCCTGCTGGTCCGGGGGGGCGTATAGCGCCTGTCCGTGGTCGACATGGCGACTAATGGATACACGAATGGCCGGCCTCAGGATGCGCCAGGCCATGTCATGCCTGGGAAGGGCGCATACAAAGAAAATGGGCGCGACTACCAGTTATGGCATCGCGGTCAGTACCTCTTCCCAATCGACGAGACCGAGTTGGACCGGCTGGATGCCATGCACAAGTGCATTCTGGTCACCCGGAACTACCGCCTATACAGCCCTCGGATCATCCTGGACAGTATACCCAATCTGAAAATACTCGATCTCGGGTGTGGGACAGGCATGTGGGCTCTCGATATGGCCAGGAAATTCTTCGGAAATTCACTCGTCCGTGGTGTCGACTTGTCGACAGAGATGCAGGCCTCACAAATCTACTCAAACAACGACTTCAAAGCCATGGATATCGAGGAGCCATGGCCATCCTCCATCGAGAAGGACTACCATCTGATTCACGCACGCATGCTTGCTGGGAGCATACACTCTGAGTCGTGGCCACGAATCTATGGCGAGATTTTCAGGTGGGCAACTCTTCTTCCAGAGGCCTAGGTTACTCACTGACGGGATACAGCCATCTAATCCCTGGCAGTGGCTGGCTAGAACAGGTTGAGGTCGACTGGTATCCTTGCAACGATGACGGGCCCGTCTCGCATCATCTCAGGCTCTGGGCCGAGGAGCTGCACGGTGCAATGGACCAGATGAAGCGCCCTCTGAGGGTCGACCCCAACAGGACCCAGCAGCTGCTCACGGACACAGGATTTGTTGACATAAAACAAGAGGTTATTCACTTGCCTGTCAACGGAGGCTCACTCGATCCATACGAGATGGATGTTGGCAGATGGTTCAATCTAAGCCTGCAGAAGAGCTTCATGGGCCTCAGCATGGCTCCTTTATTCAGGGCCAAGAACTGGAGACCCGAGGATATTTCGCTCCTCGAGAGAGACGTCCTGAATGAGATCGCTGAGCGCAACAACCGCGCATACTGCAAGCTGTAAGTCATGTCAGAAGCCGGCACTTCCGGCCACCAAGGAATTTCTAATCCCCATACCTAACCTCCAACCAGGTATATCTGGACGGCGAGAAGGCCTTCACATCATGACCCGCGATGAAGTGCTTGTTCCAGACGCTGTTTTAATTTTATGGAGCAAGCAATGTTTTCGTGCTTTCAGAGAGCCTCAAACAGAAATCGGTCTCGTTGTTTCCCCCAATCAACCTCTCGGATGGAGAAACAGCACATGCTAGCATGTTGCTGCGGATGGTTTCTCACATGGGTTCAAGAGCCAATGCAGGGCCACCGTGGCCGCGGCCACGGCCGCGGCCAGCTCCAGCCACCACACTTGTGAGGCTACAGGTGTGGTGGGGTGGGCCGGAAGAATCAAACAAACGTTTACCAATGATTTGACGCGCGGTTCTATTTGTTTACAAGACCAGTGCGCGGCAACCCTTTTGTACAGGTCTCGTGGGCTTTGGACATCAGTAAACCCCACCGGCAATCTCCATACCCAAATTCTGTGTCCCACCGCAGCATCTCATTTGGGCGCGCAGCACCGTCAGAAACAGCTTTCGATGACAGCAAGCTCCCTCACTGGAAAGCCAATGATTTGAGTCCAGCACAGCGCCGAGCCCTCTTGCTCTCTTCGCCTGTGCTTTTGCCAGAACTCAAGTCATTGATGTCACTCTTGCCTCTTTCTACGGCGTCCAGGCCACCTCCTTCTACTTGGTGGTACTCAATGCGAACGCGCAGGGCGGATCATTGGGACAAGCATCGGGTGTCTGTTTATTCCGATAAATCGGGCAGGGGCAGTTCTGCTGTTGGTGCTTTCAGCATGCATGAGGTGGGCAATAATGGTGTCAGAAAGGGTAGGAGGTTAGGGCCCAGCCTTTTTGATGGTCAGGTGGTTCTTATTTTGCTCTTGTTGTTATCTCCAGCCGGTCCTTGCAACTGAAGCTCTGGTCGCGTCTTGGGTCACTCTTCAGGCTCCAACATTCGAGTCTGTTGGCTCTACTTCTCAAATAATACACCACGGCATTATCCCATCGAATCCTTGCCCATGGGTCTCTTATCTGGCCTCGCACCGTGACAGAGACCCCATTACCCACAGGACTGTCTTGGTACCGCCGTCCTCCTCGCGTCTCCGACGTCTCATCACACGCCCATATGCTAATACTAGGACAGCGTTTGTACCTTTAGGAGAGGTGCAGACTGTTTCTACGATTGTCCTGCTATCTGAGGTCTGGGGAACGTGCGCTCGGTATTCATCAGAAAAAAATGTAGATGAGCACGGCCGGAGTTGACCAGGTGTTCCGACTGTGACAGACCTGGAGACACGCGTGAAGCTGCACGAATACATACGCCTCGCACCGTTTTTGATGGTGATCCGGCTGCGAGCTGAGGTCTTCCCGGATATGCCGTTATCCCACTCAGTCACTGGCCCAACCACCAAGGTCATGGTTCGAAACATACTCGTGCCTCAACTGAGGAAGGAGTCGCCATGAATGAGCAAGCGTGGACCTCAGATTTTCGATCCCACAGGTGCTCAGCCTGTTGCGATTTGACATCTATACCCTAGGTAACGATGAGTGACAAAAGGCTAAATCGGCACTCCAATCCTTTCCGTACACGCGTCACTCTGGATAGTCAACCAATCTTTCCCTTCCCAGCATGGATAAACCACCTGTCACGACGAGCTCCACAGCCATGCAGTGGTCTCGGGACTCTGAAGGCATGCTTGCTCACAGCGTGCGGCCATGGCTCGTCGATCTATGCCTATGCTTTCTCTCCACATTAGAGTGGTAACGTTGGTGATGGCGAAGCCTGTCTTACTAGACTAGCAATATGAAGTTCCATGAGGATAAGTCTGCTCCTCACCACGCATAGGCCAAGCAGCATGTGCTCACGCTCACACTCGCGCAGAAGCAGAAGCAGAAGCAGAAGCAGACGTAGACGCAGACGCAGACGCAGCAGGTAGGCACACATGCACACGCTTGATCAGGGAAGGATCTCAGTGTCGCATGGTCGACATACGAACACACGCGCATGCAGTTTGCGGACGACGTTACGGCGCACGACCAACCGCATGAGAGCGCCATCCGGACAAGTCCACGTATTAAACCTGCTGCATAGTCAGCCCCAGGCCGGGTCCCACGATATCCGGCTGAGAATAGTAACATCGGGAGAATTCAAATGCGTTCTCTGTGACATCCTGCGCGCTTACACCTTGCACACAGGAGTTCGCCGGCGTCCACCCTTCCCGGCTGCTCTCCACCCGCACTTCTAAAGTTCGACGACGATGTTCTGCCAGCACATCGCCCAGGACGCACGGCACCTAAGCGACGTCGAAATGTGACCCCATATGTGAGTCCGGTGAGACTGCTAATGGCCAACCCCTTCCCGTGTTGAGAACCAACATACTCCAGGCCGCCTGCAGCCTGGCCACTCCATCTCCACCCAAGAGAGTGCTGAACCAGCCAGATGGCTTTGTCTGTCCTACAATACGGTCTTTTGGCACTGTCCCGCCAGAAATGGGGTCCTCGCCACGTCCCTGCCTGCCATCCCTTCTTTACCTGTCTGGTTGCCTATCCCGTATGCATTTTTGCCTCCACCTCCCTGCTGCGGCCATGCCATGCACCCCACAGCACGTCTCGAGTGCGTTCAACCCAGGGGCCGTGTGTACTGCCTCAGTTCCAACCTACCGAAGCGTTCGGATATCATGGCTCGGCTATCCCTGCTTCGGCGGCCGGGCAGGAGGATGAGTATGTCTTGCCTATCGGGGCTAGATACGGCAAGTTACAGCGAAGGCGG
The DNA here is from genome assembly GCF_019321695.1 of Diaporthe batatas. Classification (NCBI taxonomy): domain Eukaryota; kingdom Fungi; phylum Ascomycota; class Sordariomycetes; order Diaporthales; family Diaporthaceae; genus Diaporthe; species Diaporthe batatas. Next base: position 1,829,813 of record NW_025408554.1, on the reverse strand, counting down.
CATGTTGGCTGGCTGTGCGGGAGATGTCGATGTCACCACTTCCTCTTGCAGCCTCCCAGTTTTTCACCCAGAGTTACTGCATTCGGTGCACCAGATACATCGGAGGGGCTTGACTGGTGTGCTGTATCATCTGTATAGGATTAGTATTGAGTGGTTGCCAAACCACCGTCGACTTGCCGTTCTGTTTCTTCCGTCAGTCCATCCGCCGATACACTTGTGTCCTTGGTATTTTCAAGAAGACTGGTACAACGGTGGATAGGCTAGAAGATAGGTAGACATTGGTTCGGACGATAAGAGAGCAAAATCAGCAGTTGTCTCCCAGCTTTTGAGGATCATGGAGTGGCCACTCTGGAACCCTTCTGGGAGCAGAGGGGCGGTGATATGGACAGGCATAGACCGTGGACGATGTGACGTCCACGCACTGCAGCAGCCGGTCTCCTCACGTGCTGCCTTCTCACGGTCCTGGTGGACATGCTTGAGAGGGGAGAACCGTAGCACAGGGCCTCCAGGCTTACGTTGTCACGCTGCGGCCGGATGTGACACTGGTGGTACATGATACAAACAGAGATGTATTTCCCCTTCTCTTGACACAAGAAAGATATACAGGAAGGGAAAAGTAGATACACTTGCACACTTTCCCCTTCTCACCCCACTTCGCGAGTTTATGCCAGAGACGGCACAGGTCAAATGCCATTGACCACTCATCGTGCCCCATTGCGTCGCATCAGGAAACTTGTCAGAACGGGCCGAGCTTGCGAACATCGCTGGAAAGGTGAGTGGTCCGGAGGTGTGCCAAGGCAAATCTCCTTCAACCTGGTCATCCGAACCGCCGTCTATTTCCTGATTCTCTATAGCTGGTCAGGTCAACCAGTGTTCCGCCCCCGTTTGATACCACCCACCCAGAGGGCCATTCCAACTTTACACACGCACACAGAAGTACACAGAGACGCAGGCACACGCAACGAGGTGTTCCAAGCTGTCGTGCCTTGTCCTGCCACACGTCGATTACTGCAGGCTATCACCGAGAAGTGCCGGGACTCCCGCACCTACACCCGCACCCCTGTAGCTCCTGGCGACGGGTAACGGGCCTCGCCACACCACGCTCACTTCACGCATTGCACAAGAACAATTTAGTGGTGGCCGTGGCCGGACTCGCCGTGGTATCCAACCAGCTTCCAGCGGCCGATCATCTCGCCAACGGTGAAGAATCCCAGCACCTCGGCGAGCAGCACGCCGCCCCCGACAATCTGAGCCCTGGAGAGGTTCCGGACCTGCTGGACGGCCGAGGCCGGAGATGGGGCGCTGGCGGCGCTGCTGGAGGCGGACCGCAGCAGGGTCTGGGGGTTCTTGACAGCGTTCAACGCGCGGTTGAAGTAGCTCTGGACGGTGGTCAGGGAACTACATCGTAGGCCGTGGTTAGCAGCAGTGCATCACGCGTTGCCCTTCAGGGCAAACAAGAAAGCGAAACCGTCCAAGGCCGGCTCGGCCACGGGGGGATGGAGCAACCAAGTCGCCGGGAACTCACGGTGGCTGCATCTTCTGGCCCTGGAAGACCAGCTTGCTCAGCTCGAGGCCAACTCTGCTGTAATAGACGACGAAGGGGACCTGGCCTAAAAACACGCAGAAGCAAACAAGAGTTAGCGCGAATTCTCATACGGCGGGCATCCGGTCCCTAGGCAGTGACATGGTTGCCCGGGGTCATCCAGCCCCTTTGCTACCCGCCAGGTGGGAGGAATGACGTACGCTCGACGAAGCCGACGAATCTCCCCGTGCGGCCGCCGACCTTGCTGAGGGCGTTGGCGGCGCCCTTGGCGGCACTGGCGGCGCCGGCGAGGGCGGGCCCGGCGGCGGAGGTGACGCGCGACAGGCCCTGGGCGGCCTTGGACTGGACGTTCTGGGCGGTGTCCTTGGCGGCGTCGGCGGCCTTCTTTGCCTGTGCAGAGGCGGCATCGGTGGTCTGGAAGCGGCGGGCGGCGAAGCGGAGGTTCTGCCTCAGGAGAGGGCGGGCGACGACGGCGGACGACATTGTGGCGGACGGGAGTTGCCTCTCGGGTCTGCTGTGGACCGGCTGTGGTTGTGAGCTCCGAGGAGAGGTCAATTGGCGAGACAGAGAGGCGGGCCCCCTGGTGGTGGTGATCGAAAGGAGTGTTTCGTCGTGTGGTTGACTGGCTGGAGGCGAGTCGGATTGAGGCCGTGGCGATGGAGGTTGAGAGCGCAGCTTTTGGATTACCGGCCACCCTGCTGCAGACTTGGGAGCAGGGCCGGGGCGAGGTGCGTGCTCGTGCTGCGAAAATTCCAATGGAGCTCGGAACAGAACGGGCTGCTGGTCCTGGCGAATCAGACGCCCCCAATTCGGAGCTACGGTGGGTCTGGTGGCTACGTAAGCAGCACGACGGGTACGTACCCTTTTGGCCCAACATACCTGCTGTGTACAACAGATCAACTACAGTATTCAGCCCCATCTAACCTGCTCCCATATACAGACATTTCTTTCTCTAGTCCTAGGGCCTACTTCTTGGCCTTTTTTCCTTTCGCCTTTCCCCGACCTGTATTTTGGGAGCCAGTCTTCCTGGCGGTCCCTGGCATGTCCTCATCAACAAAGTCCTCATCGCCGGCGTCATCGTCTTGGCCGTCTCCGTCGCTCTCGACAACAGCTGCCGCCCGAGCCTTACGCTTTCGTGTTTTCCCTGCGCTGCTCCCCTGAGCTGTCCTTTTCGGCCCTTCCACTGGCGTGCCGTCACCAGATTTGTCTGGCTCTGCCGCCATAGCGCCGGCACCACTGACGGCACCACTGACGGCACCACTGACATTGGCTCGCAGCCGGCCCACTGCAGCCGCCATTCTCTTGCTCCCAGCTTGCCTTTGCCTGGGCGCAAACGCCTCCTTCGCGCCCACGCCCACACTCCCCTCGAAATACCTGGTGATGTTGCTCTGCGTGCCCTCCATGTCCCTGCGGTTCACATCTCTGATGACCGGCACGAGCACCTCGTCCGTCCGCTCCGGGCTCCACCCGATTGTCGCCATCAGGAACCGCCGCAGCCCTTCCAGGTCTGGCGCACCCCACTGGAACTGTTCTGGGTTCTTATCGACATCCGGGTGCAGGTAGGCGTCGTAGACAGCCGGGCTGGGGAAGCTCGGCGGCAGGAAGAGCTTGGTGGCCTGGCTCTTGCGAAATTTCTTCCGGAAAGAAGAGTGCGCGTCGGCTTCCTTTGGGCGGTTGGCATCCTGCTGCACTTCGCTCCACCATTCCTTGAACTCGGCGAGACCATCCCGGCCCGGGAATTCGGACAGGATCTCCACAGCCGTGACTGGCCCGATCCCCGAAAGGCCTTCGGTGTAGTCGGACCCCAGCAGTTGCGCTATTGAGATGAGCTGGTCGCGGGAGAGCGACAGCTCTTTCTCGAGGTCGCCAGACAGGTAGCACTCGACAAACTTGTTGCTGTTGAACATGTTTTTGTAGACTCTCGTACCGCCAAACAGGAAAATGTCAGAATCGTCGGTGACAATACCATCGACGAGCCCGAGATGTACCAGCTCGGCGCATTGAGCCTCTGCTTCCATTGGTGCTGTTATGTATGGTATGCCAAACAAGCGCAGCAGGGCTTGGCATTCCGTCACCATGATTTGCGTGACCTCGTCGGCGTCGCGCCTGTCTTTCTTTTGTTGGTTTCGTAGTGCTCGCAGCTCCCGCTCGTAGTCTTCTTGGTTCTGGTAGGCCGGTTTGTTGTTCAGCTGGCTTGCGAACCGAGCATGCTCTTCAGCCTCCTCAGCCATCTGCGCCAAGAGCTGCTCTTCCTCGGGGTCACTGAATTCCTCGTAGTCGCCGTCAGAGAAGATGCCATCGTCATCCGCTACGGGTGGGTCGGCTACTGGCGCAAGGCCTTCGACCATCTCCTGCTGAGCTACTGGTGGTGTTGAAGGCGCGGCATCCTGGAAGCTGATTTCTTCGCTTTCGGCAGCCTTTCCGGTCGGTGTGGACAGACCAGCAACTTCCGACTGCTCTTCCGACATCCCAACGTCTTCAAACACTATATCTTCGGCTTCGCCACTGTCTTGCTCCTGTATCGGGGGTGAGCTTACTGTATGGCGTTGTTGCGGTAACTCGACATTCTCAAAATCCATCTCAGATGACGGAGAACGGGCTGTCCGGGACTGATCTACACCACCCTCGCCATTTTGACTGACTGTGTCTCCTGAGTCTGCCGCTGGGGCTGCTGTCGGTACATCTTCAGAAGTGTCCTTGTCAAGTGACGGTAGTGTGACTGTAAAACCGCTACCTGTGGATGATGCCTCATTCATGCCCTGAGTCTTGAGGGGGGCAGGCCTGAGTGGCGGCGCATCGACAATCTCAAAGCCGTCATCGTCGTCGGATGATTCAATTTCGACGATTTCATTCTGTCGCTTGAGGCGGAGACGCTCTTCTTCCTCAGCTAGCCGCTGATCCTCATCATTGACCACTGTCTCGATTTGTCGCTGCTTCTGCATTTTCTCCCGAATGTCTGACTCGTCATTGATCATCCACGGAGGCAGAGGCTGCGGTGCTTTGTCCGCGCCAGCTCCTTTCTCGAACCCTCCCTCAAGGCTCTTGTCCTTGAGATGACCTGCATCTTCCAAACTTGCCAGTTGAGCATCTCCAACCGACATCGGGTCAGGGACTTCGATTTGGAAGCCACCTTCGGACTCAAAGATGTCTTGTAGGCTCTGATCTGGGTTGGATTTCGGCGGAGGCTTTTTCTCGAATATCGAGCTCCTCCAATTCAATTTCTCAAAAGGGAGAGGCCCGTCGAATGGATTCTTCACATTTGGACGTATCGGCTCAGTCGCCTTCGGCTTCACTGCGGACTTTCTCTTCCTTGCAGCCCTTAATGCTGCTTGCAGGTCTTCTTCACTGTCGCTGTCGACGCTTTGTCTTCTTTTTGGTACGGATGCATTGGCTCGGTTGTTGATGATATGGGCAACCATGCTGCCGGCTGTGGATGCGATAGGTTGTGGTCCATCCACGGCCTTCTGCTTCCACTCCGGGACTTGCACGTCTTCGAGATGTTCGTCACCCCGGACTGCCTCAGGCTCCTTGCCAGCACCATGCTGATTTCGAAGGGACATCTCAATCGCTCGTGCTACGTCTTCCTCCTCGTCTGCCGCGAATTCCTCCTCGTTGTCTTGGGCCACGAACAAGTCATTGCTGGCTTCGTTATCGTCCCCGAAGAGAGACTCTGAATTCTGATCCAAGCCGTCCTGAAATCGCACTCTGTGGCCTCTAATCTTCGGTAGACGGTTCAGGCCTTCTATAGGCACGTCTTCAAAGTCCTCGTCCTCCTCTTCGTCTGCATCATCACCCTCGTCTTTTGCCTCGAACTTGAAGTGCAATTTGTCGACATCGATCGGCTTGTGAGCTTCGCCCAAGTCTTTCTCGGTGCTAACAACACCCAGAGCCCATCCACCATCAGCGTTTTCGTTCCTTACCAGGATGTATTCTCGATTTTTGTCTCCGGCAACTCGTCCGCCGCCGGTGACTGTCAGGTCGCCCCCCATGTTCATCTCGAACATTAGCCTCTGCGTAAGACGATTGCGCTCTTGGACGCGCTCGACCTGAAACCTCGAGAAGTCCATGCGATTAGGAAACATGGTTCCTAACTGCTCTTTGCTTAGTCCCATCCTGAGCCGGCTCCGCAGCCGTGCTGCGTTAAGGATGTTGTACCGATCTGCGGGTGGCAAGCTCTTGAAAAAGTCGCCGTCAAAATCGATCTTGCTGAAGTCGTACAGATTGACATCTTCACCGTTGTGGAATTGTCTCGCATAGTCCTCCAGCTCCTCGACGCTCATGATTCGAGGATCCTCCGGCTTGCCCATCTTCTCGATGCTGGTCCCCAATTCCGGTAGGTGGTACTGATCCTGTCGAAAGAATTTCCTCTCCTTTTTGCGCTCCTCTTCAGGTTTGAACGCCTCATCGGCGTAGACGATATTGCTCATGTCGGGCAGCTCCTCCGTCGGGACCGCACCATCCTCCTGGCTAGCATCCCTTTGTCGCTCTCTCTCCTTACGCTTCTCATCCTCCTCCTGGGCGATCCTCTGCATCTGTACAGCCAGCAACTTCCCTGCGGTGCGCACGGCATCTTCACGTCTGCCCTCCCTGCGCCTGCGGCGGCCTTGTAGGGTGGCGCGCTTCAGGGCAGGGGCGCCACCGTCAAACACGAAGATGGGTTTGATGCCGAACCACAACAACTTGCATATTCTCCGGAAGAAACCTACTACATGGCTGTTGCGAAGGGCATTTCCCTCTTTGTCGCGCACTGCTTTGAGGAACTGGTAAATCCAGATGGAAGCATCTACGGCGAGACGCTTGCGGTTCAGTGTTGCAAGATTGGTCGGCCGAGCGCAAGGCTGTACGACTGTCCAAAGCCCGTTGACTCCCATTGTGTCGGTGTTCCAGGCCTCAAGGGATCGAGTGGGGTGCGAGGAGTTGAAGGTGACCTTCGGGAGATGGGTATGGTGTGTCTACCTGAGGGGTCCTTCGCAACCTCGTCAGTCCCATGGTAGCTGTATATCAAACCATCACCGGAAGTAGAGCTGCTTGTCAATAACATGGAGAGGAGTGAATAAAGGATCGCTCGGTCTGACTCCTCCCAAGATGGTTGGACTTGATTCCAAGGGTCCGAGAGGCGCATTCTGGGCGCGCGTTCTGGGTGATAAGCGGCTTATCGCCCCACTCAAATGCCGTCATCACTCGCGAAGCACCCGCCCCGTCACGGGACGGGAGCGAAACGGAGCTCCATCGGTCGACTCCGAACTGCAGCCCTTCATCCTCGACCGCGAAGGCTCCACCTGGCTGCCGAGGACCGATCTCGACGGGCTCGTAAATCCAGGGTCGCAAAATACGATTCACCGCCGCTCGTTCTCGTCACAGCTTCTTCAAGGGCCGAACCAGACATTGGACGATGTCGGCCTCGGCTGAAACGATGGACAAGGATGAAGCACGAGGCTTCCTCGAGTCTCTGCTCAACAAGCAGCTTCGCATTCACACAACAGACGAGCGCATGTTCTGGGGAGAATTCAAGTGTACCGACCCAGTAAGCTACACCTCTTCACTATGCCAGTCCTTCTGGCGTCTGGCGGTGACATGCGGCTGACTCGTCGTAGGACCGGAATATAGTTCTCGCACATACCTACGAGTATCGCCAGCCCTCGCCCGAACAGCGAGCCAAAGCAGCAGCTGCTTCCAGCGCGGACGCCACGACTATCAAGATGGAGCTGACCCACCGCTATCTCGGGCTTGTCGTTGTTCCTGGGGAGCATATCACGCGCATCGAGAAGGAAGACTTCGCTAGCCAGGTGAAGAGGGGGTGACAACATGTCTGACCCCAGGCGACAGGAAACGACGGCAACCAATGCTGAGTTCTGTGTAAAGCGTCAGGAGCATGGGTAGCCAAACCCACCCACCCATGATTATTCCAGGAATGGGGGTATTCCTGCTTTTCTACTACGCATCCGTGCCAGCAGCATCTGCCAGCCGGCTGTCGAAGTTAGAAACCTTAGCTAAGGTCTTAAGCATCAAACCTACGCCTTGAGGACGTGGGTGCATCCATTTTCCTTGTGGCTGACTATCGACGCAGTGGAGGAGTTTATAATCACGACATTACGCCCAGTTGCACACACTATCTAGACGATCTGCCTCAGTCACCCCACCCTGGAGCACCCCAAGAAGGCGCTTTGAACCAGCAAATTTGCGGACCCCAACCTGACTTCGTCACGTCTGAGTTTATGCGTCTATCCATTACAAAGGACATCACGGATCTTGACAGCACGAGCCTCTGCAGCCACAGGCTCAAAGGCTAGCGGGAAGCGATGAAGTGCCCGCGCAACATACCTGTTAACCGCTTTATCTGTGTCCCTGTTCATGTTCTCTTTCCCCAGGGGAAGAACAAGCTTACGAACAAATCGGTCGGCCTAGGCTGCGGTACAGGATGCGCCTCTTTTTGGGTCAATTCGCCATGAGCGTTGGTCGGGTTGGACTTGATGTGTTTTTTTTTTGGGGGGGGGGGGTGTGTGGTTGGCGTCGTAAGGGCCAGTCCAAAACCACTTCCTATCTTCAAGCTCGTGACCGGCGCAGATGAATGTTGTTGGCGTGGAGTGGTTTGATGAGCAAGGGGCAGTCTCTTCTGACGCTCGTGGCTCTGAATTCAATGCTCAGCCACCAGGAACGCTCTATTTGCTCATTAGGCTGAAGAATTGAACTGGAATTGCATATACGCCAAAAATTGATACCGAAGCAATCATGAAGTGAACCCAATCACGCCCCCGGCCCCCCCTTTCTCCTGCCGCAAAATTACCACCTGCGATCCTGAATTTTCCAGCGCCTTCGTTCGTGTATATCCCAAGTCCAAGACCATGAGTTATCTGAGCCCCAACCCCTCAAGCCTTGGCAATTAAGAAGTCGCGTCATTGTAAACATTACACTGTAGATTGGGCCCTGGCCGGCTTCTGCCGGCTAGATTAAGCTGCAACGGCCTCCTGGGTGCGGCCACGGTGCTCCCCGTTCAGACCATTATCGCTCTCTAGCAGGTCGTCCTCCTCCTCATCGTCCTCCTCTTCATCGTCATATTCACCCTTGTGCTGTCCTGCTGGTACCCAAGAGTCCCGGTCATTAAGCGGGACATCTTGGTTTGATAGATCATGGCCTTCGGACCTGGCCTTGATGTTGTTGCGGCGGCGGGTTGACAGTGTACGGGCTCTAGTGGACAATTTGGAGGAGACAGCAGCCTTCTGTGTAACCCAGTTGGTCAGGGCATCCTCGCAGTCCTGAATGATGGCTTTGCTGGCCTCGTATCCATCGTAAGCGGCACGCGTCTCCCCAGGCGTCACGGGCGTGTCGTCGATTAGCTCCAGGAGATGCTTGCCGTACCCAGCAATGATGGCCACTTTTTCGCAGTGCTCCCGCAGAGCGTCAAATTGGTAGGTGTAGGCCGCCTTGATCTTCTCCCGCGTGATATTGGACAGCTGCGCCTCCGCGACCAGAGACTCTGCCTCAGCGCGGACGAGTTCTTGCTCCAGGACGACAATCTTGGGGGAGTTGGGCTCCTTGTACTTCAGCTGCGCGATCTGATCGGTGATCTTTTGCTTGCGGTCGCGGCTCGGCTGCACCGAGGCCTCGATGTTCCGAATGCTCTTGATGGTCACGCGATACTGGTCGTAACGGTCGACGTACTGGTCCTCAAGCTCGCCGATCTCGTATATTAGGACGCCTAGCTTATCCGTGACGTCGGAAACGTCCTCGTCGCAAGCCTCGCCCCAGATGGAGAGTTGTTGCTGTGACCCGAGTTAGAAGCGGCAGGAGTATCCGTCAGGGTGGCCGGAGACGTACAGCAACTTCCATGCGTTCTTTTGCGACGGTCTCCAGGCTGCGCATGACATTCTTCTCCATCTTAACGAGCTGTGACAGCTTCTTAGCTAGGTCTGGGCCGAAAGCGCCCGCGGTCTTTCCTCGGAGGGCATGTCCTACTCTGCGGGTCAATCGCGACTCTCTTCCGTTTTGCGCCATCACGATACCACACTGCTGGGGAAAGGTACGCACCAAAGCCGCCACGGCCGAAGAGACGGCCTGACTTGGTGCTCGAGGCTGGCGGTGGAGGATTCTGGTGACACGGCGATCAGGCTACAGTTGCTGATGGTGCAATAGGGGTGGGACTTACCTGGATCTGAGAGGCAGTCGGCGCCCTCGTCTGGCGCATAGAATAGGTGCGATGCATGATGGGCCTCTCCGCTGATACCAGGAAGGGAAGAAGTTGTTGTTGACAGACTTGTGTGGGTATGGGTGTTGATGATTGGCGTCACAACAAACCAAGTCCACGTGGGCCGTCCGGAGAAAGATACAGTTTCGGTGGTAGCAAAGCAGGGGGGCGCGGGAAAAGCTGGGGAGGCTCGGGAGTAAATAGTGGAGGTGAAGGAGACGGGGAGGCGAAGATCAGTCGGGAGAGGTCGAGGCTGAGATGGTAATTCGTTGGCGGACAATGGCAAAGCTGAAGGGCCACTGAGAGCCCGGAAGAGACGGCCGACGTCATAACCGGACTGAGAAGCAGTGCTAAGGGATGCTAGTCTGCCAGAGGATGCTAAGGGATGGTCTTAGCTCCCTTTTGGGAAACGCCCCGCTCGCAGCGTGGCACTGAGAGTTCGAAACCGTGCACACATTGCCTGTTTGGGATGGGCCAACCTGGGTGGTTCTGGTGGTCTGCTCAGTCTGTTCAGTCCATGCACCTTTTGGCAAACTGGAGACCACGGGAATGTTTCATTCAACCAGCCGCTGATGCCAAAGTGCTGGGGGGGGGGGTGGCCGATGATGATTGCAATGCCCACAGGGCACAAGCCAATGTGTGGTCAAAGGGTTTGTTTGACCCAAGCGCCCCCCAAGTCCAGCTGCAGTCCACGTTGTACAACGACTCGACATGTGTTTTGCTCCTCATTAATAAAAGCTTGTTGTAGGATGATCTGAGCTGGGAATTCAGAGACACAGGCCTGTTGTTATTCAAATCCATGTTGTTTACATGTCAACAGGACACCACGATCCGACACCAAGGCATCGACATCAACTGTGCAACAGTCAGTCATAAGAAGGCATGGAGCAGAGAAAGCACGTCCTTTCTCACTCTAGACCAAAACTTTCCACCGACCAGGGAGAAGTATGTACTTGATCGAATCATGATTCTATGAACATCAGGAGATGGGGGAGTTTGGAGTGAAGAGCGGGATAATGCTGGGTACTTCGTACGATGTAGGGTTCTCAAAATTTGGCCCATCAAACCCTTGTGGAAATGTACCACCAGTGTACCTGCAGGTGAGCGCACCTGCAGCCCCGCTACAGTGCTACCCGGTAGTAGCTCGTTCCAGACAGAACCTTTCGGCTGGTTGCAGGGGCACGCGTACTCCGTACAGGCAACGTCAATCATCTACCTCTACCTGCACCTCTAATCTTTACCTGCACCTGCACCTGCGCCTGCCTGCGTCTTACGCGACTTGACTGTGGGAAAAGGCTACACCCTCCAAGCCCATCTCAACATAAGACCAACTTGGTCTCTCATGCTTCTAAACCATTCCCCCAATCCAAGAAAGTGAGGCTTCTATTGTGGCAGCTTTAGCCTCTTCCAATTCTGTTCTGTTACTGGGCCGGGCCAGGCCAGGCCAGCGACGCGTTTGCCATACGGGCCGCCCTCAGATTTTCTGCCTTCTCCACCAGTCGCATTTCACTTACGGGTACCAAGCTATCAACCTCTGAGTTGTGCATCGTGCCAGAGGATTCCCCCTGCCGCTTTGCATAGCAGGCAGGTGCCGAATTTGAAGGCTTCCCGCTGACTTGACTTTCACACGCGCCTGTCGAGACCGGATCGTCTCCGTTCTCACTCCACCAACCTCGGATATTGTTTACCAGCAAATCCTGGGCTAGACTCTGGCCGTCCCTGTCCCACCACAGTAGTCAGACAACAATTCTTGACTGAGAAGCCTCGCTCGCTGGGCTTGACAGGCTGTCGATATACTGCAGAACCCCGAAGTCCGTCATTGTGGTCCACCATCTTGGGACTACTCGACCCCGGGCGAGCCGGTCAAATTCTCTGCTGCGACCTGGATGGCCATGGTCATCCCCAAGCATTTCTCCAAGTGCTGATTGAATCTGGCTGGAGGAGCTACAATGGATCTAATCGATCTTACATGTGAAAGTGATGCAGACATGGCACCCATCCATGGACGGACACAGCGCGTAGGGACCAACACCAACGCCTCACCACCCGTCAGGTTCTCAGAAAGCCGTTTCCAACTGCATGAACCGTCATCATCTCGTGGCCATGGCGTTCCAAGGCCATCTTCACGCTCGAGCGAACCGTCAGCATCCCGCTCCAGGACCCATTTGGACACCACCCCAACCAAGCCCGCAAAGCCGGAAACCTCTTCTGCAAGGGGCCATAGAGTTAGCAAGGCCACACCAATCCATCTCTCTCCAAGCCCAGCTATTCGGCTGGCTCATCCCAGCACCACGCCGCAGCCAAGCAGAGATACTGCGTCCCATATAATAGCTGGAGCCAGCCCACCCTTCCAGACTCCTACCAAGGATGATTGGAATGTAGACAAGATCGAACACGCGCTTTTCGATCTGTCAAACGAGCTTGACTGGAATCATTCCAAGCTTGTCAACTATGACTTGCGTACTGCCGCCGCACAGAACCCACCGGGACGACAACATGTGAGCTCGACTGCGCATCTGGCTGACCTCAAGCTGTCTGCGATGCCATATGAGACGTCACAAGAGGGCACTATGAAAGTTCATCTCAAGATACATGGCTCAAAAGATACGGCCCGCGCCAATTCTGGAAGGAAGAAAATGGCTTACGAGGTCGTCTGCATCAAATCTGACAAACCACGAGTCCCAGAGTACAAGTTCCACCATGTGGAGATCTCGAGGAATATCCTGACCCCGAACACCATGCTAAAATTCATCCCCCACCTGCGTGACATGAAAGACAACGAGGAGGAGCGCTATTCGAGGTGGATCAAGGAACTTGAGGCTATGGACGCCCAGTCCGGATTCAACGTGACGTCTCTCAATAGGGGCGACAAGATGAGGAAGCGACTTAAGGAAGAAATCGCCGCCGAGATCTCCCTCTACATCGATCGCTGGACTGCAAAACTCGGCTTGGACAATTGCAGCAAATCCTCCCTCGTCCGCTACATGGCTACACAACCTGAACACAACGACAAGATGACACCGCAACAAAAGAACACCATTATCAACAAGCTCGATGAGGTCAGCTCTCCACGGGCCACTAAGACGGCAAAGATGTTCACGGAGGCTTTCAACCACTTATGGAAGCACACCGAGCTCACGCTGAAAGATGTGCTCGCCCATGACGAGACTGTGGAGGCAGTCGTCGAGAACAAAAAGCTAGTCAAGGACGAAAAGCCAGAGGCCAAATCAAAGGTGGCAGAGCGCCTCTTGGAAATGGTCGAAAGCAACTTGCTTACCTACACTATCTTGGGCTGTTTATACTGCTACTCCCACTCGTGCGAGCATGGCGAGTATGACCGTGACAATCAGCGACGATCCCTTGGTGTCGACCTGATAGGAAGATTCGGTGGCTTGATGAGACAGAACATGGCCAAGCACCTGCGGGACCCTCAGAGTTCTGCAGGCAGATCACCCACTCGGTGTCGGAATCTCTGTTGGCAGGATTATCGATCTGGCAACGTCAACGCTGAAGTGGAACCCTGGACCGACGAGGAAGTCGCACTCCTCCGGGGTCTCTACGCTGCCTCAGCTGCGAGCCCGAGCCTTTGTACGAATCTGCCTTGTCTCGTGTCAACCTTACTGGGACGCCCGTGTTGGGACGTGTACCGGAAACAGCTCCAGCTTGGGTTGGACAAGTACGAATCACTGTACGAGCTCGCGAGTCCTGATCCTGATCCACCAAAGGTCAAGCCGTTGCCCTGGTACGATCGCCACCGGAAAGAACTGAAACAGGATTGGCAAGATCACCTGAATGCGCACGAGTTCACTCGCCGTGAGGTTAAGGATCCTTGCACCCACAGTGGACCGTGTGGCAAGGGTTGCCCATGTGTTGATGCAAAACTTCTGTGTGAGCGCTTCTGCCGCTGCACGGCGGAGAATTGCGCATACAAGTTTACAGGCTGTGCGTGTAAAGCCGAGGGCAAGACTTGCCTGCAATCGAAGAAAGAAGGGAAGCCTTGCATCTGCGTTCAGCTCAACAGGGAATGTGACCCAGTCCTATGTCAAGGCTGTGGCGCTTTCGATCGGGCAGACCCCAAGAACGCCCACGACAACGATCTGCACTCATATGGCTGCCAAAATGTGGCTCTACAGCGTGGCGTCTCCAAGACTGTCTTGCTTGGCGAGTCTCAAATCGAAGGCTGCGGGTATGGACTCTTCACAGCAGAAGACATCGCCCAGGATGAGTTCGTTATTGAATACCTAGGGGAGTTGATCTCGCACGACGAGGGTGTCCGTCGAGAAGCACGACGCGGCGACGTTTTCGACGACTCTAAACACAGCAGCTACTTGTTCACGCTCCTGGACTACGAAGGTATCTGGGTCGACGCCGCCATATATGGCAATCTGAGCCGTTACATCAACCACGCGTCTGAGTACGACAAGGTAGGAAAGAAACTGGTCAACATTGTGCCGCAGATCTTGTTCGTGAATGGAGATTATCGCATCAAGTTCAAGGCCCAGCGGGACATCAAGGCGGGCGAGGAGCTTTTCTTCAACTACGGAGAGAACTTCCCCAACCTAACCAAGAAACTTCTCGACTCTAAAGATGAAGAGAACCAACCGAAACGTGGCGGAACTGTTAGAGGACGTGGCGGCCGCGGCCGCGGCGGTCGGGGCAGAGGGCGAGGCAGTCTAAAGATTACTACCACCGGAACCAAGAAGGCGCCTAGAGCCACTCTGGAGGAGGAAGATGAGGTTTCATCAGTCGAGCCCGTCGTCATAGACGACCCAGACAACGAAGACGATGGGGACTTCCGGCCGGGACGGTCATACAAGCCCAGGAGGGCTGGGACTGTCTTGGGAGTGCGGGGCGGCCGCAAGCGAAAGAGGCTCACCTCGCATGGCTTGGATTCTGATGATCCGCCGCCTGCTCGCGTCACTAGAGGTGGACGCGTTAGAGCCAGGGCCTCTCGTGGGGTTCAGCGAGGTGGGAGTCGCGGTGGTCGGCGAGCCACAACAAAAGTCGATTCCATTACGACAACCGCAGCATTTGCCTTGGACGGAACAGACGAATCATCTAGTAATGGCACCGCCGCCTCTATTATCGAGGCCGCACCTACCATGCCGACCCATGCAATTCTCGGCACGCCTAGCAGCCGTACCGGACGTGGCAAGCGGCGAAAACACCTCGATGGGGATGAATCCGAGGCCGAGTTCAAGGTCCATATCCCCCGATCAGGCGGCAGCCAACATAGCCCCAGTGCGAGAAGGCGCACCAGGAGAGAAATCCAAGACTCAGATGATGAGATGGGGGACTTTGACCAAGGAGATGATTTCATACGCGGAGGCACCGCGGAGGGTAGTAGCCCTATAGACCGGTCACAGCGCAAGAGGCAGAGGCCGGCTAGGTACCGCGACTTGGGGGAGTAGGACTTCACCACGAAGCGTGCCCGGTCCAAACGCGCCGTGAACGGCATTTCCTTGCAAGGCAAACGCGGCGGAGAGAAGGGCGTGAGGGGGACGCTGTCGCCTGACGGTACTGAAATTACTTCTGAAAAGGACACTGTTGAGGAGAGCCATCGTAGCCCTGACGTCGAGCACTCTGGTCGGAATGCCGCAGCAAAGAAGGGCCCTCGCAGACAAATCACGAGGCGCAAGGATGTCCGGAATACTGCGGACCCCTCAGCAGAGACATTGCTCAACAGACAGAGATTCAACGAGGGTCTGCGGCGGGGCCTTCTACAGGCTGCAACAAATAATTCACCTCTGCCAGATTGGCTGCGTCAGCGCAAACAATACGATCGTGCCGGCGAATTCTACGCGCGTCTGAAGCCAGAGCTTGTCAGCCCTCGACGACGTGATCATGCTAAAATCAAGCGCATGCTCGCCGAACTCAATTCTTCGCAACAGCAAGGTGGGGAACATCATGGTGGAGCCGGCCAAAAAGCATCTGGACAGGACTCGGGTGATATAGCGGGGCCTGATGCAGAGGATGACGACTAGATATCGGCTGAATGGCCGGCCGAAGCAACGCACCAGCAGTTAACCAGCGTTGGGCGGCACATTCAACACTCTATGGACGTGGACCGAGCGGCATGAGACACCCAGACGGCCTGCGCAGAGGTCTTGTCCATACTGCTGAAAATGGCACTTTCCCTAGTGGCCACATCAGGCCCGCAGCGTTGCTGGCCTCGGCGACTTCGGGGTCCCCTTGAAGACGGAGCCGCTTTCCAGCAAGTGTGACGAGATCAAGGACTCGGGACGTCAGGGTGCATGGGCCCCTGCGCATGAACCTTGCTCTGCTGGAAGGATGGAACAGGAGAAAATGGAAGAAGGAGAGGAGCAGGCGGACCAGAACAGCGGAGACACCCTGACAATGGAGGCAGATGTGGGATTGAAAGGCCAATAGGTTGTGGACGATGATGATGATGATGACAGTGATGACGACGTCTTTGTTCGTCGTCGCAACCGGCTGTTGGTCAGGCAACAAATCGAAGAGGAGCTTTGAGGAGAGCATTCCATTGGTCCTGGTCTGAGGGATTTTGGGGCGGAAGACAGTTGCGCAGAGAACAAGTCGATGGCAGCATCTGCTCTCAAGGCTGGTGGGGGCATATGAGGAAGGTGAGAGATTGAAGAACAGTATGTAGAATTTCGCTAGTGTCGAACCAGGAGGCGTCGAACCGTGCAACAGACTCGCGGTTTTGACAGCAAAATCCATAACATCAACTATAGCTTAATACAGCCCGACGGATATTGTGTGCAACAGCCCAAGCCCGTCCCGTGTCGCGCGCTCCTCGTCCCAGTTTCTCTCGCAGCTGACCTACATGCATGAGACTGCATGGAAGAGCGCCTTTGCTTGCCCCTTACTCCGTCGGGATTGCTCATCTTTGGCCGTCACGAATAGACCTGAAGCAAAGACACCGGGTCTCATATCTATCACTTTCATCCGTGGTCGTGTACAGGGAAACGGTCTCTGGCGCAGGCGTTCTATTCGAGCAAGAATCAGTAGTCCCATTGGAAACTTTAGAGCATTCACACTGCTCTTTTCCTTCCTTCTCTTTTTGATAGGAAACTAGCAGACACCGCAAAAGAAAAGAGAACCGTTGGAAATGGTCATGCGAACAACAGCAAATGGAATTCCGCTATGGTGAAGACACCTCTGACAAAGTTATGTTGGAAAGCTTCCAATTGGGTGTGAAGAAAAAATACATGTGTACCCGTACAGGAGAATCGTCATCATCTTACACCATATCCATCACATCACATAGAGACGGCGTGCCCTGATCGGAAACGCCTGGCTCTTCTTGTAACAAGTCAACCACACAACTTGCTTCTGCCATCCCTTTCGATGCTGGTAGCCACCAACGTCGCTACAACCCATTGATACACACGTGCGCGCGCATACGCGTCCATGCGCCCTGTTATCATGCCCCCTTCATGTGCCACCTCAAGAGGATTGAGCAAACGGCCCGGGTGCACACGGCTAGCAGTAGACAGCCAAGGCCTCGAAGGCCGATCTCTTTCACAAGATCTGAACCCCTGATCCGACCACGGCAAACCGTGGTTGTTCTCCCGCCCCGAGTCGCTGACGGGCTGTGGTCACCATCCTTGACGCGTTCATAGCGTCGAGTGGACCTGGAGCTGCAAGCCGCGCTGCCTCTGATCTTTCCGGTCGCTGTTGAACCCGGTTGTCCGTCAATGTTCTCCTTATTGTTCTAGCCATGTTGCACTCGGAACGTTCTGGCTCGACTTATGCGATGCTATTGTCGAATATTTGTCCTTCTAGCCTTCTACCGGCGCGAATGGAAATTGTCTGTATGACATTTGTTGTATATAAGACCGCCCGGTCTTTTGAATTGTACACCACTCTGTTGGCGGCCGCCTTTAGACACTTTGGGGGTAGACGTTCGCAGGCTGCGAGGTGGGTAGAGTTAGTCATGGTGCTGTGGCAAGTAGTGAGTGGGATGTGAGCCGCGACGTACCGGACTGTTCAGCATTTGTTGCCTTTTGTTTCGGCCCTTTTTTATGTGGCTCTTCAGGGCGTTGGAGTCGAGGGGCTTCAGGAGCTCGAAACTACATAACAATTCCGAAGAGACGGACATGACGGCGCCCCAGTTGTCGAACTCACCACAGTACTAGAGCAGGTCAGTATAGGTACACAGGGGAGGGACGGGCCACGACGAGTTGGCTTACATTTGGCGCACTGAACACGGTGACTAGTACCCTGTCCGTGAAAAACTCATACCCATCTTCAACAACCATGTGCGCACGACAAACAAGGTCAAAGTCATGGGTCGTGAGGAAGTCTGTGATGACCTTCTTCCCAAAACAATAGCTGACACCTCGCTCATTTGCTTCCCAGTCCGCATCCATGTCAGCCGGGTCAGACCACAGCAGATCGTTCAGTAGCCCATAGTCGGGTACATCGGTTGGTCGAGCGATGTTTCGGATGTCGTCCATGTCCCTGAGCGCAGGCGACAGGCCGCCGTGCACACAGAAGATCTTGCCAGCGACAATGGCGGCGATTGGAAGGGTGTTGAAAGTGTCGATAAAGGTCTTCCAGATCTTGACGTTGCACCTCCGTTTGCACTCGTCGTAAAATCCGTAGACGCGCGTGACGTTGGCGCACTCGTGGTTGCCACGGAGGAGAAAGAAGTTCTCGGGGAACTTGAGCTTGTAGCAGAGCAGGAGGAGGATGGTCTCGAGCGATTGCTTGCCTCGGTCGACGTAGTCACCCAGGAAGAGGAAATTGGCGGTGGGTGGGAACCCGCACATTTCGAACATACGGATGAGGTCCGTATACTGCCCGTGCACGTCGCCGACGATCTTGACTGGCGCGTCCAGTTCCAACAGCGCAGGCTGGGTCAGAAGCACCTCCCGAGCACGCTGGCAAATAGCCACAATCTCGGCATTCTTCAGACACACGCTCTTGGTCACCTTGCCGGCATAACCAGCGTCCAGCAATCGCTTGATGAAGTCATCCAGGTCGATATCCTTGATCTCACTCATGGCGACGCTGGCAGACTGGTCTTGACCGGGCGATGTCCCTCCGTGAACTGGATTGACCGAGTTGTCGCGCCTGACCAGTATCGACTGGCCTGGTTGCTGCGCCTCGCCGTTTGGATCCGGCACCCCTGATGGGGGCGCATCGGACACGTGGTCAACCTCGCCCGACGCCTGTGCGGCGCTGACATCGTGCTTTCCTGACATGCCGGAACCAGACTGGATGGGGGAGGGAGGCGGTTGGGCCTCGTCGAGGGGAGAGGTCACGCCGGTGTCGATGGACGAGGGCGAGGTCGGGGACACGGCAGGATCCGAGGACCTGCTGCGGGAGAAGCGGCCACTGCGGCCGGACTTGACAGACCCTGCATCTGATTTATCGCCGGCGTCACCATTAGACAAGAGCGCCGAGTTGCGCGGGCTATCGGTTTTGGCGGACGAGCCCGGGATCTTTGAGCGGAGAGTCTTGAAGGACCTCGTCGAGTCCTTGGTGTCTGACTTGCTGAATGACGGCAGGGACTGCAGGCCGTCCGGGCTGCGGTCGCCCGCGCCGGCGGAGCTGTTGGGCCTCGGCGTGCTGCTACCGTCCTTTGATGGCTGGTTTCCCATGGCGAAAATGGGCGTGGCCAGGTGTGGGCGGCAAGGTCAGAGAATCCGGCAGGCTAAACGGTGTGCGCGTGTGAGGTATGTGGGCGGGTTGACAATGCCACGATAGCCTATCGCTGCACCCGTTTTCGCCGTGGGAAGGTGGTGATTGTGTGTTGTGAGCCCGTGATGCGCGAGGTGGTCCTAGGGGGGGTGATAGAGTCTGACGAGGACAGCCACGAGACGCGTGGCAGTGGTGGGGCGTCGAAGGCGCTGTATGGACTCCGTGTTTGGTGACTGGTACGCGGGTCGCGGGGAGGTGGTGTCGAGAGGAGTGGATGGATGGGTCGGCGGTGGAGAGCGAGGATGACGAGCGGGCGTCGACGGTTCGAGGGCGATGAGGTCAGGTGAGTGGGCCCGAGCAGGGTGGGGGAGCGATGGGCGGAGGTGGTCTAGACGCCGGGAGGGCAAGACAATAGTTGTCAGCCTTGCGCTGGTATGGCAGGATGGATGGGCGGGTGGCGACGGCGGGGTGGGTGACGACGGAGCGAGGAGGCTGTGAATACGACGGTGCAGGCAGAAGCTTGGGCCGGGGATTCGAGCGGGAGATACGGGGAGGGTGGACGGAGGCGGGCGTAGAGACGGGCCAGCCAAGCAGGGGCAGCAGGGCGGGCGTGCCTGACTCACCGTTCGGAACACCGAGAGCGAGCAGCAGGCAGTGAGTGGGATGTAGAGGCAATCAGGAAGGAAAGTCGCGGGGGTCGGGTTGTTTTAGGACGGGCCAAAGTGTTTCGTTGGCGGTACCTCTGTTTCGGTCAAGGAGCGCCTCTCTTTTGGGAGGGGCTGGCGGAGTGGGTTTTTGGCCGGTCGACAGACAGCCGAGAGACGTGCGTTGGCTGTAAGGGAGGCAGGAACGGGATGAGTCCTGCCAGGGGTGAGGCGGGGGGCAGTTGCCAGTTGGTGGTGCGTGTGGGCGTAAGAGTGTGTGAGTGTGTGAGTGTGAGTGTGTGAGTGTGTGAGTGTGTGAGTGTGTGAGTGTGTGAGTGTATGGGCGTGTGGTTGAGGCTGCGGTGTAGCGAGGAGCGAGGCCCAGGAGCAGAGCCTGGCTTTGTTGCGATGGATCAAATGGGACAGCAGAGGGAGAGGAGGGGCAAGGCTTTGTGGAGTTCGGCGCGGAAGCTTGGGTGAGTGACGCTGGGCTGGGCGCTGGGCGCCGGGTCCGGGAGGATTGGGTTAACTGCCTCTACCTAGGTACGGAGTACTTGGAGCAAGCTTGGGAGAGGGCGCCCTCGAGCAGAATGTTTCAGAGGGGGGGTCGGACCGACATTGAGGTCGGGCAGTCTGGACGGGCACTCTGGACGTCTGCTGTGCTGGTGCTGTGCTGGTGCTGAGTGGCAGCCGGGAGAGGGAGAGCAGAAGGACGGCCATGATCTTGGTTCCAAGAGAGGCTTGGCGAGCATGACTGGCGCCTTGGGACCTCTGGGCGCTCCACGACAGCGGTCCGCCAGCAACGCCCGTGTCCAGCATCCCAAAGGTCGGTCTGACTGACTGCACCTTCCAGCGATGGAGACGCGGGGTGCCGTTTGACAGTCACGTCCCCCTCGACACCCGAATAAAAAGTACCTGGGTACCTAGGTACATCTTGCTGCCCGCACCCCACCTGCCCACCTTCTTGCCCCAGGCCCGGCCCAGCCGCACCACCCAACATGTCTATTTTGATAGCACCTTGGTTCGGCCAGCGTCCCGCCCGTGCAGGCACTGTCCATGGACCGATTTCCCCTAGTCCAACTGGTAATAAATGCTGATTAGTTTACAATTACGACCCGTTCATGGCTCTTCAGTCCGTTCCCTGCGCCGGTGCGGACGAGCCACCACCAACCCAACAATGGTCTGTCTGGCAATGCAACATGCGCCCCCAATGATCGTTTTGTGGGGATATCGTCCGGCTTGCTCGTTTGGCACCAACTCCGCTCCGTCCCCCAGCCTTATTATTAGAAGGCCATCGTCGCCAGGAACAGCGCCAAGCGGGCCTATGGGCTTGGCCACATGAACAAGGCCTTGAGGGGGGAGGGGGAGGGGAGCACCGCATTGAAATTCAATGCCGTCCATCTTATCTTGCCCGCAGACAGAGAGGCAAGCCACAGAGCGCCAGCCAGCCGTACAAGGCAAGCCACCCGCTGCTGGCAGCTCGGGCGGACGGTTTCAACCGGCGACGTGCCAACGGACTACGGAGTACAACCTCTTGCCCTCGATCTGTCATGGGAGCACACGGAGAGTCATTCACCTCGCCGCCACGGGGACATCCTTGCCCCAACTCCATCAGCCGGGGGCCGTACTTGGGCCGTGCAGATCAACCGGCCGTCTGCGGGTTGAGCGTGTGCGCTCGTGTGCGGACTGTAATACACACTTGTAGCTTTCGCCTCACCTGCAGCCAAGTCCACGGTAAAGTTGTATACAGTATACCGCAGCACTTGCAGCTGCTTGGGGCCCAGGGCTGTGGAAACTCTGGCTCTCGAGCCACATGCTCTTGTGCGCCAGGCCCCATGGCATGGGTTGCATCGGCCTGGTGCACGAGCCCGGATATCGTGAAGCTGAGCAACATGTATCTACAGGAGGAACAGGGGCAAATAAATGCAAGGGGTCTAGTAAGGGCTGTCTAAGGTCCATAACATGCCAGCCAACAACAGGGTGAACGCGCAGTCAAGACTGATCTATACACCCCAAAGCTCCATCCCAACCCCGACGGCGACCACCCTGCCCTCGCCCACCTGCTCGAGGTCCCCACAGTCGGCCACGGCGCTGTACCGGTCGCCCACCAGTGACACCTTCCCCAGGGCGCCCCCGGCCCCGACCGCAGCCACCCAGGCCCGGACCCTCTGGTCGTTGCTGGCGGTGCACAGCATAACTCGACACGGGCCGGCCGCGCCCCCGCCCGAGTCGACCCTGGTGATGCAGAGGCCTGTGATGGCGGCAGCGTGCGCCCCGCTCACCAGCGACCGGGACGTGATCCTGAACTCCGCGCCTGCCGTCCAGTCAAGGCGGGCGTATCCGATGGCGTTGTCGTCGCCGCCGGTGAGCACGGCATACGACCCCCGGGAGGACCCCGGGTGGCTGAGTGCTCTCAGGTCGATGCCTTTGATGCCGCTCTGGTGTAGCCGCTGCGTCTCGAGCAGCTCGTACTCGGCGGCTGGCATCTGTCCGGG
Source organism: Diaporthe batatas (assembly GCF_019321695.1). Classification (NCBI taxonomy): domain Eukaryota; kingdom Fungi; phylum Ascomycota; class Sordariomycetes; order Diaporthales; family Diaporthaceae; genus Diaporthe; species Diaporthe batatas. The sequence continues at coordinate 1,807,319 of NW_025408554.1, read as the reverse complement.
CGTCGTCGCTATGCTCGTCGCCTTCCAGACGGCGAGATGCCCATCTGTGGACGCCGTCAGGACGTGCAGGCCCCAGGGCCCGCCAGACTCCGGCTGGACATGGAGGTGCCGGATCTGCATCAGGCAAGCGCCGGTGTAGCGGCCCTGGGCCAGAAGCGCAAACCCCTCGTCCTTGGAGTACCGGTACGTCTTGAGCGTCGAGTTGGACAATACCAGCGACAGACAAAGAACCTCGCCGCCCTTGTCCCCGCCATCGTCGACCGCGCTCACGGTCTGTACGTCAAAGCTCATTATGCGCAGGTCCCCGTCGCGCGTCTTGTCGGGATATACCCCCTCGCACAGCACCGTGATGCCCTCATACGCCGTGTGCTCCAGCTGTGCGACCCTCCAGATAAACATCTCCTCGCCCCCGCCGCTGCTGACCAGGTAGTTCTCACCCGTCCATCTCAGGCACTGGATGCCGTTCGTGTGCCTCTCCACGACGGCCAGGCAGCTCAGCCCCGGGCTCGGCCCTCGGCTGGCTCGGTTACTGCTGTCGACCCGCCATATCCGGATGTTTGTGTCCTCCGCCCCCGTCGCCAGGAGCCCTCCCTTTGCCGCCGCCCCCGCCGCCTTGATCTCCCTCCCGTGGCCGCCCGGCTTGAGCGAGCGCTTCGAAACGCCATCCTGCATGTAGACACAGGTGCGTGACGCCCTGGTCCATATGAATGAGACCCTCTCGGGCGAGGCCGGGTCGACGTGGAAGGTGAAGGCACGGTGGCCGCCGCCGCACTCGACATTGGCGAGCTCCTGCTGCGTCGTCTCGTCCCACACTACAAATTCCCTGCTGCGAAAGCCGCAGAGGATGAGATGTGGCTTCGAGCCCGGATCGGAGGTCGTGGTGGTGAAGAAGCCTCTTTCGATGATGGGCCCCAGCGGCGGGACGGCTTCGTGGCGGAGAGAGAGGCTGACGGCATCGTCAGACCCACAAGCCTGCTTGGTAGTTTCGTAAATCCTGTAGCGGCCGTCTCGAGAAGTCGTCAGGAAGTAGGGACAGGGTAGACCGGTCCTTGCAGGTAAGGGTACGATGCTGGAGACCGAATCTTTCTGGCCAGGGCGGCTGGCGTGGGCTACTCTTCGGAAGCCTCCCCTGCTTTGGTCCAGTCTGTGCAGCGAGAGTGAGCCAATGCGAGAGCCAAATATTATAAGATCCTGGCAGATCCCGGCTGCAGTCGGTATGAATCCTCTTTCCAGTTCTATGCAGACTTCATGCACAACAACTTGCTCTGCCACAGGATCCAGCAACAGGAGCCTAACTTCTGAGCTCCCCATGGTCGTCACGGCGGTCGCTACTTGGCCGGACACTGCCTCGCAGAGCCCAAGCCTACAGAAGTCTTCCAGGGGTAGAACAAACATATCGGCGACCTTCCGGTGCAGTTTGATAACCGGTCGAATATTATCGTTGACATAAACATAGACTTGTCCACTGGGAGACCCGATGAGCGTGGTATCCGGCCCTGCGTTTCGGACAGTCTGGTAATTTCTTAGATCATCGCATGTTGATTGAGGCACTGCACATTCCTTCCAGGACGCCCCAGCGGTACCCAGGGATCCGGCCAAGATGCGTCCTGATGCTGTCGTTGCAACGACAGACGTTGCCGATGGGAGTCCGTACATGTGCAGTGGCTCGCTGTCGACGGGACCACTGTCAGCCAGATAACGAGCATTTGAGCTGGTCTGGCCGGCTGGGGGTTTGCTCGAGAGCGCCGAGGCTTCATGAGTTTGCAGAGCGGAGGCGGCGTCCCCTTCGAGCCGTGTCAGGCTCTCCTCCACAAGCTGTATATTGCCATCACTGCCACCAGTAGCAAGGAGCTCTTTCTCTGCCGACGACGGCGCGGGGAAATGCAGAGCGCTCGACCAGACGTGTTTCCCATCGTGGTTGTGGAACGTCGCCCTGTGCGTGAGACCGGCCACCAGAACCGTGTCGTCTGGACCAGGCGATCCATTCCCGCTCTTCTCGTCAAACTGAAGCCTCCACTTCTGCGCCGTGCCATCCTCGCCGAAGGAATACAATGCCAAGCTCCTAAGTGCCCCGCCTGAGGAAGTATAGTTCATGCTCTGCGTAGAAAATCGCACGCTCCATATCCTCGAAACATGTCCCATGGCCACCGCCAGCGGTTTCGCAGAAGGGTGACTGGCCATAGCCTCAAGCTCCGTGGCAGATAAGTTCTCGCCGAAGCCCGTCTCCCTCGCCTCGGTGAAAACGCGATCGGCCAGGCTCTTCCTCCGGGCGGAACCCGCCTCGGAAACATGCCACACGCGTACCGTCCGGTCGTCGCTGCAGCTCACCAGCAGCCTGGACGGTGCATTGGTCGTGCGGTCTATCACGACCTCCGGGGAGAAGTCAACGCCGAAGATGGAGCCCTCGTGGCCGGTGAAGACTTGCAGGACCTCGACCGCCGCCTCGTCATCATGGTCATCCCCGCCGGCGGTGGCGACGCGGCACTTCCACACAATGATCTCCCCGAACACGGTCCCCGCCGCGACCAGTACCTCGCCGCCGAGGGTCCACCTGATCTGCGCCGAGTACAGGATCGGCCGGGACGGGGGCGACCTCAGCTGCCCGAAACCCCAGCCGCCGCCGGCGGGCCCTCGGGCACGCAGTAAGGGTATGACCTCGTTGTGAGCCGTCACGACCGCTGCCAGGCCGGGCTGGTGGGCTGACACGGCGCCGTGGTAGATCCAGTCCGGCGCGCGCAGCACCAGCCTCTCGGGCACGGTGTGTTCTGCGGTACAGCCGGGCCCGTCCTCCCCGTCCTCCCCGTCGCGGAGAAGGCCGGCGAGCACCGACGCCGGCAGGACCGTCACGAGCGGGCCACCCCAGATGAGCACACTGTCCGACGAGGCCGACTCCTCCTCCTCCCCAGTGGCGCTGGGGGCTGAGATGCCCTGGATGGGCTGCGCGGCGAAGACGCGAACCGTGGCGCGCAGCAGCCGGGTCTCAGCATCGTAGACTTTTAGGCAGGTGTCCTCGCCCGAGAGGACGTAAAGCGGTCCGCTGCCGGCGGCGGCCGGCGGCCTGAAGAATGCTAGCGCAGTGATAGGGCAGTGGACATGTTGCCGTTGGAGACGGGGCGGCACATGGCGGTTCATGTCGTAAGGTCGTGGGTGCGGGTGTCAAGAAAATTATGTACGGGTGGGTGAGTCAAAAATTCGGCGGCGTGCCGGTTTGTGGCTGCGATCGCGTCAAGACCAGCGAGGCGACGACGGACTCCAGACCGCGATCTGTGTCGTGCATCAATCATCCTCAAATTCTGGTCATGGAACTGCTTATATGCTTTAAGAAACCTGTCAATGTCTTGTGCATTTTTTACTACTCAGAGACGACTGCAAGCCGTTTGCTAACGACCCGAATCCACCAGGCAAGTATCCACAAGGGCATATCAAATGTCTGGGCCGCATTTTATGTTTCTAATACTTATGATTTCATTTCTTCCCGGGGTTTTAGCGGGTATCATATCCTGTAATATTAACAGTCTACCTGGCCCAAATTCGTGAAAATCCTCCCTCAACCCTCCCGAGGGATTAAAAAGTCGTCATAACCCAACATGCCCTATCCACAGGGCCCAAAACGCCATACATGCAAGTAGAAAACACAGGTTTAGAACAAGTTGAGGAGCATTTCCATCCGTGGCGCTCAACGGCCCAGGGCTGCACTGCTCTTTGTACATCCGAGAAAGCCCAAACCCCGCGGATTGGCTAGATCTCCAGTGGTGGCTGCTTAAGAGCGGTGCTGGTAAGGCTCGTAGGCCAGGTCATTACGACCAGTCCGGGGGTTGCCGTATGCGGCGCCCTGGCCAAAGCCACCACCGTAGGCAGTGTTGCCGTACGCGTTGTCATGGCCACCTCCGTAGGCGTGTTGAGACTCGCCCAGGGGCGCGTAGGCACCAGACATGGGTAGCTTCTCGGCGTCGTCGAGGTGCTTGTTGCGGCTGAAACCGGCGCTCTTGCCACGGGACTTGTTGTGGTCGGGGGCACAGCAGCAGATAGTGAACATCCAGAAGAAGGCCGCACCGATGGCGAAGGCGGCCCCAATCCACGCGGCGGCCAGGAACTTCGTGTTGATGGAGCCGGTGACGCCGTACACCTTGGCGGTACCCTCGACGGCACCGACAACGACAGAAGCCATAGCAGTGGCCAGGGCAGCGGCAGCACAGACGGCAAAGGCGGCAAAGGCCGAGGTGATGAAGGTGCAGCACGAGAAGGCCCGCGAGCAGTTGGCGAAGATGCCCAGGAACAGCGAGACTCCGAGGGCGACGTAGGCGATGATGAAAACGACCTCGGTCCACTTGGTGACGGTACTGAAGGTATTCATGGCGGTCTTGATGCTGTCAGGAATGGTGACATTCTCGCCAGAGGCACCGGCGACGGAGTCGAGCTTGGCCTGGAAGTTGGAGCTGGCGTTGGAAGCCCAGTCGAACTGGGCCTTCTCACAGGTCTTGTCTCCAGAAGCAGCAATCTCGCAGTAGCCCCACAGGCTGACCAGGTAGGCGTCAGGCAGGCCGAGGTCGGAAGCTGTGATGTTGGTACCGCTGGCAATGCCGGTGATGGAGGACTCGACGTCGGCAAGGGAAGAGGCGCCAGCAGCCTGGGCGGAGTCAGTGGCACTCGAGACGAAGTCGGAGGCACCGCTAGCAGCACCGCTGGTGGCAGCAATAATGGAATCCGAGAGATCACGCTGGTGGAGGCCCCGGTCGCTTAACAAGCTGGTGATGGAGGACGAGCTGATGGACAGATCGGTGGTGTTGACCTTGAAAAGGTACATGCTCTTGTCGGTAACCCCCGAGAGACCAGCGACCAGCAGGGCGATCAAACTGGCCACTGTCAGGGCAAATGGCAGAGCCACGCAGAATATCCTTCCTATGTTACCCATCTTGGCGTGTTGTTATTAAGTCCAAAGAGGATCGATCGGTGGAGAGTTTGCAGGCGCGTAGTATGACGTCGTCGCTATGTGAGGTGTCACTCGATTATGGGACCTTTGGCTTGGTGAGGTCGTGTGGAAAACACCAACGATGGAATACCAAACCCTGTTGAGAAGTTGTCCAGAAAAAAGGGTGAGAGCGAGAGAATGAGAGAGAGAAGGACAGACGTGAGACATAAACCAGCTGGCAGAGGGGGATGAAGCAGATAAATAAAGACTGACGTGCAAGGGCCTGGCGGTGTTGGCTGGGTTTGGGGCTGGGGCTGGGGCATGCCAGGCTTGGGCAACACACCAGGCTGGGCATGGGCAGGCCAGGCCAGGCCCGAGGGTGGGATATGTGTGGGCGGTGGCAGAGTGGGCGGTGCCCTTCAACGTCACCCCTGCCAGGTACGGGGTCCCAAGCCTGGCAGGCCCACTTTTCTCAGCTGTGGTTGTCTGGCTTGTTGCCGCAGCAAGAAAAAGATTTGCTGCCCAGCCGAAGATCGCTTTGTGATTGTGTATTGCCAGTGGCGCAGTGACTAGCGGCCCTGCCAGACGACGGCCGCCGCTGGTGTATGCTTGTGCACAAGTGCCACGCTGGGAACATCCCGACGTCAACAGATCTCTGTTTCCCCTCTGCAGCAGCTCGGTGACGGAAGGCTTGGCTGGCGGTGCGTTGTCTGCAGAAATCCCATCAGCTGCATCGGATTTTGTGGGTGGGGGGGAGGGGGCATGACGAATCCGGCTGAGAACTCATCCTCCGCATTCTACTGTGGTTCCAACTAGCACATGTGGCTGTTGTGGTTATTACCGAGTGCAGTACTCGGCTGTTGTTGGCCCGTTGGTTTGTCGGCTTGTTGGTTTACACAAACAGGGTCACCGGGCCTTGTGTAGAGCGGCCGCTTCATGGGATCCATATCAGACGCCATCAGACACGCCTCGCAGCACCCTGCGACGGGTCTGGCTGGCCTTGACCTGCGGCTGGACAGGCATAGACCGTTCGTTGTCTGCACGTTGGCTGCGGGGCGTCGTCCCGGTGCTGGTTTCCAGAAACACAAGCTGACAAGCCACAACAACTACTTACATACACCAAATTATAATCCACATGCTCAGCCAACGAAGCTACGAAAGGCAAGGCTGACGCAGCACAGGCAGTCGCATGAGCGATCAAACACCAAGTGCTTACCCGCCGACCAATGTCGCTCAGTCGGCACTCTGGACCCTTCTCTTGCTCTTGGCCTGGGCAGAGATTCTAGTTTTTTCCCTTCCTCTTGCCTGAAACCACCAAGACACCTTGGTTCAAGCACCTGGTGTTTGCGAGGGATGAGGTCACCGCTAATGCCACCTCGTGCTATTATTGCAAGGGATGAGGGCCCTCGATCGGCAGCTTGATTCGACCAAGCACCAACTTGATAAAGTGGCAGACTGGCAGACTGGCAGACTGGCTGCCGTGATCCCAGGAGTCTTGAAATACGAGCTCGCTCCCCGACCTGATGATGTGCAGGACTGCCAGATGACGATTTGCTTGCACGGCCGTCCTCTGCTGTCTCGTCTCATCCTGGAAACCGCGTGCAAGCTGGCTGGCTGGCAGGTCCGGCGGGCGTCTGAAGGGCAGCCTCGCCTGACTCGTTTCATCAACATTGAGAGGGGGTCCACGCAATTCCAACCCGCCACATTACGACAGCTGTACCGAGTTACAGGCACGAGCCGAAGGCTGTGCAGGCCTAGCGGGCAAGCAGGGGAGAGCTCGGACCACCCCACGCCCAGCCCCGGCTCCTTGGGGGTGGTCGGTGACCAAAAGACCTGAAGACCCTGGGGACTTTTTAGCTCGTGGGCCTCCCTCCGAGCGCTGGCTAATAATAGCACACCACCCTGCAAGTGTCCAACGCCTTATGAAATCATAACGCCGTCCAGGCTGTGCGTGCGCTCCGGGACTGATTTGCCCCCGAGCCTCTGAGACACAGCAGGCAGGTCCGATGCCTCGGCCGGCCGGACCACGGCAGAGAGGCCTGACACTGGCCGCCTGTTTATTCGGCCGTCAATCCGAGCTGCCGACTGCAGGCTCAACCACGCCGTACCCCCTTTCTGCCAGTGCCAGGCAACGAGACCATGGCTTACCTCGGGTCGGCCGCATGTTTTTCTTTGAAGGGAGGGGTGGGCGGGCGACATCGTAGCCCCGAGACAGGCTTGGCCGCGTCTCTGGGCCCTTGAACACGGACTCTTTGGCCTCAGGTTCAGAGAATCCACCCGCCGGCCACGAATCGGTGTGCTGGACCCTGCTGACTCGGGAAGCTCTGAGCTGGTCTGGCACGGTCTGGCAACCAGCACCGTATTTGCAGTCTTCCTAGGTGTCTCTTCACCTCCTGGGAAATTGACACCT